>NC_048416.1:22162377-22197817 GCF_013103735.1 Etheostoma cragini
GCAGTTCTGAAGGCAAAAGGGGGTCCAACCCGTTACTAGCATGGGGTACCTAATAAAGTGGCCGGTGAGTGTATAACCAAGCTGTGTTTCACATTGCTACCTTATGTTGCATGAAGCATATGTCTGCACTCAGCAGGAAAATCTGTGCACTTGTGGCCTGTTTTTTTCTCCCTCCACCACCATTTCTCACTTCTCATAGAACTGCTTTAGAACTTTATCTTTAGATGAGTCTTACTGTGTTTGACTGCACATTTCAAGTCAGACAAGGCATGTTAGCTAACAAATTAGTTGTTTGTATTACATTTTTTCAAGGCTTAGTTTAGGGTTCCGTCCTGCTCAGGTCTTTTTGAACAAACGTTGAATGTTGTTTTAACTGTATATAAGTCCTGTAACCTTGACGGGAAGGTGGATTCCCAACTAACAGCAGAAGTGGTGGAAGCCGTATTAAGATAATTTACAAAGATAAAAATAGCAATACCACATTGTAAAAATACTCCATTACAAGGCATTATGAATCAAGACTTAGGACTTAAGGTAAAAGTACGTAACTATTGGCAACAAAGGGTACTGAATTGTTGGATCATTATTATAGATGCAATACCTGTAAATAATATAATAGCTGATTGAGCTGGATTTTAACTGCTAGTTGTTAGTAGTTAGTATTTTACATCAAATGTTTTGCATTCAAAATTTTAATCTGTATAGTAACTGTAGTTATCACATAAAGTAAATATAATGGAGCAGAGATATTAAGGAAGAGTCTAAAAATTGTCCTTTTAAATGTAGTATTACTACTACTAGATTTTAGTACTCTCATAACCCTGCATTATGTTGTTGTAAAAGAGTCCACTGGAGCAGCTGAAGGTTCAGAGCCGTTCTGTTACCCCACCACATTGGTTTGACTAAATAAACACTTAAAACAAAACCTCAACATGAAGAATATGCATTGTCCATCAAATTATTATGTACTATAAATATCCTGTCTTTTTAATTCATCCTATTGCTGTCTTTGCAATCATACCACTCAATGACTTTGTAGGAATAAATAATTATTGATATACATATATAATACAATATGAATACAAGCAGACGTCTCTGGTGTACAACTTCAGGCTTTTTCTGTTTGCTATTAGCATCACAAAATCATATAGAAACTAAAACACAGTTTTAATATACAGTTTTATCTATATGTATGTATGATTTTTTTAATATACATAATCATATATCATACAGTTTTCGGTCATGCTTATGTTGCTTTATTAGCTAGTCTGTCCGTGTAAAACAACAAATTGTACATATTAGAGTCACGGAAAAAAATTGACAGGAAGTATATTTTCTACGTTTCAGCCAATCAGTATGATTTCCACTTTGTTAGCTTTGATCCCCTTGTGACTAAATCTTCCATTTGAGTGGGATGACATCAGTTGTGCAAGAGAAGACATCAGTCTGTACAACGATGATTGGAAGACTAGCTTCTTTAATTCTTCTAAGTACATTGTGTAAGTGGGACAAAGGTTTTCTACTTTAAGATGAGTACTACTGTCAATATTATATATTATTTTCCTTTTTCGTACATGTATTTGTATTGTAGGTTATATTTGTCATAGTTTTTCTTTCCCTTGTAACTGTTTTTTTTTAAATTCTCTTTTCTTTAGCCCTTGTTCAAACTTCAGAGGTTCCTGACCGGATCTCTTTGACTGTGGTTGAACTTGGAGATAACGTGTCTCTGACATGTACAGTCTTTGGGAATGAAGCCGGGTTGTTTTACTGGTACAAGCTGAAGTTTGGACATATGGTCCAAACAGTTGCAACAGGAACGTTTAGCAAAATAACATCTCAAGAACCATTTACCAACTCCAGATTCACAGTAACAACTGTGAACGCTCAGCATGTTCTCAACATCAGAAATGTAAGCAAAGAAGATGAAGCAACATACTTGTGTCAAGCAGGATCAGCATACACAATGGCGTTTATTAACAGCACACTTTTGGCTGTGAATGGTAAAGTATGTTCATTTCAGTGAACTTGTTTGCTGCTTTGTTGATACAAAAATATCCAATAACTGCCTTTTTGTCAATCACACAGATCATGAAAACTTGCAGAAATCTGTCCATGTGAAACAAAGTCCGGAGACAGAGTTGGTCCAGCCGGGCGACTCAGTGACTCTCCAGTGTTCACTTCTCTTCAAGACAAAAGGAAACACAGATCAGTGTCCAGGTGAACGCAGTGTGTACTGGTTCAGATCTGGATCAGGAGAATCTCATCCAGGCATCATTTACACTCACAGCAACGAAGAAGAGGAAAGAAGTTGTGTCTACAGTCTGTCCAAAACTATACAGAACTCCTCTGACACTGGGACTTACTACTGTGCTGTGGTCACGTGTGGAGTGATCCTGTTTGGTGAAGGAACTAAAGTGGAGACAAGTATGTTTATAAATTCTTATTTAAATCATAATGCATCAACTGCTTATTGTTCTGTTGCTATCTAAGTATGGTGCTGATAATAGTAAAGAGAAACAAGAACATTTTTCTGCCTGTAAAATGAATTTTAGGCTTTTTTTTCTTCAGGCTTTTAAAATTGATACAGATTAAGTCTGTTTGAAGTGCTCTCAGTTAGATATACTGTATGCATGTTTGATGAAGATGGTGAGTTTCAAAAGGCCAAAAAACAATTAATTGTTTATAGTGTTTACAGGCTACTTGTGGTGGCCTTGATATGGCAACATGCAATGTACATAGAGCTGTCCTTTGGTTGGGGTTTAGCTGCCTCCACTACTCGTCCTGTCTTTGTTATTTGTGTGTGTGTGTGTGTGTGTGTGTGTGTGTGTATGTGTTTTCACATGCTACTCGTCCCCGTGTGCTTCATTTTTTCTTGAAATGGCTGAAATTACAATGGCCTTACTTTATGTTTGTGAGAGGGGGCCTTCTAATATGTGAGTGTGTGTAAAGTGAGACAACACTATTCTTGTGTAAGATTATTCATTCAGTCTATTTATTTATGTTTTATGTAATTTTTTCCTATTTAAACATTTTTTGGTGCAAAGGAAGAGTACATACAGGTTCATGTTAATTTAGTTCAGATTGTGAAACTGAACTGCATTACATAAAATAACCCAAAACATTTATAGAAACCACACAATCTAAATAATAACAGGAACTAAACAAGACTCTACACAGTCTACAGTCTTGTTAGCAACTCTGTGAGGCTGTACTTTGGCACACCAATGCCATTAGCTAAATGTTGAGATCAGCATGCTCACAATGCTAATGCTAATGCTGATATTTAGCAGGTATAATGTTTATCATGTTCATCATCTTAGTTAAGCGTGTTAGCATGCTAACATTTGTTAATTAAATCTGAACACAAATAAAACCAAGGCTGATGGAAATGTCATCGATTTTGGAGACAAATGAAAATCTAAATATTGACTTGCCCCGGTCATCCCTGCAATAGTCTCGCTTTGCTAGACCTTGGCTGGGAGAGAAATGTGCTCTGGTTCATAGGCATTTCTTTAAACCAATCGCAAAGATCATGGACGATTAGTACATAGTTAAGTAAGACTTATCACTGTATCACTATCTGAAAAAAATGACTTTGTAATAAAGTACAACTGTAATTAATAAAAACCATGTCAAAACAATCACATAACATTTTAGTTAATAATAATTAAGTTTCTCTTTTTGCTTTTGTTTATCTCATTCTAGGACAAGAGCTGTGCCCATTTGTCATTGTGCTTGGAACGATGCTGGTTGGCTGTGTGATTGTGATTGCTGTTCTAATTATCTTCAGAAAGCAAAAGCCAATTTGGGAACATTGTGAAGGTACGTGTGTGTGTGTGTGTGTGTGTGTGTGTGTGTCTGTGTTTGATAACCAATCAGGTGTTATTTACAGTTGCATCTGTTTAAATGAGCATCTGGATTACAACTATGTCCTTGTGTGTGTGTATTTTTCAGCTACACTCAGTAATGCAATAGAAGCCAGTAAAAGCTTAAATGTTTTGTGACCAGCTTGTGACTGGATATTTGCCGGTCCTAAGGAACATTAAAGTAGGAGGAAAACAATATTCTTTTTTACAGTGATGCCCTAATTGTTTTATTAACAGGACAAACTTCCAATCTGGCTCAACATGAGGATCAACCAAGGAATATGGTAAATATAATTGTAATATCTAATGCATGACTGGAGTTGAATCAAATAGGCTGTGTGGTTGTTCTACACTGGATAAATTTCATGGATGGAAAGTAAATGCTGATTTATAGGATTTAAAAGACATAGAACATGGTGAGCCGGGCAGCTCCCATTCATTTTTGTTTAGAAGTTTGACAAGACAAAACTATTATTCTTTACTTTCAATCGTACAGTACAATTAAGTAAAATTCAATCTCTGCAGCAACTTGGGGTTCACTGTCTTGCTCGAGGCCGCTTTGACATGTGGCTGGAGGAACCACGAGGGTCGACCTGCTCTACCGCTGAGCTACAATAAATAAATAAATGATCTCTGAGCTGGAAGGGGAATACAATTATTGTCCAGGAACGAATCACACCTAGCCTCCATTCAACCAATCCTTTAAATCAAAGGACTAATTACATTGGTTTAGAATACAGTTCAGAAAATAAGATTTTCTGATCTTGTGGTAAGGTTTGGTAAGTTTAAGCCACTAAAACGACTTTGCTCAAGCTGGGTTGAGTTTAATTAAGTAGGCCTCCAAAGTTAAGGTCAAAGGGGATCATTGTTGTCATAATTACAACAAAAAACACATGGATAATATTAAGGAACTATTTTAGACACTACACTGGGAATCACCAGAGGCTTTACGATACAATATTATCACAATACTTGTGCCACGAGATGATATTATTGGCATTTTAAATATATTGCAATATTCTGCAAAACACTGCAATTCAATACCTTCAACTTCAAATTTTCCCAATTTCAAATTATCCAAAAAGAAACTTCAACATCTGTTTAATCTAAAAAAAGATACATTTTCAGTTTGAACATCTCACTTCAATTTTATTGCTGCAAAATGGGATTGTGAAGAGGACAAATTGACCAATGCATACATATTAAATATGTTATAAAAGCTTGATCTTTGGCGTCTGTGTATTGATACAGTATTTCCTCTGAAAATATTGCATACTATGCTGTGTCGATTTTTTCTTTCACCCCTTTCACAGCTTTAATGGTTGTATTAAATCCCATTAGTATTAGTTGGGGTAAAACTGCTTTAAAATCTAATAATTATAATTATCCTCTGCAGGATTTTGAAGAGAGGGCCCTGAACTACGCAGCACTGGATTTCCCCTCAAGAAATGCCAAAGGATGGAAGAATACCAGGGAGTTGCCACAAGACTGTTTGTACTCTGGCATGGCAGACATTTAGTGAAGTGCTGTAACCATGAAGAATGTCTCATATGTTCATTGTCACATAAAATGACTTCCATGCAGCTTTGCTTTGTGTTTAGGTGTATAAGATGAGAAGAGAGATTTTTTTTGCAGTAATTATGTTGTTAACAGCTAATCAGTGATCTTTGTTTAGGATAGAGACATCACTTGTGCTTTACGATGCTGCTTAGATGAAACCAAAACAGATTGTTCATCATTATTCTTACCCTGTAGAACCATTCGTGTCATATTTGTTATGCAATTTTCTGAAACCTCTATCTCATCAACTTTGTCAAAAATGTCCTCAAACACCTGTTGTATGTGATCTGATACATGTATTCCGCCCTCTAGTGGATTATCATTTCACTGCAAGCAGTGGAAGGCCTTTTTTGACCTTTTCAAATTGGCTGCTGTCGTTAAATCCCCCACACATTTTTGGCAGGAAACAAATTGCTAATTTTCATGAAGTTACGCTAAGAATAACTTATTCATTTATTTATTTATTTATCTTTTAATTACTTAACAATTACTCAACAATTATTTATTTTACAGTTACATCAATTTAAAAATGTGTGTGTCAAATTAAATACTGCAGGTTTTTAAGGTGCTTTATTCTTGAACTGTCAAGTCACATTTTTTACCAGTCACTGGTAACGAGGGTCCAAGTGTGCTTGTAATGTAATCTACATCATGCCTAGAACAACACGAACACACACTGTTTTGATGTTTTAATTAATGGTTTTAATGACTAAAATGCCATCTTAAAATACATTTGGGGTATTTTCACAATAACAATTCCCCCTGAAATCATAACCGCTAAGACAAAAACTGCCTGAAATGTTCTATATTTTATCATATATATATATATTATATATGTTAAGAGAAAAATCTGTCATGCATCTAAAATGAACATTGTTGTGAGCAAAAAAATGCCCAGAATGCCCAATGTGTTAAAATGTGATCCAATCCAATTGGGGGATTTTGTTAAAAGGTTTATTAAACATCTCAGTTCCAAAAAAACTTCAAATTTCTGGCTAATCTATTCTATTCTTTCATGTTTCAGGCTTTACAGTGTTTTTTGTTTTTTTTTGTTTTATTGTTGTTATTGCTTGTGAGGTTAATCTTTAATGATCACAGTAATATGTGTACCGTTAAAGCGAGAATCAATTGCGCTCTTCATTTTGTGATTTTAGAGACAGAACATTTACTGAGATTTTTTTGTTTGATTAAAACACCTGATGTTCAATTAGTAGGAGGGTCAGGCTTATGTAAGGTGACAAAGAAGATCACCGCCTGCTTTTGGGGCCTTTTCAGTCAACTGAAGACATGAAGGGGGAGAGAGATGGGGAACAACATGCAGCAAACGTCCGCAGGTTGGAGTTGAACCGACGACAACTGCATTAAGGAGTAAACTTCTATATATGGGTGGACGCTCTACCAGGTGAATTATTTTATGCCAAAAGGGGGGCGCTGTAAATTGGGAAGAGAGGGCCGTTAGTTTGCAGTGTGTTTAGCGATTGTTGCCGTAATTCTAAGCCCATAAAGTGTGTTCAGTCGGATGGAGAGGATGGCAAGGTAATGTTAGTTTTAGCGTAATTTCTACCGTAATTCTAGGTCAAGTTCAAGGTCAAGGTCACTTTATTATCCCAGAGGGGCAATTTGGATTACAGCCTGCAGCAACCACAAAACGACAAAAAATAAACACAAACACAACAGGACTGCATAATGAATTAAATTTGAATTTTTCAGGATATTATGAACAATTGGGATAACCCTATAATAGCCTTATACAGGTCATGTAGGTTGCCCGCAATTTTGCTGCACACCTTCACAACACTTTGCAACATTGTTGTGCATGCTCCTTCAGCCTCCTTTGGAGGAGGGTCTGGCAAAGTGAGACTATGGATGCTGTGGTCTCAGCCTGGCAACCTCTGTGGACTTGGAGTCTGGGGAGGAGGGGGAAGGGGAGACGAGTCTCTCCAGTATTTTGATATTGTGATCCAGTTACTGTTTTAAACACTGGCTGTCAGTTTTACATATTGCACCTTTACCAATAGCTTGTGTAGATATAAGACACCATGTAAGTCCCCTTAAAGCTGTAATTCATTGTTTTAGCCAACTGCAGATGTTAGTAAACATCCAACAGAGCATTAGCATTTTGAGTAAAAGTTTGGCATCTACTCCTTATTACCAGCCGTGACAGCGGTCCTGGTATTGTTTTTCACCTTATGAGTGTGTGTGTGTGTGTGTGTGTGTGTGTGTGTGTGTGTGTGTCAGCTAGTCAAGAAACCTTACAGGTGATGTACATTGTACAGTAGGTTAATTAAATGCTGTTGGTTATTTAGTAAAGCGTAATATAGATGTGACTGAACCATACAGAAAATGGCCAAAGAGTTTAAAACGCTGTACACAGCTATTTGCTGTTTGACTGATCATTTTCTATAAGTTATCACTGAACCCATTTCACATGACATGGGCACAATGTAGCTGTGTTTTTCACTCATGACATTAGGGTTATTAAGCAGGGAGGATGTAAGTAGGTCCAAAAAATAACTTTGATTTGTTTAAGAAACAAAACAATGGTAACCTAATTTTAAGACAAGCATTAAAACTGGTTCATGTTTCACAGTTTTTTGTAGCAATTTTTTTTCAAGTTTTAAAATCATAATCACATGATACTTTCCTTTTTGATTCTACATTGTACACATATTACAGTCTGACAAATTCTGACATTTTCAAATATATTTATTTTGCCAGAATAAATGTGTTTAAGTCTTTTTAGAAGATTTCTCCTTAAAGTGCTCATACTTATGCTCATTTACAGGTTCATAATTGTAGTGCAGAATAGGTTTATGTGGTTTAATATTCAAAAAACACCAGATTTTGTTGTACTGCACATTGCCGCAGCTCCTCTTTTCACCCTGTGTATTGAGCTCTCTGTTTTAACTACAGAGTGAGGCATCTTACTTCTGTTCCGTCTTTGTTGAGAGTTGTTGTACCTAGGTCAGCATTGCATGTATGAGGGCTGCCATGCTAGCACATAACTAGTTGTACAAAGTGACGCAAGTTTGTCACGAAACTAAAGGCTGGACTCCAACAGAGCGGTTTGGAGCAGTTTGTGAAAAGTGTTTTTTCTGTTGGAGATGGTAAGTCCCTTTAGGGTGGATTTGGGGCTTTTTCACTTCGTAAACCTATTACATGCACAAAAAAGATATATAACAAAAAAAAAGGAAAGGGGGAAAGCAAAGAAAGCATATGTGCACTTTAAGTTAACTCTTCTGTTTCTCTACGGTTGCTTGCATTCACAAGTTGGTTTCAACCACATTTACACATGAAAATGGTTTGCGCTGTTTGATTGAAACATTTTCAATTGCAGAAGTTTACAAATGTTTTCAGATTAAGACAATGAGCATTTGTCAAATAATACATTTTATGTTAACACAATTAAAAGCCTGATATATTTTTATTTGTATGAAATGCAACATGATGAATAATGTCATCAATGGTAAAGCAAATGAACTTGCTTGTCATTTAGGGTGAGATGGTAAAACAACAAAAAACAAATGTGAGCACATAACCTAACACGATGTCAATGTCAATGTCAATTTTATTTCTATAGCCCATTTAAAAACAACAACAATTGACCAAAGTGCTGAACAGGGTCGATGTCAAATACATAAATGACAAGTGTAAAAATCACTCCAACCAAAATACATCACAAGAAGACAAACAGCACTTTAAAACATCAGAATCCAGGTTAACGAGGGTTAAAAGCCACAGCAAACAGGTGCGTCTTAAGCAGTGATTTAAACGTTTGTAAGGTCTGTGCCGCTTTAATATGCATGGGGAGGTTGTTCTATAGGGTGGGGGCGCCCACTGCAAAGGCTCTATCGCCCTTATTTTTCAGCTTTGTTCTAGGGACGTCCAAGAGCAGCTGATTAGACGACCTCGGCGTTCTGACTGGAGAATGGTGGCATAAGAGATCACCCAGGTAAGATGGCGCCAAACCATTTAAGGCCTTAAAAACAAGTAATAAAATCTTAAAATCTATCCTGTAACAGACAGGTAGCCAGTGGAGGGAGGCCAGGACTGGCGTTATGTGTTCACGTTTTTTTGTTTCAGTTTAAAGGCGAGCAGCTGCGTTTTGGACTAGCTGGAGCCGATTTAAAGATTTCTGGTGTAGGCCCATATATAAAGAATTAGAATAATCCAGCCGAGCAGTGATAAAAGCATGACTGACTTTTTCAAGGTCTTTCGAAGGAAGATAGGCCTTTATTTTAGCTATAAGTCTTAACTGGAAGAAACTGGTCTTGACAACTGCACTGATTTGATGTAAGGTTCAAATTCATTTCTCAACATCATAATCAGCATTTAACTTGAGAGTACACACTGTCCTCGGCAAACTCTCTCTTCTTTCTTCCTCTCGTTTTTTTCCCGGAGAAATTCAGTGCAGCATAGTTCAATCTGTCGTCATCTCCAGTCTGTACAGAATATAAAATAGTTAAGGCTATGTATATATAGATATAAATATACAGTATTTTAATGGAAAAACTAAATTGATTTGTATCATCTTACTATGTTGTGTACTGGATGGCGCAAGTTGTCATGTCGTTCTTCTAAATTAGCACTTTCAATTCCTAAACATGGATTGAATTGTACTATTAAACATTTATGAGACACGTTCACTTTATCCATTACAAACATGACATAAAAATCCCACGGGTAAAAAAATGTTTTAATTATTTAAAGAAAATACAGCTAGAGGCTGTGTTTAATTATGTACACAAATAAATAATGAGCACAATGGAAACTTACATGTTTTTCTTTAGAAAAAGTGCTGCCATTGTTCATGCCAAACTCCATTTGACCCTAACCTATATTTTATAAACTTGTGTGATCTTGTATTTAAAATGTACAAGTAAATGTAACACATGATCAATATATTTAAAATGACAGTAACAGGAGAATTTTAGTTTTTGCAACAATTTTATACTCTTACAAGACTTACCTTTACATTGTTCATGGACTTTTCTATTGCAGAAGAGGACAACATTGCCAACAACAGAAATGACCAAGCAGACTATTAACATCCCCATTGCAACAAATACGGTGTTTGTTCTTTGCACTAGAAAAAGAAAAGAAAAAAACACATCAATCCTGATGTAATTGACATATCATGAGGATTATTTCAATTGCTAAATTCCAGATCATACCAATTTCCAGTTTAGTTCCATCTCCAAATAATATCTCCCCACATGTGGCCACGGCACAGTAGTAAGTCCCGGCATCAGAGTAGCTGATGTTCTTAGAGAAGCGATAAACACAACTCTTTTTAGTGCCTGATCTCTTGTCACATCCACCATGTCTTCTTTCATCAGTGTAGATGATGTCTGGATGAGATTTATCTGATCCGGCTCTGAACCAGAACACACTGTCATCTCCTGGACATGTCTTGTTCCCAGAGTCGGAGAGGACTGAACACTGGAGAGTCACAGAGTCTCCTGGACGGACTGGATCTGATAATGTCGGCCACTGAACAACAGTATAGCTTGATGCCCTCTGACTTATTTCTGCATCATACAAAAGTGTGTTAAAGTTTGGGATCTCTTTTAAAAGCTTAAGCATTGAGGTACAGGATAAATGAAATATAAATCCAACATGCTTGATGAAACTTCATAAAAGTAGATCACAGTATTACCTTTTACTATCAAATATGTCCCACTCCATTGATTGTCATTCCACTCCATAAAAGCACAGTGATACATTCCTTCATCTTCTTTGGTTGTCCTCAGAATGGTCAGGTTGCTAAAATTCTTATCATAATTTACCTCCAATCTCGATTCAGAAAACTCTGGTGCATACTGAGGTTGTGTAGATTTCCGCAGTGACACAATACATTTCAGCGTTTCCCCGGCACTCTGCTTGTACCAGTGGAGTTTTTTGCTGCTCAACTCTTTATTAGAGAAAACACATGTCAAGGTGGCAGGTTCACCAAGATGAACTGTGGTCACTGGAGTCAGCGTATCTAGAATAAATAAAATGTACAAGACATTAAACAGTAAATAATAAGTGTAGAAAAGATTTTAAAAATGTAAAGTGTTACACACATAAAGCACAATACTATACACATATTGCCTGTAGATACAGATGAATTATAAAATATTCAGTTATTATTATAATCACTTACATCCCTGGTGAAGGCGAAGCAGTGTAACCCACAACAAGATTATCATCATCTTGATAATTGTGTCTGGTGAGGAGACTTGGTGGTTATTTTATGAGTGAAGGATGTGAGATGAACCTGATATGTCAGATCGTCAAATGCATCTATTGTCTGATTGGCTACAACAGATATAAGATCATAGTGGATTTCCTGCCATGCTGGCTTTGACCTGGTCTGTGTGAAGTGCATTGCCTTTCATTCTCCTCAACTATTTGTGTTATGTTGATGACATTGATTTATTGCACATTTGATTTAACATTAGAAAATGTTTTTGTGCTTCATTTCTGGAAGCCATAGTCACTCAGCCTTTGGAATCTGAAATGGTAATTTTCCTTTCCTTTAGTGTAAAATGCATTCAGCACTAAAATGGTGGCTGTTGCTGTTTGTGGTACCAAGTGCGTCTTCTCTATGTTTTCTGAAACAACTTTGACCCTGACTGTTGCAAGACATATTTAAAGTTCTTGCTAATATGTCCCACTATTGCTGCATTCTTTTTAAAGGCCAAGGAGCAACTCCACTTGTTGCAAAAGAGACTGCCCACCGCTGAAAAAACACCCACATAAGTTGTTTGTTAATTACCACTCACATTACATTTACATATGGTGGCGCCCTCCAGTGACCAAAGTAATTATGATGGGAGCAAAGCAACAAGACGTGAGCTGACGAAGTAAAGCGTGCCCGATTCTGCATAAGGTATGTTGGGGGAGTGACAACAGGAATTTCACCCAAGAGACCGGGGTTTAATTCCTGTGAACAGTATTTTTTTTTACTTTACAGAAAAAAGAAGCTTTGTTACGTTCTCCGTAAAGTGCATAACCGGAAGTGATGTAACATATTAAATGTCAATGATGTTAACCCAAACCTTGACTTTTCATTGTGCCTTTACCCAACCACAACGCACGCTGATGACATGTGAGTCTTCCTGTTCCCTCTAGGGGTGCTCACGTATTTACCTTGTTGCTTCTTTATACAATATTGTCATTTATTATTTCATGTAGTGCATGTTTTCATTGCCAACAAAGCTGAAATGTACTCCTATGGGACAAATGGGCACCGTCAGATTTCTGTTCAAGTGCTGTTTTTGCTACGGACAGGCTCAGATTGTTATTTCTAAATGTCAGACATCATGGAAAATATTTCTACAGATAGACCTTTTTGTTTAAGATTAAGATTTTTTGTTGTTGTTGTTGTTGTTTGTTTTGTTCGTTTTTTTGTCCAAACTCGCCATTGCTAAGCTCACCAGACTCCATCTAAATAAATAATACTTTTAGTGTGTGTAGAGCCTGCATATTGTCACATTAAAGTGAGTGAATCAAGGTGTTCAACCAAATCAGCATGCTGATTGTTGGAACAGTAGGTTTGCTGATAGTAACATTAGGGCTGTTTCATGTTTACAAAAAGGATCTTGCTCTTAAAAAAAGGTTGACCTTTGTAGGCATCCTTTCAAAGATCTTGTCAGACACTTGATCACAATAAGCATCCGACCCTGCCAGTGGAAAAACAAATACTTTTAATGGACATAAATTGAAGCTGCATGATTGCTCATTTATGTTAAATTTCAGCTTGTTTTGACGCTGCTGACTGCAGCAGTCTTGCATAATACTTGACCAATTCCAAAGATTGTATTCCCAGTTACTTAAACATAGAGACCATGACTAAAAGTTTTTTTTTTAATAGCATTATTAATGATATGTTTTTTTCTTTGTTATCTAGACAAAACAGCAAATGTTGACCTTTTGTGCTGTTGATAGCAACAGTAAGCTTGGTCATTTCTATGACTGGAAACACTGTTTTCATCTGTTACCAAACTTCAAAACCTGCATGTTCACAATTTAAAGGTAAGTGTTGTTCAGAAAGTTATATACACTGATGGTTTTATTAGAAAAGTTTGTATAGTGTAACATCAGACAGGACATGATAAACCTCAACCTCAAATTAAGTTAATTACAATATGCAAACTAACAGACTTCTACTGATATCTATCATTAAATCTCAGAACATAACAGTAAAAACGTGTAGGACAGTTTGATACATATTTTTTGTCACTTTAAACCTAAGGGACAATTAATTTTTTTTTTCACCTTTTTAATTAAAACTTTTTAAATTGATTTAATTCATTTTCTGTTTTCATTCATCATTAGGAATAGAAAGTGCCTCTTTGCAAGAAAGACATGACAACTTGAGGCAATCAGTAAATAATACTGTAAGTAATGATACCACACCAAATTATTGTGTGTTATGTTAATTCATTAACAATGAGACGTTAATTACCTTCTGTGAGCCGCTATTGGAGACTGCAGCCCCCACAGGCCGGAGATAAGAATCTGACAAAAGTAGGCTAGATCCAACATGCTGAGTGATTTAAAGTTGATCTCTCATTCTGAGTCTTCTGTTGAGTCAGGTTAAAGTCTGTTACAATACAATAATTAGTCGTCTTCCTAAAGGCTGTTTTATGCTTCTGCGTAGAATCAACGGTTTACCCCCGCAGACTGCTCCGGGTCTATGCTGGACCCTAAGCTGTAGCCTGACTTGCATCTCTTGAAAAATGTAACTACATATCTCAGCAACGCACGTATCTTGGCTGTGGCTGGGTAGCGTTGCTTTACCCCCGAATCATTTTCTGGCTCTCCTTCTCCATAAACATTAATTTAAGGAGGGGGTTAACTTTTCCAGCTAACAATGTCTCACCTTGGTCAGAAAGCACAGGGGAAACACTTTGTTTATCTCACTATGACTCTACAGTCAGTAGCGTGCTTGCTAAAGGTAATTGCCATCATTTCCTAGTTTTTCAAATTGTTTTTCCATCCCTAATAGTTTCACTTTGAGACATTTAGCTGCCTTAGTTATACGTATGTTATTCTACTCTATTCTTCTGATTATCTGCTTAATAAATAGCTTTCATTTATTGATCAAGTTGTCCGTCTAGCTATTGCTCGGGAGTAGGACTCTGGGTCAATTTGCAGCTACAAATGTCATGGTATTCCATTTGAGACTGAAATAGCCTACTATCATTTTTATTTAAAAAATGTGATTAATTAACGGCATACTTTAGATTTCATAGTTTAATCCATTCAATCTGAGCATCTTTGGCTCTTTAAAACGAAGTGATGCCCTCTATCTTACGAGTGAAAATTATATTAATCCATAAAGTTGATCAACAAAATTAAATTAGAAATTAATTTCAAATCTTCAGAAAATCACCTGAACACATATACAAATGTGTTTTCTTTTTTAATAAAACCTGCCGGGGTTAACATTTCCAAGACACAAAAAATACAGACACATACAATAATGTAAGGATCCAATAACGGTAAATACTATGATTTTAACTCTTGGTTTAAAACACAGAAAAAAAGATCATTATTATAACAGACATTTCACAATTTTTGTTTGGAAAAAATGTTTAAAACTTTTTTTCTCCTCCCCTTTACGAGCCAGCAGACAAAGACAGTCTTTAGAAATGCGTCCCAGAATACAGGCGCGATCACTCACTCTCACTCTCAAAAAAGTTATAGGAACCCACAACGTTTAAAATGGTTATCATTGTAAGAGGTCAGTTCTCTAAACTAACCTTTACAATTTTATAAACACAGTCACATTCAGCATTTTACTTGAGAGTACACACTTTCTTCAGTCTTCTTCCTTCCTCTTGTAGGTTTTTTTCCAGAGAAATGCAACGCAGCGTAGTTCAGATCAGGTCCACCTTCAGTCTGAGCAGCAAATAAAAGGCTGATTCTATTATTGTTGTTAAATGGTGCTGTGAGTAATTATATTTATGAAATACCAACCAATGTCATTTGGTATCGTTACTTACAATATCATACACTGATTGTCTTGATTTGTCATGTCTTGCTCGGGAAGAGGCGCTTTCTATTCCTAATGACAAAAGAAAACAGAAATCTTGTATACTGAATTTAAGTTTTCAATGAAGTTCCTCAGCTGGCAACAGGTTCTATTTAATACAAATAAATGAATACAATTGGAAACTTTCCTTTATTAAATTGTTTACTGCAAAGGTAAAGCTTAACATAACACAAAATGTCTGCTGATACAATCATTTATTAATAATGTGCAAACTGACTTCTACTGATATCTATTATTTAATCCGACAACATGAAGTTGAGGTTTGTCACGTCCTGTCTGTTACACTTTCTACATTATATAAACTTTTTAAGTAAGACCATCGGCAAATAATAATTTCTGACTCATTAAATACAACTTACCTTTAAATTGTGAACAAACTGGTGTTGAAGTTCGGTAACAGATGAAAAGAATGTTTCCCGTCACAGAAAGGACCAAGCAGACTGTGGCTAGAACCAATGCAATAAATTCAACGCTTGCTGTTCGCACTAGACAACAAAATAAAAAAATGTGTCAGTGAAGATGTTAATAACAGGTTTTGAATATCACCTCTAGTGTTGAACACAAAATCATACCAATTTCCAGTTTAGTTCCATCTCCAAATAATATCTCCCCACATGTGGCCACGGCACAGTAGTAAGTCCCGGCATCAGAGTAGCTGATGTTCTTGGAGAAGCGATAAACACAACTCTTTTTAGTGCCTGATCTCTTGTCACATCCACCATGTCTTCTTTCATCAGTGTAGATGATGTCTGGATGAGATTTATCTGATCCGGCTCTAAACCAGAACACACTGTCATCTCCTGGACACGTCTTGTCCTCAGAATCGGAGAGGACTGAACACTGGAGAGTCACAGAGTCTCCTGGACCGACTGGATCAGATACTGTCGGCCACTGAACAACAGTATAGTTTGATGTCTTCTGAGTGTTTCCTGCTTCACACAAAACTGTGTTAAAAGGACATCTTAGCACATTTTCAAAGCCAAAGTAGAATTTAAATATATCTAAAATGTGACTTAGTAGTTTGACATGATACTCTGCTGAAATGTAGCAAATTTGGAGCCCTTTTAGTCCAGTATATGTGTTTTCAGAGTAAAATGCCGTTGTTGAAACAGTGATTAAACCTACCGGAGTCATTGCCAATCAATATATTCTGTTGTTTAGATATGAGGATGTGTTGGACAAAACACAGGAACATGTCGAAAACACTATTTAAAAGAAAGTTAAGACAACGCATACACAGCGACAATCAGGCATTTACAAACATTTGGAAATAATTAGATGGCTTGTGTCTGTGTATTTAATTGGATTGGATGTCTATTTTACAAAACAGGCTTCCTTAAAAAGTTATTTTTTCTTAAACATTACCCCAGGATCAGTTTCTGAGGCATTTGCCAAACTCTATAAAAGTAGATCATAATTACCTTTTATTAACAAATAGGTCCCACTCCATACAGGACTTGTATACCGCTCTGTGTATGCACAGTGATACATTCCCTCATCTTCTTGGATTGTCCTCCGTATGGTCAGGTTGCTAAAATTGTTATCATTGTTCATTTCCAATCTTGACGCCGAAAACTCTGGTGCATACTCAGGTTTTGTAGATTTAGGTACTGTCACAATTAATTTCAGAGTTTCCCCGGCACTCTGCTTGTACCAGTAGAGCCGTGGACGGCCAATCTCCTCATAACGGAGAGCACACTTGAAGGTTGCAGGTTCACCAAGTCGAACTGTGGTAACTGGAACTAGAGAATCTAAAATAAATGGTAACACACAATGTATTGAAAAATATATTAGTGTATGATGCACAACATTTATCATGCAAAACCTACATATCCACAGTAGCTACTTGGCATGCAAATTCTTAACTGAATACTTGCACAGAATAAAATAGCACTCACATCCTTGATGAAGAACAAGCAGTGTAACCCATAACAGGATCATCTTGACATTGTGTCTTGTTAGAATAATTGTCGGCATTTCATTGACAAAAGGGTTGATGTCACAAGGCCATGATAATGTATGTCACACTGTCAAATGCAGGTGATTGGTTATCACAGAATAAATATTCATAAGTGCAATTCCTGTCACATTGATCTTATCCTGGCCTTTGAGAAGCGTTTGACCTTATTACACTTCCGATAAAGGCAAGACAGCGGATTGTCTTCGTAGTTTTTACTGGCTACAATTACGAAATTGTAACAACAGTATTGGACAACAAATTCCGAGATAGGTATAGATAGCCTTTACTATTTAGACTCATGGTCCATAAAATACAAAAGCAACAACAGAAAAACATACAGATACACAAGACAGACACCAAGGTACAACAAACACATCAAAAATGACATTACAAGGTATTGTAAAATGTGTAAAAAGGAAACTGGATTTATAAAATCATAGATTAGTTGTCAAATGAGTTACATTGTGCTCCATGTCAGAAAACAAAGCATCACCAGCACGGTTTATATATTAAGCATTTTTCAGTAGTTTTTATTTTTATTTTGTTTTTTGTTTTCAAATTCACTTTAGTTTCAATTCGATTTTAAAGCGGTTTTGTTCATTTAGTTTATTTTTCATGTTTGAAAACGTTTAACTTTTGTGTTACTTTTATTATTAGTTTTAGTTTTTTTTGTAATATGGATTATTTGTCAGGGGCAAGATTGAAAAAGCTCAGCAGCTATCGGGTTGTCGGTCAAAGCACACCTGTAGTGTTCTGTCATACGGTTGTTTTCGCCATGCTGCCTGCCCTGTACCGGGGTTAGCTTCTGTTACTGTTAGCTTAGCCGTTTGACCCAATAACAGAGAGGCGCGCACACACACACATATTCAGATATATATCAGAGACCTTCTCAGAAAGGGGGACTGCAGAACCAAGACATGCAGTATGGCAGTGGTTGCTCCAACTGTGAATTTTCTGTTGTTGCCAATCAGTGTGAGGGTTGTGAAGACGGAGCCAGGGGTAACCGAGGATAATAGGAGTGGAGGCTGAGGACACAACTTTAAAACAGATATCCTCACGGTGGTTAACAGTTTGGTGAGTTATTTTGGCTAGGTGTTGACCAGTAATGGTAGTAACTCTGATAGGAAATGGCAGGGGCTCAAATGGAATTTCAGCTTGTTTTACTAAATTATGGTTAAGAAAGTTATCCTCAGCACCAAAATCAATGAGAGAAGGTAATGGCAGAGACAGATCTTTGTAATGGAATGTAAGTGGGAAAACTAGGCAGGGAACTTTGGGTACAGAAACAGATGCTGGGCTCGCAAGAAGACCCACTCTTACCTGCGAGCCTTGTCTTTTGGCCAAACTGGGCATGTGGAGAGAAAGTGGGAAACATCTTCGCAGTACAAACACTCCCCCTGCTTGCATGCATCTGAGCTTTCCGCTGGGGACAGCCGAGCACAACCCAGTTGCATATGCTCCTCCTGCACCCAGGCAGAGGGAACTGAAGTGGGAGGAAGCTGTCGAGTTGGAGGTGCGCGCCTGTTGTCAGAACGAGAAGAAGCCCCTCCAGTGGTGTGAGTCGACTGACCCTCTCTCCAGTTTTCTCTCCCGCAACTTGTTGTTGATCTTGATAGCAAGGGGAACAAGAGAACACAGGTCATCAGGTTCATTTTGATTGGCTAGTTCATCTCTCACAGAGTCGTTAAATACATTTAGAAATGCTCCCTTGAGCACCTCCTCATTCCATTTAGCATCCACAACTAATGTCCAGAAACCAACCGAATAATCCGCCACACTGTCCATGCCCTGCCTCAGCTTCAAAAGCCTCTTAGAAGCATTCCTGGCATAATCTGGATGGTTAAAAACAGTCTTTAATCTGGAGGAAAAAGCATCAAAAGTCAATTCCATCAGTTGATCATCACTTTTGATGAATGAACTGGTCCATGCTTTCATCTTCAGTAAACTTGACTACTGTAACGGTGTCTTCACAGGTCTCCCTAAAAAATCAATCAGACAGCTGCAGCTGATTCAGAATGCTGCTGCTCGAGTCCTCACTGAGACCAAGAGACTGGATCACATCACTCCAGTTCTGAAGTCTTTACACTGGCTTCCTGTGTCTCAAAGAATTAATTTCAAAGTACTTTTGCTAGTTTATAAATCACTTAACGGTTTAGGTCCAAAATACATTTCTGATCTGCCACTACACTATGAACCATCCAGACTTCTCAGGTCATCTAGGACAGGTCTACTTTTTGTCCCCAGAGACAGAACTAAACAGGGTGAAGCAGCTTTCAGTTTCTATGCCCCTCATATCTGGAATAAACTCCCAGAAACCTGTAGATCCGCTGCTACTCTCAGTTCTTTTAAATCAAGGCTGAAGACCTTTCTTTTTGATGCTGCCTTTCTTTAAATGACTGCTTATTTCTTTAAATTTCTTATGCTGCACAGTAACTTCTATTCTGGTGTTTTACGTGTCCCAATGTTTCTATTTTGTTTTTAACTGTCTATTCGTGTGTTTTATCGGTTTTTAATGCTTATGATTTTTAACTGTTTATACTTGTGTTTTATCTGTTTAACTGATTTTATGTAAAGCACTTTGAATTGCCCTGTTGCTGAAATGTGCTATACAAATAAAGCTGCCTTGCCTTGCCTTGCCTATAAGCGCTGTACCACGTAGAAGTCTGCGGCACAGCAGACAGCGACAGAGCATGGTTCAACCGGTCTCAGTGGGGAGGCAGCGGAGCAGGTCACACAGGGAAGTAGCAGGGAAGAAGCAGATTCAGAGTGGGATCTGACTACAGAATACACAATTTAAACAGAGCACATGGCATACATAAGAACACTAGTAGAATACACAGAGCCAAGTTACCACATGAGTAGTTTAACGATCTGGCGCTGATGAGGTGAACATCCCGTGTAGATATACTGTAGAGGTGAGTAATGGAATGAGCCGCATCTGTGTAAAAGCTGTGCAGGAGTGAATGGCCACGCCTTTCAGCTACGCCAGGTGAATACAACACAACAGACAAAAACATAAGGGGAAAAGGGGAAAGAACACACACAGAACGTGGACCAAACAGCTGACCCATAACAGTTACGGGGAAAAAGGGGGTTTGCGTTCTCCTTTACTGTGTTAAGGTACGCTATGTTAGCCTCTTTGTGCGTGCTTCTTAAATGTAATTTCAAATTTGTGGGATTTTTCCATTTAATAAATCATCCTCATATTTTAACACCTTCCACTGCAAGGCACTTGCTTTTATGTGACACAATCATAATTAAATTGGACTCTGACGCTTTCTTCCGACTTTCAGTACTGCCACGAGGCCAAGCAATGGGCATGGACCATGTTGTGTTCTGTTTGACATGGAATGTCGGAATTTCTGTTGTGTTTAACAACTTTTATACAAGTCCAGTGTAATAATAAGAGTGCTAGAATGCTTGCTTGTTTTAATTTTATCTACAGAGGGTTTTCATTAGTACACTCAATGGGTCAGATTTACCAGTGACCCAGGACCACCTGAACACAGAAACCTTGTACCAGAAAGCATGCAGTTTATTTCACTCATATTCTGGTATACTCTTTCTTTATCTCTTGTTAGTGTAGTTTGGTTAAAACAGAAACATTATATTTATGGCTATGATAAAAACAAGACTAATAGTCTACAGTCATCCTAACGGCTCTATGAGCCCGTGGCTAATTACCACTATTCATAAAGTACAGCTGAGGCTGATGGGAATGTCAATAGTTTTGCAGGTGTTCAATCATAAACCAACACATTAGACAAATTGATATGGTCATTGGTGCAAGAAAAAAAGAGTCAGGCAATGTCTAAACTCATTAGAGTTCATCCTTTGGACATCATGGATATTTCTACTGTATTGCTGTCTGTACCAAAGTGTTGGATTGACTCATTAAAGGATACAAGGGTACAAGGGTACAAATAAGATTTATTTTTTTAACACTCTATGGAGTTCCACAAGGTTCAGTTCTGGGTTTAAGTGATAAGCTGTATTTACATTACTATGAAAAAACTTCTCTATAATGTATACTGTATGTGGTGTGTTACAAAGGACTTACACTGACGTACTGTATATGGTGTTTAGAGCAACACTGTTCAAATGTGTTGAACTTTAACCTTTGTGAGCAAAACCCAAGTATACTGTACTGAGAGTGGGTCAGTACCCTCCGCTATGGAGTACTAGCACTTCAGATATTTTTAGTTTTGAGTAGTCACACGTCATATAATTTACAAGTCCCCACGTATAAACTAAAACAGTGGTTAAAATTTGCATCTTTAAATTACTTTAGAATGCTGAAAAGAAAAATAATGAAACAGTGGAAATGTTATAATTCTTTATCACTTTGACATTATTGAATTCCCGGTAACTTCAGGGCTAGCTTCAGTTACTCTTGTGTATATATATTAGTCACACCCAATGCGGGGAATCTTTAAAATTTGTCATGAAACGGAATTGCACACGTGTTAACAGATCACCATGTTTCGTTACTAACACTGTAATTAGTAAAAACTATTAAAGTAATGTAATACATAAGTATCTGAATCTACTGAGTAATTACTTTTAGTAGTTGTTTCTGCTAATTTGCAGTCATTCAATAAACAAGTCTTTAATATCATTATTAGTTTTGTAGTTCTTCATAAAGTATATTTATTTATTTATTAAGAAGAAAGCAACAATACACAATCACCAATTCCTGTTAGTACAGTACCTTTGCATAGCATTGACACATACCATGTAGACTAATGGAGAAAGATAACAGACTTGAAAGATCATGATGTACAAAGGGGTAGATAAGATAATCTTCTCAGAGTTAAAAACTTTGGTAAAAATGAAACAAATGTTTATAGATATGGGATCCATGCAGCACAGTTTATTGCAAAAAAATGCTATTATTTTACTTTTACAAAACAGATACATACAACCTCAGATGAAATATAGGCTATTACATGTTTTTTTCAGTATCAAAGTAAAGAAGAATTTATCAGTTTAGTAGCAAATTTAGTGTCTAGAGTGTTAATCCAACCCTTGAGTCTTGACGTCTGAGTAGATGCTCTCTTCCTCCTCTGTTTTTGCATCCCTTGTCCCTCCTTTGCTAGCTTTCCTTATGGTAAAGATTGCTGCAGAATAAACCAAGTCCTCATCTGTCTGAGAAAATGTGAGAAAAACTGTTATGAGACAGGTGTTCATTTTTACATATGCAGACAGAAAAACATACTGATAACTTTCCAGCTACAGTTTTCCTTCATATACTTTACCTGCTGACTTTGCTGATGACCACTGGCTGTTGCACCATTTGTTTGCAGTGCAATAGCAGCTGTGTTGTAAAATAAAAACACAGCATTAATGTGAATCCACATTTGCCAAACACCATTTGATAGAAACATATTGTGTGTGAGTGACTTTGCTTACTGTTGCAACAACCACAAGATTTTTTCTTGAGCTTCTTGATTGAACAAATGAGAAATGCTATAACAATCAAACTTGTAGCCAACGCAGCACCTAACAGACAGAGAACTGTATGGTCCTTCTGCGAGTCCTGCATGTTGACTGCTGACACAGTATGAAAAGTTAACAATTAATGAAAGTGTAATTAAGAGTGATTTATACATATTTAATGTTGTGTTACTTTACCTTAATCAAACACACACATATTACAATCATCTTATTACAAATAAATACAATGACAGTTACCTTCAATGTCCAGTTTTGATCCGTTTCCAGAAAATATCTTCCCACATGTGGCCACAGCACAATAATAAGTTCCGCCATCATAAGAGCTGACGTTCTTAAAGAAGCTGTAGATATATTTCTTTATCAAGAGTCCTTCTGGATTCTTTTCATGTTCTTCAACACTGTTTCCTTGAGTATAATTGAAACCTGGGCCACATTGATGTGATCCAGCTCTGAAACAAAACACACTTTGTTCCTCCGGACACGTCTTGTTCTCAGAGTCAGAGAGGGCTGAACACTGCAGAGTCACTGAATCTCCTGGACGGACTGGATCAGATGGAGGGACAGCAGTGGGATCAGGTTCTGGTCCTGGGAAATTTAAATAAAGAATAAAACTACAAACATTGATTTTCAAACAAAAGACAACTGTCAACATACTTTTTTTTAGAATAAATCTGTAATGAAATTAAGGAATGCATTTACCTTCAACTCTTAGGTCCGCTCCTTTCAAAAATGAGAAGTTTTGTTGATGTGTTTTCACACAGTAGTAAACTGCAGTATCACTTAGCCTTGCTTTAGCAATATGCAGAACAAATGTTCTGGGCTCTTCTGTGGCTGTAATGCGAGGATCACTCTCTAAGCTAAATGTTTTACCTAAGACTTTAGGATATTCTCCAGAAACGAGCTTGATCCAAAATAAGCTTCCCGTGGACTTGCGAGGACAAGTCAGTCTCACATCACTTCCCAAATCAAAAGACTTGGTGTCAAAGTTTTTATCATCTTTGCATCCTGAAAATATAATTTACATCAACAATGGAGAAATAGTTGAACGTTGTTACTGTAAGAACATAAAAATACTTTAAACATAAATCTGAAGTAAATCTGATATTTTTGACATGTACTTACGCCCCACTCTGAGCATCAGCAGTAAATAAACCACAATCATCCTTTCCAGGTTATTACACTTGAGACTGTTGTAATTTAGATCACATTAGGAAAGGATTCACTGTAATCTGCATATTAAGTGGGAGGGAACAGTTTTATGGCAATTTGATTGGCCAATCATTATGTTGGTGTTTACAACAGCAGTGGAAATAAAATGAACCATATTTCCAACCTAAAGACATGAAACAACAGAATGCGTTGGTTTCATGTTTCATGGTGGGTTTCTATAACTGACACATAGTAAACCCAACAGATGATTTGATCTTAATGTAAACTACATTCATCCAAAAATAAAAAGCAAAGAAACAATATGATACAATACATTTTTGAGTTGTACAGCTTTAGTGTTTCATTGTGTTTGTAGCCTGCTAATATTTCTGTGATTTAAAGGGTGTTGTTGTGTCTAACTCTGATTTTGATTAATTCTGCAAAGATTATATTCAATGGTGACATTTTCAAGTGTTCAATGCACTCTTTTTGTGTATTTTATTTTCACAACAAAGTTTTTTTTTAAGTAGAGCAACTAGCTACTTGGTTCATGAAATATTGGCAAAAAAAGCAATGATGAAAGTCAGGATAAACATACTGTATATTATGCTAAATGAGTGGATCAAAGTGATTTGGGATTTCCACCCCTACAGTAGCAGAAAACAGTGGGCTGCTAGGTTGGCGAAAAATGTTGATGAGACCGGTGAGAGTCAACAATGATGCTGAAAAGGAAAGATGCTGAAACCCTCTGAGGAGCCGAGGGGAGCAGCAGGGTCCGGTGTGGACTGTGGGGTTTCCGTTTCTGCATGAAGCCTGTCCACCATACAGTTAGTCCAATATGAATATATTGACCATGGCAGCTTTAAATAGGAATTGAATAAAAAAATGTATTTGTGACAGTAACACAGAGGAGCGGTCTGACTGTGAATGTAGTGTCAAATGACCAGACCCAACGCCACAACTAAATAGACAGAGAGGAGGAGGGCTGTTACACCATCCTAGTATCCTGGAAATCCAGACCCATATCTGAAAGGACCAAGAGTCTAGCATTGAGTAGTGAAAGTTGCCCATCTTGAGGGGCGGCACCAAGCGTGCATATGAAAATCTCACTTCACGCAACTGGACTACACCACGACCAATCACAACAACACATGGGTGATGTATCCGCAGCCCCATACACTTAGCTACCAGCGGAGCTTACTGGTAGTTTAAACTGATATCATCTGTTTAGCTTGCTTCTGGCCCACCCATATCAGAAACACAGATGTGATTGGTGCAGCTCGGCTGATGAATGAGCAGCATTCCTCGATGCCAGAGTCACTCGCTGAGCAAATTCCAATTGTGCTCTCTCAAGAACTCAAGGGTACCATCCCACCACTATACCTGATAGATTTCTACTCATTTAGGTAAAAGGCTGGAGCAGAAATTTTAATTCAACTGACCTGCAAGTTTTGATTTTAGGTCGGGATTCCATGTAAATCTGGGGGGAAATAAAATGATATTGGATTTGAACCCAAGACCTTGTCTAACACAACATTGGTCAGACCACTGCATTGTGGTTTGGGGCCTTTATCATGGGCAACATTTTGTTGACCGTATGCCAAAACACATTTTTGGTTGGTTTAATAATAAACTTCTTTTTATTACAAGAGTTGCTGGACAATAAAAAATGACCATTCAGTTAAATCCTTATCCCCAGACACAATGATGTGTCCAGCCCCTGTTCAAATAAATGAAAGAATGCAGGAAATTAAAATGACATTTAAACAAAAGCAGAATATACTTTCATGTAATTCGTGTCCTGCTTTGTACTGTCTGCTTTTTCTTAGTGTGCACAGCACTGCTTGCATCTGAGAAACACAGACGGACACACGTTCAGTCACCACTGACAAACAAATGATGCATGGAAACTACAGCATTGTTGTGGGCTTTCAAACTTGAGGTGTCAAAACAGAGGGGCTTTTTTATCTACCTTTCTCACTGTGTAGCCTCAGGAAGCTGACTTCTGTTTTAAAAAAGGCAAGTGTGATAACATAACAGTCACACTTTCATGACTATTTCTACTATCACAACAACTTACAGCAAGGGCAAAGCCACACTACAGTATGAATGTTTTTATCACACCTGCAATTTGTTGTTCACTGGTTTCACTGGAGGCCAGTCCAAATCAATGGTAAATGAATCAGTATATTGATATTAAAATTAAAACAAATCATAAAAATAAATATACATCTGAAATTTTCAGATACAAATGAATACAACATGTTTGTATTTTGAATGAGCACACTATTAAGTAAGAGTACTAAGTAAATCAATCATGAGTTTGTTGAACTAAATTTAGCCTGCTGAAGTCTCTTGTAGCTCTCACTACACATCCTGTTGAAGCCCACAGTCAGGTCTGTTCTAAGAAATCAACCTTAATGGTTGGTCAGAGGGTGGAGAAATGGCCCACCACAGCTTGTGTCTGTCAGCGTAGCTGTTGCATGTGGCTTTGCTTGTTGTTCTCACAACAGACATGCAGATGGTCTTTACAAAGTGTTGTCAGAACAGAAAGAGGGAGGAGTTTATTTAGTTAAGTGTTTGTCATCTGAGATGTTATGTAATGTAAATTTATTTAACAAAGGTTGTAGGAAGTTCACTGACATGAACTGGGAACGCTGAAGTTCATGTTTGGCATCTTAACCAATGGACACAGAGCTGTCTGCCCCTGCTGTGCAATTCTTACATCTCTGTGCATTGCACTGCACTCCATTTAGTAAACATTACACACAACAGCAACCATGTCAACCTGCTGATGGCACTAGATAAAAAGTTCAAAATACTTCTTAGGATACATTCCCTGGAAACCTTGACTCTACAAACTTTCATGGCAATACATCCAACATTTTGCTGAGATATTTCAGTCTGAACCAAAGTAATTGACTGACCGATCTGATCCGCAAGGCCAGTGACGTTGTGGGGGTGGAGCTGGACTCTCTGTCGGTGTTGTCAGAGTGGAGGATGCTGTCCAAACCACATGCCATTTTGGACAATGTCTCGCACCCACTCCATGACTTGCTGCTCTATGCCAGGAGCACTTTCAGTGAAAGACTCATTCTCCCAAAATGCACCACAGAGTGCCACAGGAAGTCATTCCTGCCCGTGGCCATCAAACTTTATAACTCTTCCCTCTAAGTGTCTGACACACAGACACTTAGAGAGGTTGAAACTGGACAAGATTATCAGTTTTTTGCAATAACGCTGGCTTGAAATGTGTACAATACTCAAATGCTACCATTATTAGTATTATTATTTTTATTGTTGTTATTACTTTTTACCTTTACAACTCCTTAATTCTGTAAATACCTTATAACATTCCTTTAACTATGTAAATACTGTAAATATCCACACTCCTTGTATTTCTTTATTTTATATTTCTACCTGATCATTTATACTATTTGTGCAACTGCCACACAGAATTTCCCTTCGGGGATCAACAAAGTATTTCTGATTCTGATTCTGATGCTACTATTGTGGCTCAAATAAACATTTGGCATATAAATTGCTATCGGCACGAGTACAGTTAAATATTGTGTAGATTAAATACATTTCATCAGTGTCCATTTTGCTAAGGCTTTCCAATCTGTCTGTTCTTACAACTATGCCTTCCTTCACCTCTGTCCGCCTCAGACTCTGTAACTCTCTGCATCTTACAGTAACAGTCCCACACAAACAAATCAGCACAGACACATCTCAGAAACAAAATACACACAAAGGTTGTCCCTAACCCACTAATAATCAGCATTACACAAGTTGAACCTGTGTAACCCCTTTTTTTTATCCATGGACATTCTATTTGCAATAAGTAGTCAGTGTTTTTATTTTTTCATGAGCAGATGTGAGTAACATGTTTACACTGAGAATTATAAATACCAATGAAAATTGGGAAAATGAATGGATTTAAGAATGAAAGAGATCCGTATGAGCAAGCAGAAGTAAGAAACATGAAGCAATATGATTGATGATACACTGTGACTGGGCAATTATAGCCTACTGGGTATTTATTTCTTCTGTTACACGTTAAAATTGAAAACCTACCATTATTATTTTTTATAGAGCATGAGTATACATGAATGCAACGCATTTTTTTCCAAAGAGAAACCATGACTACATATTGTAAAATCAAACCAATTTTACCATAATGAAAGCAAATAGAAAGCATAACTTTTGAAAAGCCTAAAAATGGTGAACCTTAACATTGCATTGAAACGTACAGTATGTGAGAAGTAAACAGCCTGAAAACTGCATGGCAGACAAAAGAGACGGATAGGAAACCTTCCTTAACTGCACTCTTTCAAGGTCAATCTGTTATACAGCCTGTTCGAATGGCACTATACACCTCTTCAAAGACTAATAAAGAAAGAGTGCTGTAGAATATTACCAAAAGTCAGTAAAAAATATTACATTCTGCATCATGACATTCCATGCCCTTTTATGAAAAAAGTAATACAAATATTGCAAACAGATCAACATTTGTTAAGGTTATCCAGATAAAATATTGTTACTGCTCAGATGTGAATATTAAGCAACTTATTTACAACAGTGTGCCAGATAAGGATTATATTTTCTTAAATAAGAAAAGCAACAAGATTATTAATCTATCACTAGAGTCCTGACATCCGTGTAGATTGTCTCTCCCTCCGCTGTTTTAACAGTCCTTCTTTCTGCTCTGCCAGTTTTCCTTTTTTTAAAGGTTAGTGCAGAATAGTCCGTATCTCTCTGAGGAAATATATGGAAAAAATAATGTGAGAGAAGATTCTGATACATGTAAGAGAAAAAATGTGCTACTATATTTCCCCCAGTGTCATCCTTTTTTATTTGCCTTACCTGCTCACTTTGCTGATCACCACTGGCTGTTGCAGCATTTGTTTGCAGATCGGCAGCTGTATTATGAAACAAAAACATTTACATGATTCCGAAGTTTAATTTACACAAATTAGTAATGTTAAAATTAAAAATCCTGTGAAGTTGATTTTTGCAAAATACTGTTAAATAGATTGATGTATAACAAATTTAAGGTTACTGTTGCAGCAAGCACAAGTTTTTTTCTTGATGGTATGAATCAGGAAGGCAATAATGGTCAGACTTAAAGCCAAAGCTGCACATAACACAAACAGAAGTGTGTTGGCCTTTTGCAAATCCCACATGTTGAATGCTGAAACAATAAGGAGCAAATAATAAAAGATTAGCAACTATTTTGACAAGCTTTTACAATGCAAGAGGAACAAATGTTCTTTGATATATAATCTTAATGTTTTCCAAAACAAATTGATTCTTAATAATTTATGTAAAAATGTTACCTTCAATGTCCACTTTTGTTCCACTTCCAAATAAAATCTCCCCGCATGTGGCCACAGCACAGTAATACGTCCCAGCATCAGAGGAGTTGACGATTTTAGAAAAGTTATAAACACATTTCTGTGGAGAGTAAGCCTCAGGACTCTTCTCACATTCATCACCGCAGTTTCCACGAGCATAAATTAAACTGGGATGAGATTCATCTGATCGGGCTCTGAACCAGAACACACTGTGTTGACTTGGACATGTTTTCTTCTCAGAGTCCACGAGGACTGAACACTGAAGAGTCACTGAGTCTCCTGGACGGACTGGAACGGATGGATGGTCTTGGATGATGGCGGTAACATGAGGACATGATTCTGGGAAAAATAAAGATGAAAGTAAAATTGCTTTACTCCCTTTGATGAAGAAAACTAAAATGTAAAAAACGTCTATCATAACACACTTTCCTTTAAACAATTAAAACATTATTTTACATAACATATAGAAATATTTTAACCATTTAATCTGCTGTCATCAATGGTGTTTGATTTGAAAAGCAGAATGATTATTTTTTTAAGGAATGTGAAAGGTCTGTTTGCTGAATTTTATTTACCTTTGATTCTCAGAAGTGTTCCTTTCAAAAACGTAATTTTGGTCCGTTCTGCCTTTATGCAGTAGTAAACTCCAGTATCGCTGGGTTTTGTTTTATTAATATGCAGAATAAATGTTCCAGGCTCTTGTTTTGCCGAAATGTGAGGAGTCTTGTTAACAACATGAAAATCAATGCTAAGTGTTCCTGCCAAGAATTCAGGAAAGTTTCCAGAAACTATTCTGATCCAAAACAAGGATGCTGTGTACTCAGATTGATCGCGGTTACAATTTAAAGTCACATCTTCCCCAACACCAACAGTCTTTGTCCCAAACATCTGATCACCTGTGCATCCTAAAAATAAAAGAGAAATGCAGATGAGATATAAACAACAGAGAAAGAATCATGTATGTCCTACTAAAATAATTTGAGAACATGAAAATGTATATATATTTAATACACACAGTATATACGTATCTATCTAGATATAGCTGGAGTAAATTTAACATTTCTACATATACTTACGCCCAACTCTGAGCATCAGCAGAAAATAAAATACGCTTATCATTTTCCAGTTGTTTGACTTGTTACTGCACTTAAATTTGATTAATTAGAAGATAATGCCCCTTAAAGTAATCATATCAAGTGGGAGGGAACAATTTTAAAGCAATTTGATTGGCCACTTGTTGTGTTGGCCTTTCACTCTACCCCTCCAGTGGAAATACACAGTATCAACCCTCTTTCCAACCCAAACACATGAAAAACACTAACAGCACACTTTGTTTCATGGTGAGTTTCTATATTTGACACTGAAACTAGCTACAGATTAATGTGTCTTTTAACATTGACATCTCCAGTTTGCCAAGCAGGGTTCCTGTAATACCTTTCTAAAACCCACTGATGGACATAATGACACACAGCAGAAAAGTCCAACATGAATGCATGACAAAAGAGACCGTAGAGCATATTACACTCAGGGATTGTAAATTGTACATATTCAAAACTGAAATTTCCTGAGCTCATATTGCATTGTGGCCAAAGCCTGGCTCTCAAAAAGTTTTGGGATTAGATTAGATTGCCAGTGCGTAACCCATGCAAAACAATTTTAATTCAACATTGCCTGTATTTTCTGAATGGAATGCTGTTGAAGAAAGAGCATCAAGCCTGAAATGCCGGCTGCAGATCCAATCCTATTCTTTGTTAGTTTATGCCATTGTGTGCCAATATTTATGCAGATATTTAGCATATACATTTTTCAGTGCATTTAATAGCTCTTCTGTGTTAGAATGGACATTTAGCATTTGCTCTTTTTCACATCCCTGCTGCCATATTTGAATCAAACTAAAATGATTAAACAAACAGAAGATGAGAAACTTTTTTCAAAAGCTATTTTAAAAAGGGCACTGATAGCATTAACCTTTAAATATGAATGCATCACATGTATTGCAACTAAATATGTAAGACTATTCGTGTGCTCATGGACATCGGAAAATACATTTTTCCCAGTGAAAACGTGATAATTCCCGTCACTTCCTGTGGGAACCAGAGGTAGGAAACTGGGGCTAGATTTTGCAAACAGTTCCCAGTTTGTGACGCGCTGTTGACAACTGACGATAGCTCAAATGTGTTGAAAGGTTAGAAACTTTTCCTACATATGGAAAATTCATGCATGTATTTTGCCATTGTCCACAACGTGCTATCAATTTAGGTTGTAGTTGTTCATTGGTTTCAGTAGAGTACCTTAAATTAGTCATACAAGTTGGTGCTATTGCCAGTACCAAATAAACCAACTGTACAGTACAAACTGTAGTGAGGAAAGTAATGCGTGATTGAAGAGCTTTTGGGTTTCCTTTGTTATTGTGGCCTCCGTATTTTCACACAACTGATGCTCTAGGCTACGCCCAACAATCGGTGGCTGCACTGCATCAAGTTGTTATGTCAAACCCCAATAAAACACAAAATGAGAAAACGCATCTCAACCATGTGAACGCTGGCAGTCGGAGAAAAGACCTAATCACAGGGATGGTCCCTGATTATCCCAGGTGGCATGAATGCAGCATTTGTGTAGGTGTGTGGCCCTCAGTTAAAAATAATTTAATGTTGAAATACTGTACAGTATATAGATTTAAAAAAGATGTATTCAATCATTTGCTGAAGTGACCCACTAAGACAGAGGAGCCATCTTAAATATTGTAAGAGCCAGCCAATTCAGATGCTCCAAAACAATGATGACCCAAACACTCTGCTAGGCAGTCACTTCGGGAGGAAGAGCACAGCACACAGAGGAGGGTTGTCAAACCATCTATTCTCTATACTCAATTTTTTTCAGTGGTGGTGAAAGACAGCAGCAGAGAGACACTCTCACAGTAACACAGCAACACATTCACCTCGAGGAGATTTACAGTTTCTGACCTGCATCTTTTAATCTGTGGGAGAAAGTCACAAATAAAGTAACCCAGTGGTTAACAGTGGACATGACACAATGCTGTGCAACCATCACTTATTAGCTATGATGTGGAGAGGAACGCCTTGACAATATAATCCTGTTCAGCACCACAAACTCTGGCATCAAAAATTACCAAAACAGAGAAGAGGTTTATTGCCAACTTGAAAGATGTACAGTACAGAGAATAAAAAAAAAAAGACAACAAATCCGCTATCACTCTATTTGTACTTTCACATGCAAACAGAAAGAGATACACACATTTAAAGTCTCCACAAATGATGCAAATGATGCATGGAAACTTAAACACACACACACAGTATACAATGAGGTGAGCTAAAATTGTTATTAAAGTAAAACACACACATACATACACACACAGTGCTTTTCATTGGTAGTTTCTGTCTGTCAGAGATGGGAATGGGAGGTGCTAATCATTCACTGTCCCACCCTGGTCTGCTTCCAACAGACGGAGTTTGAACTGTAATCTTAAGTTGCCACATTATCTGTCAAAGCAATGACAGCCTTGCTAAAACCACTCAATGCAGTGATGGACTGGAAGCCTGTTTTACTCAATGGTGAATGAAAAAAATCTACACTACAATTAAATTAACTAATATGCATCTGTGATAACTGAAGATTGCATATACTTGCTTCTTTACAAAAGATAGACATCAGCTGTACTTTGAATGAGCACATTAACAAACACGACTATAAAACTATAAACTATAATCTAGCCTGCTGTAGTCTCTCGTAGCTCTCACTACACATCCTGTTGAAGCCTAGCATAGTTAGGTCTGTTCTGAGTAAACAGCCTTGATGGTTTGTCAGAGGGTGGAGAAACAGCCCACCACAGTCTTTGTCTGTCAGTATAGCTGTTACATGTGGCTTTGCTTGTTGTTCTCACAACAGACATGCAGACACAAACGGCCTTGAGTTGAGAGAGATGGCGGGGTTTATCTATTTGAGTAGCAAGTTATGCACTGACATATATATATATTTTTTTAAACTGTTTATTACATAAAAACACATTTTCTGTAACCTATAACAAAGGAAGACTTACTGTGTCTATAAACATACATGGCTCTGTATGCATTTTTGTAAGCTATGCTTCTGTCTACTATTGTGCGGAGTTGTGGTGGACAAATATACAAATGTGCACATGGCAAAATGTTCAGCGAAACCAACGTGGATGAGACCTTTTTCATGGCAGACATTTAGACTGGTTTTACACAGGTGATACTATGACACGTTAAATTGAAATCTTATGTGAAATGGGCCCGTCTTTAATCTTACTGGTTTCACTTTTGCTTTTCCTGCTATGAAAATTCAAAATGACTGTTTGTGAAAAACATTTTAGAAAATGTGGATGCATTTGGGAACGATAAACAGCAACATTCAATACTTATTGCAAGACAATAAAGTTTTAGGATAGCAATATGAAATCTAAAATATGAAGAAGTGTACTGGGAGTTCACTGAATATATAATGGGAGCCTTGTGTCTTGGGAACAAACAGTTATGAACAAAATAAAGACATGAGAATGTACGCATAGAAAATGTAGTCATCCCCTGCCCACTCACCAACATAAACACACATACCCAGAGACAGAGAGAGAGAGAGAGAGAGAGAGAGAGAGAGATGAAGGCAAGCTAGCCATGAGAGAACAGGGATATTTCTTGGTTGCTTTTAAAAGACAACACAGTTGCGGTACATCTTCCATCACCAGGCACTTTGTTCCAGAGAGTAGACCCATAATTATTATTAAATAAACTGAACCATCATCAGATTTACTTCTGATCATCGGTACAGTAAGTCTGATGATCCCCCGAGTTCTGGATGGGTTGTAAGCAGTGAGCCGGTCAAGTAAGTCATTAGGACCTAGGCCATTAAATGATTTGTACCAATGAGGAATATTTTAAAATCAATTGTGCATTATATAAAGCTTGTGAAGTGATCTTAGTATAGGAACATGTTCGGTTTGTCAAACCGAAAGCCCTCTTTCTCTCACATAAAGATTCACCTGCAAACTCTTCACATAAGTGACCACATTTGGATGAGAGAGTGGAGCAGAGGAGCAAGGGGTGGATCTGACTGACATCCCGAGGTTATCGACAGGGAAGCGACTTGTCTTTCACAAGTGAGCTACACCCTAAAACATTCCCTGCTTTATCGTCTATTTTACTGTAAATGGGAGTCAAAATTTACAAAAAGATCATCATGCTGTATTAAAGAGGACTTGTAACTAGTGATTGAGGCCATAAAACTTATAAGGAAAGTGTTAACTGAGGTAATACATCAAGCGAGAAGTTCTATATAATCAGACTTATTGCAAAAATTGAAGTTACCCCCGCTGGCAATTAAAAATAATCCAGGTTCAAGGCACTTTTGCATTGGCTTCCCTTTTTAGGCCCAGAGTTTGACTGTTGATTGCGACCTCTATATACACACATACAGTGTGTCAGTAAGACCGATTTTGCTTAAAGACTTCCAGTGTTTATCACAAAAAGGTAATAAACAGAAACAATTTAAAAAAACACTGACTTTTGATAAAACAACAACCCAGAACATGTAGTTGTCCAATCAGTTGAAAATAGATCAGAGGCGGGGGACTGTCATTTTCTACATTTCAGCCAATCACTACGATTTTTGCTTTGTAAACCTTGGTCAACTCAGTACATCTTCCATTTGAGTGGAAAGACATCAGTGGTGTAAGACGAAGGTGCTGCACCACAATGCTCAGAAGACTGGCTGTTTTGATTCTACTTAGTACCATGTGTAAGTGCACTTCTTAACTAGTGTGAGACCATGTTCTGTACTGTAATAATCTAACGTGAAGCCTTTTCCATTATTTCTTGTCTTTGTTCTCTGTTTAAACGGTCATTGTTTGTCTGTTTTTTCTTCAGCTCTGATTCAAACCGCAGAGATTCCTCACCAGATCTCTTTGACTGAGGTTGAAGTTGGTGGAAATGTAACTTTGGAGTGTCAAGTTTCTAAGACAGATTACAAATACTTCTACTGGTACAAGCAGCCTCTTGGATATATGGTC
>NC_048416.1:22197917-22205369 GCF_013103735.1 Etheostoma cragini
CTCAGTGACTCTCCAGTGTTCACTTCTCTCCAAGACAAAAGGAAACACAGATCAGTGTCCAGGTGAACGCAGTGTGTATTGGTTCAGATCTGGATCAGGACAATCTTATCCAGGCATCATTTACACTCTCAGTGATGAAAAAGAGGAAAGAAGTTGTGTCTATAGTCTGTCCCAAACTATACAGAACTCCTCTGATACTGGGACTTACTACTGTGCTGTGGTAACGTGTGGAGAGATCCTGTTTGGGGAAGGAACTAAAGTGGAGACAAGTATGTTTTAAAAGTTGTATCAAAATCATGTATGCATGTAGCATTAATTAATTTAGCCTGGTTAAAATGACATACAAACTGAGCCTGGTGACAAACATTAGCTTTCTAAACTAACACAGAAGTGTATGTGATTCAGGAGCAGAACTGGACCCAGTTGTCCTTGTTCTCGGAGTCCTGTTGGCCTGCTGTGTGACTGTAATCGCCGCCCTGATTTTCTACGGAAATCAAAGGAAAGTTTGTGAACATTGCAAAGGTAGCTTCTCACACTTACTTTAATTTTACTTAAGTCTGACTGTTTGAACCATAACAATACTATGATTTGAATTCCTAATGAAATAAATATGATGACAGTGGAAATAATAAAATACTTTAACCAAATAAAACTTATACAGAGGCTACTCTTTTGCAAGAGCTATTCTTTTTATTGAACACATGCAGTATTCCCAAGTATATTCACACAACACTAGCAATAACCTTGAGACTGTGGCAAAATCTCACTTATTCTCTGTGCTACCTGACAGTCTCTGCTTTCTCTCCCGCCCTCTGAATGCGCTGGTGGAACAGTGCTCGTTAGTGAATAAGATTCTGTCTTGGCACAAAATATTCTTTGAACTTTGCTAGAACTAGGTCAAAGTCATCTCCGCTGTCTTCCTCATCAAAGGCAAACGATCTGTATCTTGGTGGCGTTCCTAAACCTTACAAAACGCTGCTTCTAATCCAACCATTCTCCCGGTTTATCAAAGGAGACGTTTGTCGGGGGATTAAATTTGGACATAGCTCCTTCTGTTCACTTTTCACACAATGTAAAATGATAATTATGGGGGCTTAATACTCTTTAGCTGGAGCTATTCTTTTTATTGAACACATGCAGTTGTCCCAAGTATCTTCAAACAACACTCCCGCAAACTCGCGATAACTATGGCGAGATCTCGCTTATTCTGTGCTACCGCAAAACCCATAGTAATGAACAGGCACATAAAACGTCCTCATTTGACAGATAATGTCCCACCACCCTATCCTTTTGCAGCAGAAACATCTAATTATAAACATTACATGCTATTACAAACTACTGTCCAATTGCTCTTCAAAGCCAAAAACTGAAAATGTGATTAAAATATGTTGTTCATTTATCTCTGTCCTCTAGTGATAGGTTGAAAAAAATCACTCTGAAGGTCATCTTCTTTTTTTTTTTAACAGAAGCATTGAGTTCCTCCCATCATCGTGGTAATGACAGGTCAAATGTGGATCAATCAAATGATCTGGTAAATATGTTGTGGTGTGTTGTCTGATTATCACTGGTTAAGGGTAGAGATTTAAATTTGAGTGTGATAAATATTCTGCCTTTACTATTACTCTTTATTTATCAGATTATCTGGACATGACACATATTAGTCATAACAAAAAATATAAAACTAACTGTTGAGATGGTACAGCATGCTACTGTATGATGAGTGAAATTTGAAATAAAACACTTTTGTACTGTTTATTACTGTTAATTACATAAAAGAAACTGTTAAACTCAAAGCAATCTAAACTCTAGAGATGTTTTTGGATGTCACAGACCTAATCTCTGAAATATTTGTGCTTGACACAAATATTACATTTTTACAGGATGGCGAAGCAAGGACAATAAACTACACAGCACTGGATTTCTTAAAAAGGAAAATGACAAGGAAGAAGAGAGAGTCATCACTAGAGTGTGTGTACTCTGTTGTTAGAGCAGATTACCACAACCAGCGCCAGCCCTCTCTGTAGACAGATCAGTCTGTGGAACGGTTACTTACACATACACACATATACTTACGCCCCACTCTGGGCATCAGTATTAAATAAAACACAATCATCATTTTCTAGTTATTCCACTTGAGACTGTTGTAATTTAGATGGCATTATGAAAATTATTGACCATAATGTATATAAAGTGGGAAGGAACAATTTTGGAGCAATCTGATTGGCCTCTTCTGTGATGAAGTTTATGACCAAGGTCCAAAGACAAATCAACCATCTTTCCAACCTAAACACTTGAAACAATACCAACAACACTTTGTTATTATGGTGAGTTTCTATAACTGACACAGAGAAAACCCAAGTGACTATGGCTTTTAAACTTGACATCTCAAGTCTGCAATGCAGGGTTCCTGTTGTTGTCTTCAAACCCAATGATACTCTGCAGAAAGTTCCCATGTGAATCTGTCTCCAAAGGAGACCAGGCTGAATTGATGCCACTCATTTTGTATACATCTGTTCCTGGATACATTGAAGGATTGTAGAATTTAAAAAAAAGGAAACTTCCTGAGATCCTGTCAATGTGTGACTCAGTGGCTCTTAAACATTCAGTCTTGGTATTATTTTGCTAGTTTGTAATCCATGCAAAACAATTTTAAATCAACGTACGTTTTCAGACTTTTCTGAAAGGTATGCTTTCTGAGGAAAACAACCAAGCCTGGCTTTAAACTTCTCCACAACAGTATCTGGAACCTGCCTGGTGTGTTCCTTGTTCTTCATGATGCTCTCTGCACTTAAACTGACCTCTGAGCCTATCACAGAGCAGGTGCATTTATACGGAGACTTGATGACACACAGGTGGATTCTATTTATCCTCATCAGTCATTTAGGTAAACATTGGATCATTCAGAGATCCTCACTGAACTTCTGGAGAGAGTTTGCTGCACTGAAAGTAAAGGGGTTGAATAATTTTGCATGCCCAATTTTTCAGTTTTTTATTTGTTAAAAAAGTTTGAAATATCCAATACATTTAGTTTCACTTCATGATTGTGTCCCACTTGTTTTTGATTCTTCACAAAAAAGTATTTCTTTTTTATATCTTTATGTTTATATAATTTTAATTCAACATTGTCTGTATTTTCTGAATGGAATGCTGTCGAAGAAAGAGCATCAAGCCCGAAATGCCTGCTGTGGATCCAAGCATATTATTTGTGAGTTCATGCCCTTGGGTGTCCATATGTGTGCAGATATTTAGCATATAAATTGTTCCGTGCATTAAATTGCTCTTCTGTGTTAAAATGGACATTTAGCATTTGCTCTTTTTCACATCCCTGCTGCCATATTTGAGTCAAACTCAAATTATTAAACAAACAGAAGAGACATAATTATCTTTTTTTCAAAAGCTATTTTAAAAAGGGCACTGATAGCATTTACCTTTAAATATGAATACATCACATGTAGTGTAACTCTAATTATGTAGGACTATCCGTGTGTTCATGGGCATCGGAAAAGACATTTTTCACAGTAAATACGTTATAAATCACGTCACTTCCTTTGGGAATCAGAGGTGCAAAACTGGGGCTAGATTTTGCTAAAAGTTTCCCAGTTGGTGACGCGCTGTTGACAACTGACACACAGAAACACGGCTGACGATAGCTCAAATGTGTTGAATGGTTCAAATTTTTTTCCTTAAAATAGAAAATTCATGCATGCATTTTGCCATTGTCCACACTGTGCTATTGATTTAGGTTGTAGTTGTTCATTGGTTTCAACGGAGTGACTCAAATTAGTTATGAAAGTGAGGAAAGTAATGCGTAATTGAAGAACTTTCAGGTGTCCTTTGTTATTGTGGCCTCCGTATTTTCACACACCTGATGCTCTAGGCTACGCCCAACAGTCGGTGGCTGCACTGCCTCAAGTTGTTATGTCAAACCCCAATAAAACACAAAATGAGAAAAAGCATCTCAACCATGTGAACTCTGGCGGAAAAACAACGTAATCACAGGGATGGTCCCTGATATCCCCAAGTAGCATGAATGCATAATTTGTCTAGGTCTGTACCCCTCAGTTAAAAATAATTTAATGTTGAAATACTGTACAGTAAGTATATTTAAAAAAGATGTATTCAATCATTTGCTGAAGTGACACACTAAGACAGAGGAGCCATCTTAAATATTTTAAGAGCCAGCCAATTCAGATGCAGTCACTTCAGCAGGAAGAGCACAGCACACAGAGGAGGGATATCAAACCATCCATCCTCTATACTCAATTTGTTTCAGTGGTGGTGAAAGACAGCAGCAGAGAGACACTCTCACAGTAACACAGCAACACATTCACCTCAAGGAGATTTACAGTTTCTGACCTGCATCTTTTTATTTGAGGGAGAAAGTCACAAATAAAATAACCCAGTGGCTAATAAGGTGTGGTTAACACACACGCACACACACACACACACACACACACACACACACACACACACACACACACACACACCTTTTCATTGGTAGTTGCTGTCAGAGATGGGAATGGGAGGTGCTAATCATTCACTGTCCCACCCTGGTCTGCTTCCAACAGACGGAGTTTGAACTGTGATCTTAAGTTGCCACATTATCTGTCAAAGCAATGACAGCCTTGCTAAAGTCATTTGATTCAGTAATGGACTGGAAGCCTGTTTTAATTAATGGAGAATAAAAAAAATCTACACAATACAACTAAATTAACTCATATGCATCTGTGATAACTGAAGATTGCATATACTTGCTTCTTTACAAAGGACAGACGTTATTTGTACTTTGAATGAGCACATTAGCAAACAAGACTAAAACTATAATCTAGCCTGCTGAAGTCTCTTGTAGCTCTTACTAAACATCCTGTTGAAGCCTAGCATAGTCAGGTCTGTTGATGTTTGGTCAGAGGGTGGAGAAATGGCCCACCACAGTTCGTGTCAGTCAGTGTAGCTATCACATGTGGCTTTGCTTATTGTTCTTACAACAGACATGCAGACACAAAGTGCAGTGAGTCCAGAGAGATGGAAGGGTTTATTCATTTGAGTATCAAGTTATGCACTGACATGTATAAATGTTATTAAACAGTTTTTTTCTAACAAAGGAAGACTTATTATGTCTATAAACATACAAGGCTCTGTATGCATTTTGTAAGCTATGCTTCTTTCTACTGTTGTGGGGAGTTGTGGTGGACAAATATACAAATGTGCACATGGCAAAATGTTGAGTGAAACCAATTTGGATGAGACCTTTTTCACTGCAGACATGTAAACTGGTTAAACACGTTTATTTGAAATCTTATCTGAAATGGGCCCGTCCTTAATCTTACTGGTTTCACTTTTGCTTTTCCAGCTATGAAAAGTCAAAATGACAGTTTGTGAAAAACGTTTTTAAAAATGATGATGCATTTGGGAACGATAAACAGCAACATTCAATACTTCTTGCAAGACTTTAACGTATTAGGTTAGCAATATGAAATCTAAAATATGAAGAAGTGTATTGGGAGTTCACTGAATATATAATGGGAGCCTTGTGTCTTGGGAACAAACAGTTATGAACAAAATAAAGACATGAGAATGTACGCATAGAAAATGTAGTCATCCCCTGCCCACTCACCAACATAAACACACATACCCAGAGACAGAGAGAGAGAGAGAGAGAGAGAGAGAGAGAGAGAGAGAGAGAGAGAGAGAGAGAGAGAGAGAGAGAGAGAGAGAGAGAGAGAGAGAGAGGAAGGCAAGCTAACCATGAGAGAACAGGGATATCTCTTGGTTGCTTTTAAAAGACAACACAGTTGCGGTACATCTTCCATCACCAGGCACTTTGTTCCAGAGAGTAGACCCATAATAATTATTAAATAAACTGAACCATCATCAGATTTACTTCTGATCATCGGTACAGTAAGTCTGATGATCCAAGAGTTCTGGATGGGTTGTAAGCAGTGAGCAGGTCAAGTAAGTCATTAGGCCCTAGGCTATTAAATGATTTGTAGCAATGAGCAATATTCTAAAATCAATTCTGTATTGTATCCAAAGCTTGTGAAGTGATCGAAGTATGGGAGTAATATGTTCAGTTTATCAAACCGAAAGCCCTCTTTCTCTCACATAAAGATTTACCTGCATACTCTTCACATCTCATATTCTGTGGTTTTGGCCACATTTCTTCTCCACCCTGTAGCTAACATTATTTTAAAAGTTCCCTAAACACAGAAGGCAAAACGGCTAATCTACACTAAAAGGGGACAATGCAGCTTTCAACAACTCCAATAGTGTCTTGTTTACATGATGCATCTCAGTAGCTAGCAAGCGAGCCACCGCTACATCCAAAAAATGATCAGGTTTTGTTCAGTTACACCAGGGTGCTAAGGTAGCTGCGGCACTGTGAGAATAGGACTTCAGCCGTTCAGTGGACTATCAGGTTAGGTGACCACATTTGGATGAGAGAGTGGAGCAGAGGAGCAAGGGGTGGATCTGACTGACACCCCGAGGTTTTTGACGGGGAAGCAACTTGTCTTTCACAAGGGAGCCACACCCTAAAAGGTACCCTGCTTTATCGTCTATTTTAATCTAAATGGGAGTCAAAATTTAAAAAATATCATAGTTCAGTATTAAAGAGGACTTGTAACTAGTGATTGAGGCCATAAACTCACAAGGAAAGTGTTAACCCAGGTAATGCATCAAGCTAGAAGTTCTATATAATCAGACTTATTGCAAAAATTGAAGTTACCCCCGCTGGCAATTAAAAATAATCCAGGTTCAAGGCAATTTTGCATTGGCTTCACTTTTTGGGCCCAGAGTTTGACTGTTGATTGCGACCTCTAAAAACAAACATACAGTGTGTCAGTAAGACCGATTATGCTTAATAACTTCCAGTGTTTGTTCTTAACTAATTACAAAACACAAAAAGGTTATCACAGTTATACAATTAAAAAAACACTGACTTTTGATAAAAACAACCAGTAACATGTAGTTGTCCAATCAGAGGAAAATGGATCAGAGGTTTGCTAAATGAAGGGGGACTGTCATTTTCTACATTTCAGCCAATCACTACGGTTTCTGCTTTGTAAACCTGGGTCAACTCGATACATCTTCCATTTGAGTGGAAAGACATCAGTGGTGTAGGACGAAGGTGCTGCACCACAATGCTCAGAAGACTGGCTGTTTTGATTCTACTTGGCGCCATGTGTAAGTGCACTTCTTAACTAGTGTGAGACCATGTTCTGTACTGTAATAATCTAATGGAAAGCCATTTCCATTATTTCTTGTCTTTGTTCTCTCCTGTTTAAACTGTTACTGTTTGTTTTTTCTTCAGCTCTGATTCAAACCGCAGAGATTCCTCACCAGATCTCTTTGTCTGAGGTTGAAGTTGGTGGAAACGTAACTTTGGAGTGTCAAGTTTCTAAGACAGATTACAAATACTTCTACTGGTACAAGCAGCCTCTTGGATATATGGTC
>NC_048416.1:22205469-22274962 GCF_013103735.1 Etheostoma cragini
CTCAGTGACTCTCCAGTGTTCACTTCTCTCCAAGACAAAAGGAAACACAGATCAGTGTCCAGGTGAACGCAGTGTGTACTGGTTCAGATCTGGATCAGGACAATCTTATCCAGGCATCATTTACACTCACAGTGATAAAGAAGAGGAAAGAAGTTGTGTCTATAGTCTGTCCAAAACTATACAGAACTCCTCTGATACTGGGACTTACTACTGTGTTGTGGTCACGTGTGGAGAGATCCTGTTTGGTGAAGGAACTAAAGTGGAGACAAGTATGTTTTAAAAGTTGTATCAAAATCATGTATGCATGTTGCATTAATTAATTTAGCCTGGTTAAAATTACGTACAAATCGAGCCTGGTGACAAACATTAGCTTTATAAACTAACTAGTCACTGATAACTCCCAAGGTACCAGAGGTGTATGTGATTCAGGAGCAGAACTGGACCCAGTTGTCCTTGTTCTTGGAGTCCTGTTGGCCTGCTGTTTGACTGTAATCGCCGCCCGGACTTTCTACGGAAATCGAAAGAAAGTTTGTGAACGTTGCAAAGGTAGCTTCTTCACTTACTTTTTGAAATTTTACTTAGGTCTGACTGTTTGAACCATGACAATACCATAATTTGAATTTGTAATGAACTAAATATGATGACAGTGGAAATAATCAAATACTTTAACCAAAGAAAACTTATACGGCAGACTAAATACACTTTATGCAAAAACATTGTATGTGAAAGAAATGCAATAGAAACCTATTGGTAGTCGTAGATGTAAAATGATTATTCCGAGGGCTTAATACTCTTAAGTCGGAGCTATTCTTTTAATTTAACACATGCAGTTGTCCCAAGTGTATTCACCCTGAGACAATGGCAAGATCCAGAGATGCAAAGTAGCGTAGTACAAATACTTTCTTACTGTACTCAAGTACATTTTTCAGATATTTCTACTTTACTATTTATTTTTTGGGCAAATTTTTGCTAACATCGGTACTTTCTACTCCTTACAATTTACAATTTTGGCTCGTTATGTTAGTTTTGTACTAAAGATTGTCCATCATGTGTGATTGTAAGTGCATGTCGGAGAATAGCGCGGACACAGAGAAAAAAGTGAGAGAAAAGAATAAGAAACTAGCTGTCCGGAGGATAATCAGTTAAGATTGTGTGTGTGTATCTTTGAGAACTGTAAGTTGTGTAACTTACATGTTGTCAGTTCATTTTATTGGTCTATAGTTCTGGCAAAGTTAAAGTTAGCTAGTTATTTTGTAGTTTGTGTTCTTCACCTGTTAGCTAGGTTGCACCTGGCTGTTGGTTCATAATGAAAATGGTTTAACGTCCTTGCTCATGTTAGTATTTTAGGTGCATTAAGATAATGTAATTAATAGTGGGTTTATTGTTATTATTTACTAACATATGATTCCTATGCATTGTGTATGGTAGCCTTTAAAGTGTTATTTCTTTGCAGAAGCAGACACAAACACAGCCGTAGCAGAGCTACCCACGACAATGTTCATACTGATGCTTGATTGTAATAAAGCATCAAAAGAGAGAAGTTGTCTCCGTCTGTGTTTTAACAGACACAACTAGGGCAAAGTTGGAAACTAGAATCAGCTTTAAATACAGTCCTACTCTAGTCCTCATTAACAATTTTCAAATAATTTCACTAGAGTTCCCGTTATTTTTTGCATCGTCAATACCTATTTTAATTGGATGGTTATATAAGGACTTCTCACAGAATCACAATTGAATTCATATCTTGCAGAAACTAAATCTAATCATATACGTTACATGCTGTTACAATCCACTGTCCAGTTGCTCTTCAAAGCCAAAAACTGAAAATGTGATTAAAATATGTTATGTTCATTTATCTCTGTCCTCTAGTGATAGGTTGAAAAAAAATAATAATAAAAAAAAAATCACTAAAGGATTTTATCTTTTTTTCTTTTTTTTTTTACAGAAGCATTGAGTGCCTGCCATCATCGTGGTAATGACCGGTCAACTGTGGATCAATCAAATTATCTGGTAAATATGTAGTGGTGTGTTGTCTGCTTTGCACTGGCTAAGGGTAGAGATCTAAATGTGGTGTGTGTGTTAAATACTCTATCTATGCTCTTACTCTTTTTATTTATCAGATTATCTGGACATGACAAATATTAGTCATAACAAAAAATATAAATCTAACTGTTGCAATGGTACAGCATATTACTGTATGATGGAGTTTAAAGTAAAACACTATGTACTGATGAATGAGAAATTATTAATACATAAAAGAAATTGTTAAACTCACTGCAATCTATACTCTAGAGATGTTTTTGGATGTCACAGACCTAATCTCTGACATATTTGTACCTGACACAAATATTAAATTTTTACAGGATGGAGAAGAAAGGGCAATGAACTACACAGCACTGGATTTCTTACCAACGAAAGTGACAAGGAGGAAGAGAGAGTCATCACCAGAGTGTGTGTACTCTGTTGCAGATTACCACAACCAGCACCAGCCATCTCTGTAGACAGAGCAGTCTGTGGAAAGGTTACAGAGTCTCTACAGAGAGACATGCAGCTTTTTATTCCCAATTGCCATCCAATAGCGATAGCGTGTGTATCAGTCAGAATGTATATATTTATTGTATATAGTTATCTGGATTTACCCTGTAGAGATCTGAGGAGCAGTTAATCATAGTCCTCTGAAATTCACCAGAGGTTGGAATGTCAACACAAAGAAACAGAAGGTGAGGGACATCCGGAAAAAATGGACTTCGAGTAGAATTTTCGACGGCACCAGAGTCAATATAGACTACACCAGCAGCAACTAGTGTGTTTCATTTATTCACATTATTTGATAAAGTTACAAATCATGTTTACAAAATAGTTACACTCACCAACAACAAAACACAGATAATGGATGCAAAATCAGAACTTTTTTTCTCAATGCCACCGATGCTCCACCTTCATATTTACAATTACTCCAATTTACAGTAAAAACCTAATTTTAGTATTGGCCACAATAACTGAAACAGTGTCTTTTTTCTTTTTTTCTGTTTTTCCTGTTGTCATAAACTATATATTGAAATTGTTTGATAGTCACAAATAGTTAGTTAAGTACGTTGGCATTTGTTTTTTTTACAATTTTTGGTGGTAGGTAATTTTTTCCTTTATTCATAAGCAATAATAGAGATGACAGGAAATGAGAGAGAGAGCGAGAAAGAACATTTAAAAAAGGTTCCCAGTTGACATGAATCATGACATGAATCAGGGCTGTTGCTGTAAGGTTACTTCTTACTTACTTACTTACTTACTGCCCGTCACCCCTACCAGGGTATGGGCCGCCAACAACAACAGCTCTCCAGAGTCCTCTGTCCTGGGCCATTTTCTCTAACTGGTTCCAGGTGTAGCCCATCTTGGTGATGTCAGCCTCAAGGTCGCGTTGCCAGGTGTTTCTTGGCCCCATCTCCTCTTCCTGATTTCTTCAGGAAATCAGAAAGGTTACTTCTACTGTACCATTATGTTTTTCACCTGTGGAATTTCCTGACCCCCACTGTTTTTTCACACCAACAGCAGCTGAAATTATGAAACAGAAATTATGTAGACATAAAATAAGAATGTAGTATTTTTTATGTAATGTTGTTGTATAGAGACGGTACACAGCGGAAAGAAAATTGCATTGGCATTCTGTGACCACACGCTGGTTCCTGAAACATTATCAAATAGAAAAAAACAACAGGTACAATGTAGCACTTAAGTAAGCAAATGTTCTAATTAACAGCACAATGACAGTTACCTTCAATGTCCAGTTTTGATCCGTTTCCAGAAAATATCTCCCCACATGTGGCCACAGCAAATTAATAAGTCCCGCCATCATAGGAACTGACGTTCCTTTAAGAAGCTGCAGATACATTTTTGTCTTTGCCCTCTGGATTCTTTTCATGATCTTCAACACTGTTTCCTTGAGTATAATTGAAACCTGGGCCATATTGATGGGATCCAGCTCTGAAACAAAACACACTTTGTTCCTACGGACACGTCTTGTTCTCAGAGTCAGAGAGGACTGAACACTGCAGAGTCACTGAATCTCCTGGACCGACTGGATCAGGTGGAGGGACAGCAGTGGGATCATGTTCTGGTACTGGGAAATAAAAAAAAAAAAAAATTAAAATTAAAAAGCTTAAACTAAAATACAACTGTTAATATATTTATTTTAATCAAAGTTGTAATAAAAGTTAGGAATGCATTAACCTTCAACTTCAGGTGTGCTCCTTTCAAAAAATTTGAAGTTTTGTTGATGTATGAAGTATGTATTGAAGATTTTTTATACAGTAGTAAACTGCAGTATCACTTAGCCTTGCTTAAGCAATATGCAGAACAAATGTTCTGGACTTTTCTGTGGCTGTAATGCGAGGATTACTCTCAAAGCTAAATGTTTTACCTAAGACTTTAGGATATTCTCCAGAAACGAGCTTGATCCAAAACAAGTTTCCCGTGGACTTGCGAGTACAAGTCAGTCTCACATCACTTCCCACACTAACAGTCCTATAAAGCTGACATTTCCACATATACTTACGCCCCACTCTGACCATCAGCAATGAATGTGAAACATCACAAAATTTAAAAAAAAGTAAAAGTAAAAGATGTTTAACTCAACTCCTGGTTGTAGCTCCATCTACAAATAAATCTCTCCACATGTGGCTACAGCACAGTAGTAAGTGCCAGAATCACGTTCTTGGAAAAACGATAAACAAAACTCTTCTGACTGTTAGATATCTTGTCACATTCATCATGTCTTCTTTCATCAGTGTAGATGATGTCTGAATGAGATTTATCTGATCCGGCTCTGAACCAGAACACACTGTCATCTCCTGGACACGTCTAGTTCCCAAAGTCGGAGAGGACTGAACACTGGAAAGAGTCTCCTGGATAGACTGCAAAAGATACGGTCGGCCACTGAAAAACAGTAAAGTGTGATGTCCTCTGGTTGTGGATTTCCAAGCACAACCTACGGGAGTAATTGACAGTCCACTTAATCTGTTTAGATGAGTATGTGTTGGACACACACAGGAACATGTCTAATGTTAAGTGGTTGAAAAGATTATTGTCAAATAATTAAGACAGCATTTGCTAAACTTAGTACAAGTAGACCATATTTACCTTTAATAACCATATGTCCGACTCCAAACTAGACTTGCCCATCTTCTTGGATTGTGATCAGAATAGTCAGGTTGCTTAAATTGTTATCATTGTTTATTTCCAATCTTGATGCAGACAACTCTGGTGCATACTCAGGTTTTGTAGATTTAGGTACTGTCACGATTAATTTCAGAGTTTCCCCGGCCCTCTGCTTGTACCAGTCGAGCTGTGGACGGTCAATCTCCTTACAAGGCAGTGCACATGTGAAGGTTGCAGGTTCACCAAGTCAAATTGCGGTTACTGGAACTAGCAAATTGAAAATAAATAAATAAATAAATAAATAATTAATTAATTAATTAATAATGAATTAGTTAATACATACTTAACTTATTACTTAAATGACTATTAGTATTTGATGTCTAACATGTATCATGCAAACCTCCATAGCTAGTATCTAGTTGTCAGGCATTATTAACTGAATACTTGAACAGAATAAAATTGCAGTTACATCCTTGATGAAAAACAAGCATGTAACCCATAAGAGGATTATCTTGGCATTGGGTCTTGTGAGGAGACCTGGTTATTTTATGAGTGAAGGATCTTATCCGATGCATCTTGCATCTGATTGGTAATCACAAACATACAATCAAAGTGCATTTACTGCCACACTGGCTTTTTTCCTGTTCTGTGTGAAGCATATCATCTATCATTCTCATCAATTCACTAAACTATTTGATTTTAATAAACATGCCTGTTTTTTTTAGTTCAGTTACTCTTTAGAGAAAACTCTGAAATTGTCATTTTACTTTTCTTTTCCTATATAATTGGCTGGTAACATCTTGTAAATCTGTAACCAGGAATTATAATTTTTCTGATTTAGAGACCAGCATGGACATTTCACTGCCCCTTTAACAGTCCCTGTAGGCTATGTAGCTTTTCAAATGATGTATCATATGAACGTTTGAGAATTTCTTTGAAAATGATGAAAATGATGAGAGGCTGCTATTTAATTATTATGAATGTTAATGATATCATCAGACAACATCTGACTATCATTCGCTGTTTTTTTTTAGAACCAAGGACAGCACAGTGTAATGAGTGTAGGAGAGCCAACACTGGGTTTATGTGCTGCCCACTCTTAATGGACTTTCTCAGCCCTTAAACCACGTTACCCAACTTCCTGCTTTGCGCCTGTCAGAATGAATAGGGCCACTAAAGGGCAACGCATCGTAATTGCTGCTTGTGTGAGGACAGTCTCTTTACACAACATCATACATTTTAACCTGCTAGTGGCATTAGATGAAAAGTAATGGGAACACCGAATGTGCAAGCATGCATCCACTGGGGGCCACGAATGTCTGTTCAAAATAAACTTAGTGCTCGGTGGAACCTGTTGTTTCCCTGATTGATTTAAACACTATTTAGATCTTAAGTTTATTTGTGCTTAACATATAAACCATTTTTAAGATTAAGCTCCCAAAAAGCCAGATTAGGTCAGATGCATTATAACCCTTTTGAAAGTTTTAATAAACTGCACAAAAACTAAACAATAAATGACAACAATTCAACAATTTATATCCAAATTGGTAGCTTTTTAATGGGGTTATTTTTGCATAATACTGTTTGATTTTCTTTGCTGAAGTAACAGGACTCAGACATATTATTACATGTTTGCAAACAGATTGGCGAAATTGTATTGATCTCATGCATATTATTTATAAAACATCTTTAAGTGTATGGATACGTTCACATGGAGTACATTTTCTTACACAGTGTGCCACAAAAAAATATCAATAGAATCAATGAGCAAATTCATTATGTAGATTGTTAATTGTTACAAAAAGCTCTAACATCACTGTAGATTGTCTCATCCTTTGCTGTTGCATTTTTTCTCCCTGCATTGGTGGCTTTTCTCCTGGTAAAGTTCGGTGTACAATAAACCAAAGAGTCACCGTGGCTCTGATAAAAGAAAGTTCAAAATTGAAGATGAGAGAGTAGATTCCAATGCATACACATATACAGAGTAGCAGCATCTTTACATTTCTCACCTGCTCACTTTGCTGATTATGGCTGGCTGTAGCAGCATTTTGCAGAGTCATGGCAGCTGTAATATTAAAACCATAAGTTGTAGTAAGAAAGCATTATTTGGATCTCTATATCTTGAAGATACATGATACTGCATTTGTCTTATACACAGCAGAAATGTGAATCCAATTATGTTTTGGTAAAACTGTTTAAATGATTGGTGAGTAACGTCTCTTACCGTTGCAACAATCACAGGATTTATTCCTGATGGCATAAACAAGGAAGGCTATAACTACTAGAGCTACAGCCAAAGCAACACACAGCAGAAAGATAACTGTGTTGTTCTGTGAATCACACGTGCCAACAACTGAAACATTATGAAGAGAAACACATAAGCAAAGTTAAGAAATAGTAATAAATCATTTACATTATTAGATAAGATGGTGGTAATTAAACCATAACATAGAAATACGTTGCTGTTACCTTCACTGTCCAGTTTTACTCCATTTCCAAATAATATCTCTCCACATGTGGCCACAGCACAGTAATAAGTCCCAGTGTCAGAAGCGCTGATGTTCTTAGAGAAACTGTAGATACATTTCTGTGGAGAGAGCGCTTCGGGACTCTTCTCACATCCATCACTATTGTTTCCTTGAGCGTAAACTAAACTGGGATGAGATGTATCTGATCCGGCTCTGAACCAGAACACACTGTGATTTCCTGGACACGTCTTGTTCTCTGAGTTGGAGAGGACTGAACACTGGAGAGCCACTGAGTCTCCTGGACGGACGGGAAAAGATGGAAAGTCCAGAGTGACGGCAGTGATATCAGGTTCTGGTCCTAGAAAATCAAAACAACATACAGTATAATAAATCTGTTTTACTCAATTCAGTTACATTAAAGGAGGGGGGGGTTAAGTTACAACTATCTATATACTGTATAAACAAGAGTCGTGTGACTATATGCATCATGCAAGCATACACCAACTTATTATATACGAGTGAGAACAATGAAAACCTAAAAACATGTAATTGCTGTTAAAAATTATGCATAATTCTATAAAACTGACTTGGCATCTGGAGTTTCTGTTGTTGTATTTACCTTTGATTCTCAGAAAAAATCCTTTTAAAAATGTCATATTGCTTTGTCTGACTTTTATACAGTAGTAGACTGCTGTATCGCTTATCTGTGTGTTGGTTATGTGCAGAACAAATGTGCCAGGCTCTTGTTTTGCTGTAATACGACGAGTCTCAAAAACATTGAAATCATACGCTATTGTTCCTCCTAAAAATTCAGGAAAGGTTCCAGAAACAATTCTGATCCAAAATAAGGTTGTTGAATGCCAATTCTTTTGGCGGGTACATGTTAGAGTCACATTTTGTCCAACCCCAACAGTCTTCGTCTCAAAAGTATGATCGTCAGTGCAGCCTAAAAAATAAATAAATCAGAAGAATGATTAACGGAAATACATGTATATGCCCGCTCAGATCCATCACAAATGTATTTTAAATAATTGAATGCATAAACTTAATACTTACCTCCAATTTTGAGCAAGAGCAGCATATAACATATGATAAGCATTTTCTATTCTTTCCACATGAGACTGCACCTTATTTGGATCATATCAAAAGATGATTTAGCTTATTGTAATTATATCAAATGGGAGGGAACTTTTTCAGAGCAATCTGATTGGTTGTGTTGGCATTTAACTGTACTACCACAGTGGAACGATCTCCGCCCAAACTTTCCAACTCAAACACATGAAACAACACCTCACATGTAAGATGACATCTTCTGTCATCTCACGTTTGTTCTCAGGATGGACATTTACAGTAAACAACACATTTGCCTAATGTCCTAATGTCATTTGATCTTGAAGTGAACTCTTTTCTCACTCGACAGAACAGAATTGGATTTCTATCTGCAGATTGTTCCATATTATGAAACAATCTCCAGACAGAATACTCATGCGGATTCAGAAAAAAAACAGAATTGTTTGATTTCACAGTAAATGTTCAATATAAATGGTTTAAAAATGATTAATTTCTACAATATCTGTGCTCAACAGCTACAATAGGAATAAAACTTTAGTATCTAAGTTTTTTTATATTAATGAACGTCTGTTACATTCAAGCCATTGCCAAATGAGCTGATACAAAGCTATTAAAGACTAACGGCTCCACACAAGACTCTAGGTATTTCTCTGTATTTCTATGTTTAGGTAGTGGTGTCGTCTGGTGACTTTTGCATGAAGAAAATCGAGCGAAGATAATTACCGCTTCTGAAAAGTCTATATTTTTTAATCCTCAGTGTCCTCCATGGTCACAAACAACTGTGTGGAGGAGGGGCGTGGGTGGATGTGCAGGATCACGGAATGATCGTATGGCTGGCAGTTTTGTTGTCGTTACTTGAAACTACAGTTCATATTATAGCTTTAACGTATGGTTGATGGAAGATAACTAAAACACTTGGTTGAGGTTGGAGAATATTCTGGCTATATTTACAAAAATGGCATTGACAGCGTGCAAGCTTCATCTGTTTTCACCATGCTACATTAATGACACACTAATACAGATTAATTCTTATTCGTCTAATAATTGCCTCCTCGCTACTAGTCTTAGGGCTCAAGATGTCCCCCACACTGGACTGGGGCGCTTGGATAATTGGGGAGGGGTGGAAGGCTTGGATGGGGGAAATTGTGGTTTCAGTAATCTCTGTGATCTGTTTCTGTTTTGAAGTATTTGTTGTATTATCCCATTAATATGAAAAATGATTTCCTTTTTGTTTACTCTTGAGAAAGTATAGCATCAAGCCCTACAACTAAAAGATGATGGTCCTGAACTGTTTTATTTGTCCTCTTACAATGAGGACGGTTACAACTCTGACTCAGCTTCCGAATTTGAGTAGTTCCAGATTCATAAAATCCATTTTTATTCCCCTTTTCCTTCTTTTAGACTAGATGTAGTGGTAGCTTCAAGTAAGAGGTTTAAATTCATCACAAAATACGTTTTTTGGGGGGGACATGCAGATATGCAATGTATTTTCAATTGTGTTTTGATTAGTATGTACTCCAAAGGGGGGAATGTAATGGGAAATTACATTTAACCAATGATTTTCATATTAATTATTCATAATAAGATCTCTAATGCCTCTCAGAGTATATGACTTCTGTATCTGTCATATGTGATTTTTCCCCTTGATGGGAGACAACTGGATTTGTTGTGACTCCACACCATTTCCTTGAAGAATAGATGACGTGGAGCTTGACAGAAACAGTTGCCTAGAGCTGTGTTTATCATAGCAGGTCTCAGGTCAAGACCATAGCCTATCCAAGAGACAAGATGTCCTTTTTCAGCTAAGGTAGAATGACCGGTCAATAAAACTTGGACACACGAGGGGCAGTTTCAGAAATACGTTATAGAACAAACTGTCCGCCTGAGGTCCATTAATTGTTATGTTTGAGATTAAACTGTTTTCCAAACAAGGTTTTTTTCCTCTGTGGGCACTGGATATAAGGAAGTGTATTACTGATTGTAATCACTAGAATTGTGGCCACTTTGTAACTGTTCATTGTGAAAGCTGTTCTCGTCATTTGATAGTTCTCTGCAGAAAACAAACCTTATTCACCAAATAACTAAACCTTTAAGTCAGTTTGCAGCCTGTTTTTATTTTGTTTCAACAAGGTCTCATTTCAAACCAAATTCTTCCCTTGCTGTTCAAGAAACTTCCACCACAGTTACAGCCTACTGTTACAAGACCATTTCTGAAAGAGTCATAATTTATGCATCACGTATGACAGACTCAAGTTTTACAGTGGTGGTGCAATCAATGGTTAAAATTCAATGCTAAACCAGAAAGTCAGTAGTTCCATTCATTTACATTTAATACCATTAACCTGTCCTTGTCTGTTTTTTGTGGTCTTTCACATTGTCACGTGTCTGTATATTGAGATTGGAAAGGACTTGAAGCTAATACAAATCATCTTCACATTGCTGCCATCTGCTGGTTAAAACTACATGACTTATACACAGCAGATTAGATTTACAAACCTTTTTTGTTTATTAACTCGTGTAATCTAATTATACATACTATGTTTCTATATGACCATTTAAAACTGGGTTGTCACTACCACTGAGATACATTTTATTGTAACTGATCAGATTCATTTGTTTGAATTAAATTAGACAGTTTGTCAAATTGAAAGAGCTATGAGTGATGTCCTCGCCCACTCTGTTAGTCATCCGTAGTGAAGCACATCAGCAGGAAGAGCACAGCAGGGCTGTTAAACTGTCCACTATGTTGACACTATGTGTAATCTAGTTTCAGATTCACCTGACATTCATGTGTGTGCTTGGAGGAGGGGGTGGGGGGAGTAATAGGGACACCTCACAATTGACTGCAATCCAGTACAATACTTCAAACTCATCAAAAGATTAAAATATTGCATAGGAGTCTATTGGTATCTATAACTATATGAAAAGTACTGTGCAGTCAAATATGCAGGGGATGAACTCTGGGATAGAAACTTAAAAATATACACACTAACGATAAATTCATTTGTATGCTGCCCTTTATTTTCTTGTGAATGTGTGTGTACAGGCACATTAACAATCTCCACTGACAAACAAATGACGCATGGAAAGTTGAACTTGGTTGTGGTTGGGCCGCTAAAACATGGTGTGATTTCAAAAGCCCTTTTTCTTCCTGTCATTCTCACCATTTGAGTCTTAGGAGGGGGTTTTGAAGTCAGCAAAGCGTGCACATAGCAATAGTTTCATTGTGCAGGAGGGTTATACAAACCCACACCTGGTCAGTGACACAGTATTTTAGTCATGCACTGCCAGTGAGCGAGTGTTTTTCAGTGCACCAGGTTTTTGTCTGTGCTGGTTGCGGTGGAGAGACGGGAGTGTCACACAAGTTCTCACATTATGCTTTTTGGGTTTTTGTCCTTTCCTTTATTGTGTTATCTTTTTTTGAGGATGATATGGGTTTGCAAAGTGAAAAAGCCCAAAGTCCACCCCAAAGGCACTTTGCTATTGCCAAACAGCTCTATTGAAGACACACATTATAATTATCGCCTAGCTGCCAGTGTGGCACCCCCATCATACTGTGCTTCTGACTGGCTGGTAGTCCTTACCTAGGTACTCCGTATGTGCAACTCCCAACAAAGATGTAACCTAAATGAGATGCCTCACTCTGTAGCTAAAACAGAGCTCAAACACAGGGTGAAAAGAGGAGCTGCAACAATGTCCAGTACAACAAAAATATTGTGTTAATTGAAAATTAAACCGTGTAAACCTATTATGTTACAACATCTAAATATTTATGAACCTGTAGATCATAATATGAGCACTTGAAATGTTTTAATCCAGAGTTTTATAAAAAAAAGTTTTGAAAATCTGTTTTAATCTGTTTATGCAAAATCCTGATCTCTTACTCCACATCAGTTATTCATGCTACGAAGACACCCAAATATATAGTTTGTCTTCGTAGAATGACTTTCATAATATCCTTGGGCTTTACATATTTATCAAAGTCCAGCATGCAGTTTAAAGAACACACAGCAAAGGTAACTGATCTTTGGTATGTACGTTGTCAGAGGCAAACAATGTGCCCGGAGACACATTATTGCTGTGTGGTGGCTTCAAATGTCTTGTTTCCTTTCCTTAGCAGTGTGATGCACAGTGCATGTAGCAAACCTATACTTTTGGTAGAAAAAAAGTCCATTGGTGGAATAAGGCAGGTAAAATGAAAACAACCAGGTATACTAAACTTGGCTTCCTCTTGTTGCCAAGGCTCATAAATCAGCACCATCTACCAGCCAAATGCTGGTAAAATACTTAAGTGGTTGGTAGGTTTGCTTTACTCACTAACCATAACAACAATGTTAATCTATTGAGTGGCTGGAGAAATTTGATTATTTCCTAGACATTTGGCGGGTGGACAAAAAAAAAGTTATTTTTGAACCCTGCTTGTAGCGCTTCCCTTCTTGCACCTCTAACCTCACATATCCTGTTGATACGCAGAGGCAGATCTCTTCTTAGTAAACATCCTCAGTGGTTGGTCAAAGGTAGAGAAATGGCCCGCCAAACTTTTGTATGTCAGTGCTGTTGCATGCCATGGCCTTGCTTGTTGTTCTGAATGAAAATGGCCTTTACAAAGTGCTGTGAGACTAGAAAGAGTTAGTGGCCCCAAAACATATTTTATAATACATTTAGCAAACATTCTGAAATTTAAATGTACTTAAAACATAAAAAGCACCATTAATAAGTAACCCATCACTCCCCAAAACTGCACCAGGCCTAAATGATGTCCTGTACAATCACCTGTAACAATTTCTTGAGATACTGTTCTGAATTCCACACGAAGTGTCCTAACATGTCAGTTACAATAGTGGTGCAGATAAGGGAGAAATCGTTCAAAAGTGGATCCAAGCACCAAATGTTTTTGTTGCAAAGCAGAAGGTTATTTTTTTGTCAGTAGGGAAAGGTGAGGCTGGGTTTTCCCACAAGATCAACAAACAGTTGCATTATCGTTATAACGGTGAGCATATATTATGCAAAAAATTAGTTCATTTAGGGAGCTAAATACAATAACATAAGAGGAAAAGCAGATTGGCCCAAACTGCTTTTTTTTCTACCGACAGATGCTAAAAAACAGCCACAGGCCTCGAGACGCAATGACTCAGAAGCAGAAAGGAAAACCACTTATGACTTTTGTTAAAACTGCTGAAGGTAATAGTACCACTAAATGATATTGTATAAGTGTTTGAGCTCTACACTGCATTTCAACAACTGATGTTTAAGGCATTTGTGTGTGAACAGTACCATCTGGATATAAAATTTGTATGAAACTCTGGTCCAATGTATTTTAATGGAAGGTGAATAATTTACAATTTTTCGAATCTTTCCATATCCACTTAAAATCTACTTTTCAGCAGTAATTCAGATTGTCCTCTTTAAAACAAAGCAAGTCCTTTTAGTGCCCCCTATAGCCTGTTCCATCCACTGTATGTTTGTATGAACTGAATTTGTGATTTCTTACCCCCTGGATATCACTACAGTCAGAATATTATTTTATTACCAGTATAAATGGTTAGGAAAATGTATTGAATGATCATAGTTAAATATGGCTCTTACATATCTTGGTGTATTGTGGTCATTCAAGAATATACCCAAGATTGTTTTATGCACCAAAGCGGTTTGCTAAAATTATGAATCATGTTTATAACATTTCCCCACATTTTAAATGGTCAAACAAGAGAAAAAGACATTCCCTTTATCCACCTTTATTGTACCAACACACAGACAAAATATAAAGACTTCCTGCGTAGTGGTCTCTAGCTGCAAAATTACATCACAGGCCAAACTGTTGTTCTTTCATGACTTCAGCAGCATATCCTGTCATACAGTTCAGTAACCATAACTCTGCCATCCACTGTTAATGATGAAAACAAAACTTCCCAGTTGTGACTTAAACCACAGTCACATTACACTTTCAATTAGATCCACATCATATTCAGAATTACTTCCAAAGTTTAGTAGAACTTAGATCTTTTGAATATTTAGAAATAATCATGTTCAATTTAGGTTTGCAGAGGAAAGGACTAAAAATAACCTAGTTGAAAAATATAGAAAATGTGATTGCAGTATAAATGGATGCAATGCACTGTTTTACAACATTTATAGTTTTTACATAAATGAAACAAAATGCATTGTTTTATTTCAATTGACTACTTTTGCATGTAAGAATGAGAACAAAACGTTAAGTCAAGAAATATTTCATATGCACAACACTACCTGACATCCACATATAATAACATACTTTAGCTTTAAATGCTCTATGGCATGAAAATTTCACTTTGAAGTTTTTTAACATCAATACGCGTTCCCCCGGCCTGCCTATGGTCCCCCAGTGGCTAGAAATGGTGATGGGTGTAAACCGAGCCCCGTGGACCACTAAGGCCTATATAAAAGAGACTTCAGATACAGTATTAGGGGACCACTAAGGCCTAAATAAAAGACTTCAGGTACAGTATTAGGGGACCACTAAGGCCTATTTAAAAGTATCCAAAGAGCACCATGTCGTGGTACCTTTAAATAGTAAAACATCAATAACAAACAGTCCACTAATCCAACCCAAAAGGCTTGACTGCAGTATAGATCCTCTCTGCTGCTTTTGCATCCCTGAATCCACCATTGCCAGCTTTCATCACAGTAAAAATAACAGTCGAGTAAATCCATGTGTCTTCATCTCTCTGAGGAAATGCATCGCAAATTGTGTTAAATGACAAATAACAATCAATGTAAATCATAACTTTCTTTGATAACTTAATATTACCGTAGAATTTCTTTTTGCAATATTTTCTGGCAGGGAAACAGCAGCTACAAAAATCAATAGATAAAAAGGACACATTAGTTTAATCAGTTTTGACGACATTAGCATTACCTATGTGGGATACAGTGAGGTAACGTTACCTTCATTATTGCAATAATCACACTTGTTCTTCTTGATTGCGTAAATAAGGACAGCTATAACGATCACACTTAGAGCCAAGACGGCACACAGCAGAAGTAGAAATAAACTGTCCGTGAGTATAATACCAAAAGACCACGCCCCGGTTCCTGAAACATGAAAAAGTACTACAAATTACATTTAGTAAAAGTAGATGCAAAATGTATTTACACAAAACCCAATTTTACATTCAATAAATATTTGCTTACACTTTATCTGCATGGATTAATTTCACTTCTGATCAAGACTAAACAATTAAAGATGCAAACGTCCTTATAAAACTATTAAGCCATACAGACTTGCCAGTGGGTTATTGTATGATGTACAGAAAAAGCTGTTGAAACCCACAGCACTGCTTTCCTTTCCTTCCTATAATTAGTGTAGTAAAAAGGTTTTGGGTTGAAACAAACAAATACAGAATATACAGTTGTGCTATAAAAGATGTTTTTCAACCTTACAATAACTTAAGGTGGCAATAAAAGGGAGACAACGGGTTACAGTTACCTTCAATTTCCAGTTTTGTTCCATCTCCAAATAATATCTCTCCACATGTGGCTACAGCACAGTAGTAAGTCCCGGCATCAGTGGAGCTGACGTTCTTAGAGAAGTGATAAACACAACTCTTCTGAGTGTCCGATATCTTGTCACATCCATTGTGTCCATTTTCATCAGTGTAAATCATGTGTGGATGAGATTTATGTGATCGAACTCCAAACCAGTGCACACTGTGTTCACCTGGACACGACGATTTCCCAGCGTCGGAGAGGACTGAACACTGTAGAGTGACGGAGTCTCCTGGATGAAATGTATTAGATACTGCCGGCTGCTGAACAACAGTGTAGTTTGATGTCCTCTGAGTGTTTCCTACAAAAAACAAATTGAAAACGTGAAAGGATGTCTGCATCATGTATGTGATATAGAAAGCAGAGAAAGAACATCTTTTCTAGTGACAATACACAGACATGCATTACCTTTTAATGACAGATATGTGCCACTAAACTGATCCGTACTCCAGGAAGAGAATGCACAGTGATACAATGCCTCATCTTCTTGGATTGTCTTCAAAATGGTCAGCGAGCTCATAGTTGTAGAATGGTTTGCATTAAATCGCGAGGGAGGAAATCCTTGTTCAAACACGGGATTTTCAGTGCCTTTCATCAGCATTGTAATTAATGTAAGAGTATCACCAAAACTCTGTTTGTACCACTTGACTCGTGTATTGCTATACTCCGAATCAGGTAGAACACATGTGAAGGTTGCAGGTCTGCCTAGTTGAACCGTTTTCACTGAGATCAGTGCATCTGAATTAAAAGACAATGGAGAGTATATCATTCCTATTTCATAATTAAAAAAGAAAGGTTTTTGTTCTATAGCACATTTCAAAACCAAGGTTACAAAGTTTTTTACAAAAGACATAAGCCATTTGTATATGATTTTACTGAATGAAGAAAGAACATACTATATTACATGTATAAATTTACATTGAGTTTAATTACAAACCAATTAAAAGTAAATGTTAAAAAAACTCAAATAATAAAGTATTTGGATAGTGTTAAAGAGCACTTACATCCCTGATGGAGAAGAACCAGTGTTATCAATAAAAGGATCATCCTGATTGACTGTTTTTGCTTGGTCTTTGTTGGTTTTTCAGAAAGTGCACCACCACCTTAAATTATCCCCTTTTCAGTTAAGGGAATTTGTTAAGATGGTGTTGATGGGTCAGCCTGTCACAGTAGGTAGGTCTCAAAACTAGGCTACATTTCCTGTCACATTATGCAACCTCAATCCTTTTAGGTTTTGTAGTTTGTTTGAATGGCAGAGAGCAATGCTCTTGATTATATATTGCTGCCTTTTGTCCAATCCAGACCTACATTGACCCATATTATTTTTATTTTCTTTTTTAATTTAACCAGGAAGTTCCTTAAGATTGAAATCTCTTTTTCGAGGGAGACCTGGCCAAGACTGCACACCAGTTACATATAAACAGAAATACAGCATAGACAAAATCACACATAGAGGAAAGGAACAGGTCACATGTGGCAGTTGCATTTTTGAATTAAGTGGCATTTTAACATGGCCTTAAATTCATTTAATGGGACTAGATTATTTAGATGGAGCAAGTTTTGCAAGTATTTCCAAGACCATGGAGCGAAGTAAGAGAAGGCTTTTTTTCCCCAGCTTGGTAAAAACCCTTGGAACCTGGTAGCGCCCCCTGATGGAACGGAGATGAAAACAGCTAGAATTCAGCTTGAGGAGATTACATAAAAATGCCGGCAGTTTTGTCAGTTGAGCTGACAGGTAAATAATTAATCTTGCATCATCAGCATTACACAAATAAGTAAACAAGACTGCAGCCATAGGAGCTGCTCTGTGAGGCAGTACTTACGCAGGTCAGAATTTGAACATACAATTACAATGCTAACATGCTGATTTCAAGCAGGTTTAATGTTTACCATCTGGTCACCATCTTAATTTATGGTTTTAGCATGCTAGCATTTGCTAATTATCACTAAAAACAACTTAAAGCAGAGGAATGCCATTAGTTTTGTGAAAACAGATCTGCTGGTGGCACTACATAAAAAGTCATCACTAAAGTTGTTAGGATTCATCCTCTGGGAATGATAAATTTCTATTTCATGGAAATTAATGTAATAGTTGTCAAGACAGCAACATAAGCAAAAGAAATGTCAAACTGATGGTTGTGCATGAAATATCTAGCAAATCAAGTCATTAGGAGTAACCCTCAGGGGAACAAAATCTCGTGACAATCCATCAGACAGCCGTGATATTTCACTCTGGACAAGGCGTATTCACAGTATGATGGAGGGAAGTTTCAAATACAACGTGTGGTTGCTTCTTGACACACCTTTAGTAAGGAAATGGAAGAAGGACCCAAGCAGAAGAACATAGCTCTTTTGTACGACAATTTTGTTTTCTGTGAATTGGTAAGAAAATCCCCACATCTGAGAAGAGTTACCTTCTTAGCGCACAACCTGCATTAGACTTAGAATTGGACTGACACTTTCCTTTTTAAATTTTCTTAGTTGTTTTTCATGTACCACAAGGGACACCACATCATTCATTTGTTCAAAAAAGCATCTTTCTGTTACAGTAAACCCAGTTTCTCCCAAAGGTTAAGATTTTATTTGTGGTAGTGGGTGGCGCAGGATGTGATGGCGAGGCCTGTGATGACTGGGTTCGGTAATAAACTAGTCAAAAGGTTTATAAACTGTTCATTGAAAACAATGACTACAATAATTTAGAAATAACTAACTATTTACATATGACCAGAGGCGGGTCGTGTATTTTACATCTGGGCCATCAATACTAGCTTGCCAATAACCTTACCATGACACTAGGGCATTATTGTTTGGAATAGGGATTTAACACAAGGCTCAACACCTAGCGTTTCAATCAACTATTGCACAAATACACGGTGACTGCAGCCATCACTTTCACGCAGTATGGCAGGATGCTGCATCATATATGGTCCAACTTAATGTAATTACCAAAGAAACAAAAACAAACCCAAAACAATCAGTCACATTTACAAATAGCTAGTGCAATCATTTGTCCAATTTGCGGAAAAATCCAATAAATTTACCAAAATAAATTGGATAAAAGCTCTAATTTATGAGATGCACTGGAAGCAGCACAATTGAAGGAGAGGGTAGCAAAAAGTATTAGCATTAAAGTGTACTTACACATACTCATTATACAGAATGGTCTTTGTCAGAATGATACCCAATACATATGTGTTGGCATCACTTATGTAGCAGCTTGTAAAGGTAAAAAAAACTAATGTTACTTTAATCTGCTGGGTAGCTAAATCTATAATAATACATCAAAGATTAGTTGGTTAAACTGAAACAGTTAACTTAAATTAAATGTGACCAGCTTCAGTTACGCCACATAATAAATGTAATGTTGTAAGAAGTACAGTATTTGACTAAAATGTAGTGGAGTAGAAATATAAAGTAACGCAAAATGGAAAAAGTCAGGTAAGGGATCAATTCTTTAATCCAGTTATAGTAATTTTTCCAACAATGTTCACATCTTGCCTTTTGTAAAATAAGAAGCTTAACATACATTTTCCACAAGGTTAAACTTTCTATGACTTCAAGAAGAGAAAGAATGTGTAGGAAACACTTTAACTAATTTAACCTTGCAAAAAAGCACATCAGTGTATCATACATAGCACATCCATATTGACTTAAAATGTAAGATAACATAAAAGTCAGTAGACATAAAGATCTGGTTTAAACATATACAGTAACGGACATTTTTATGTCACTCCAGGGAAAGTATTTGCCATATAACAGGACATGTACCAATCAAGCAATGCTGTTCCTACCCCAAAACCCTGACATCAGTGTAGATGCTCTCGCCGTCGACTGTCGTTGCATCTCTCTTGACACTCCTGCCAGCTTTCCCTCTGGTGAAGTTTGGCACAGAATAAACTAATGAGTCTTCATCTCCCTTAAAAAAAAACACATCGCCAAACATTGTTTGATGAAAGCTGTCAACATGAATGTACCAACTGAACATCGTGTCTTTAGAATTACTCACTTGCTGACTTTGTTGATCACCAGTAGATGTTGCATTTGTTTGCAGGACCACAGTAGCAGCTGAAATATAACAAACTTTGAAGCACAATCATAAGGATACACAGGATTTTATCATATTTTGATAATTAACAATATTTACCAAATATATATAAATACATAGACCAAAAGAGACATGGCATTAACGTTTGAGTAAAATCAGCTAAATCAGTGTGTGATAGAGTGAAGAACATTTTATTACCATCACAATAATTGAACTTGTTTTTCTTGATGGTGTATACCAGTAAGGCTATAACCATCACACTTGTAACCAAAGCAGCAGACAACAGAGACAGAATAGTATTGGCCCGCTGACATTCTCCGGATGACATGTTGGCTGCTGACATGAGAAAAAGAGATAAACTGTAAAAGTTAATAACATTAATCTTTGTTTAACTTTTGGTAAAATAATAAATATTTAGTTGAAAATTATCTTTAAGGATTTAGCTTGACTTCTACAGTGAGAAAAATAAGTATTTGAACCCCCTGCTATTTTGCAAGTTCTCACTAAGAAATCACGGAGGGGTCTGAAATATTCATCGTAGGTGCATTTACACTGACAGACATAATCTAATAAATCATGCAATCACAATGTATGATTTTTTAACTATTTGTATGATACAGCTGCAAATAAGTATTTGAACATCTGTCTCTCAGCTACAATTCTGACCCTTAAAGACCTGTTAGTCTGCCTTCAAAATGTCTACCTCCACTCCATTTATTATCCTAAATTAAATGTACCTGTTTGAGGTTGTTGGCTGTATAAAGACACCTGTCCATCCCATACAATCAGTAAGAATCCAACTACTAACATGGCCAAGACCAAAGACCTGTCAAAAGACACTAGAGACAAAATTGTACATCTCCACAAGGCTGGAAAGGGCTAAGGGGAAATTGCCAAGCAGCTGGGTGAAAAAAGGTCCACTGTTGGAGCAATCATTAGAAAATGTAAGAAGCTAAACATGACTGTCAATCTCCCTCGGACTGGGGCTCCATACAAGATATCACCTTGTGGGGTCTCAATGATCCTAAAAAAGGTGAGAAATCAGCACCGAACTACACGGGAGGAACTGGTCAATGACCTGAAAAAAGCTGGGACCACCGTTTCCAAGGTTACTGTTGGTAATACACTAAGACTTCATGGTTTGAAATCATGCATGGCACGGAAACTTCCCCTGCTTAAACCAGCACATGTCAAGGCCCGTCTTAAGATTGCCAATGACCATTTGGATTATCCAGAGGAGTCATGGGAGAAAGTCATGTGGTCAGATGAGACCAAAATAGAACTTTTTGGTCAAAATTCCACTAAACGTGTTTTGAGGAAGAAGAATGATGAGTACCATCCCAAGAACACCATACTGTGAAGCATGGGGGTGGTAGCATCATGCTTTGGGGGGGGGGGGGGTTCTGCACATGGACAGGGCGACTGCACTGTATTAAGGAGAGGATGACCAGGGCCATGTATTGCGAGATTTTGGGGAACAACCTCCTTCCCTCAGTTAGAGCATTGAAGATGGGTTGAGGCTGGGTCTTCCAACATGACAGCAGAACAACAGCCCAGAAACCTGACTGATCTAGAGAAGATCTGTGTGGAGGAGTGGGCCAAAATCCCTTCTGCAGTGTATACAAACCTGGTGAAAAACTACAGGAAACGTTTGACCTCTGTAATTGCAAACAAAGGCTACTGTACTAAATATTAACATTGACTTTCTCAGGTGTTAAAATACGTATTTGCAGCTGTATCACATAAAAAAATAGTTTAAAAAAATCATAAATTTTTTTTTTAGATTATGTCTCTCACAGTGGACATGCACCTACAATGACAATTTCAAACTCATTCATGATTTCTAAGTTGGAGAACTTGCAAAACAGCAAGGTGTTAAAATACTTATTTTCCTCACTGTAATAGATTGAGTATGCAAAATGGTGGTTACCTTCAACTGCCAGTTTTGTTCCATTTCCCAATAATATTATCTCCCCACATGTGGCCACAGCACAGTAATATGTCCCAGCATCAGAGTAGCTGACAATTTTAGATAAGTTGTAAACACATTTCTGTGGAGAGTAAGCCTCAGGACTCTTCTCACATTCATCTCCACGGTTTCTGTGAGCGTATGTTAAACTGGGATGAAATTCATTTGATCCGGCTCTGAACCAGAACACACTGTGTTCACCTGGACATGGTTTGTCCTCAGAGTTCAAGAGGACTGAACACTGAAGAGTCACTGAGTCTTCTGGACGGACTGGATCAGGTTGAAAGTCTTGAATAACGGCAGTGATATCAGGTTCTGGGAAATGAGAAAAACAATGTAAAGAGTAGAGTTTTTTACAGTAAGCTTCAATGTTCATAACTGGAGATGGAAATTAAATATTGTGAATAAACAAGGTAATATGGCTCTATTTACCTTTCACTTTCAGAGACGTTCTATTCAGAAATGTTGTTTGTAGTTCCACCACTTGTTCACAGTAGTAAAATGCAGTATCAATCAGCTCTGTTTTGGTAATAAGTAAAACAAATGTCCCAGGCTCTTGTTTTGCTGTAATGCGAGGACTTTTATCAACTTTTGCATTATCAAACGTATAAGTGGCACCTAGCATTTCAGGGAAGTTTCCAGCAGCAACTCTGATCCAAAATAAGTATCCCGACAATCCAGATGGACGGCTACATGTTAGAGTCACATCTTCTCCAACACAAACAGTCTTTGTCACAAAACTTTGGTCGTCTGTGCAGCCTATAAGGAAAATTAAATATGATACATTTACCAAAGTTACCTTAAGAAGGTGACAATAATTGAAACTTAACAGGAGTAAACTGAATTTTTTACACATATACTTACGACCCATTGTGAAGAAAGCTACGCAGAATAGGATCAGCATTTTCAGGTTAATCCCCTTGAGACTGCAGTAATTCAGATCGGACCCCACGATGATTAATCTTAACCTAAGCATAAAATGTTACGTAATAGATTCAAAACAATCTGATTGGTTAGGGTTGTCTGTCATGTTAATTTGCAGTTTCCATCAAAGTTGAAACTATCTCAACCGAGTATTTCTGATCTGCAAACATGACAGCATCAGCAGTGTGGTTTTGACATTGTATGTCAAAAAAAATGCATGATTCATCGCTTTAACACATACACACACTAAAGTGTGCTATGAAAAGGAAATTTAAAAAACAAAATGATGCACTGAAATAAAAAATTTGCCCCTTAGACCTTTTACCCAATACACAAAGCCCGTTTTGTCAATTTATGAGTTTCAGTTTAACGATAAAGAAAACTGAAACTATCATCCTTTAGCATTTTAGGCAGGGAAACATTTTGAAACCAGAATGAGTTACGTCATGGACAGTTGTAATCTCATTGTTAGTGCACTGCAGGTCAAACAAGGTTCAAGTTCAAACTTAGAGGGCAGCAACAGGTTAAAAAGTACACTGGATACACCCAAGATCACTGGCTGTAAATGTGAAGACATTATCTGACTTGGACTGAAACTTTTATATAAAAAAACAATTTAATATTTTCCACAGGCCCAGCTGTGACATATATAACAGGGGTAATCTTCTCATTGATGCATCGCGATGCAGACGTGGACGATTCTGCATTGATGCAGCGACAGACCATAAATCGATTATTGCCTATTGATGTTCCTTGTTGATTTTCCAGTCGCTGCTTTTTTGGTTGCCTTTTTTATGTTGCTGTCTGTGTCTTTTTTAATTGCAGATACAATAAAATAGATTTATTACGGGTTGGAAACTCAGTGCACCTCACAATTTGATATGGATCTAAACTGATTATTGCATCTCGATGTAACAATTTTTGATTGTACATAACCATGCGTGATTTAACAAAATATACATATAAACATGAGTTTGTTAGATTTTGACAATTACAGTATTTGTCACATACTAGTTCTAACGAATTGTCTGAGTTTTTTTTTCCATGCTTAAGCCTTAAACATGCTTGAGAAAGTCATCTCTCACAGTAACCTTCCATTTCAGAGGCTCAGTCATGTTTAAAGGTGGATTACTGGCTTCTCAGAACATTACACATGAGGTGGTATTTTATTAATTATTATTATTATTTTTTAAAATAATCAATATTACAATATCAGAATAGAGCGTTGAGAGAATCGCAATGCATCTATGATCAGGTTTTTTCCCCACCCCTAAAAACTATCACTACACCCAATCCACTTTGCTCAAAGTGATGGTCTTTTTCACATCATTAAACATCTATGTCAACAAATGGGAGTTACTAGATATAACATGCTTTTTCTTAATTTTACTTTTACATTCCCAGATGTAGGCCTATTACATGTTATATTTAATACTTTGATTGATTAGGTGATGTACTGTAAGACACTAAAGTTTGATGTTTTGTAACACAACAGTAATTATCTTTCCATACCTCTGTTGACTCTGGACTTTGATGTCTTTATAATAGTGCTGTCACTTAAACCCCATTATTACCATAGACAGTTAAAGTTAACAGCGTTAACACAAACCTATTTTAACAGCTTCAAATTTTTTATCACGAGATTAACATTCCTTTTGCCTAACAAACTGTAGTTTTATTTCCACATGCTGTTGCAACATCCCACCAGATCTATCTACAACGGAAGCAAAACAGGCACAACGCACACTAATTTTATTACTTAACTGTAATCTTCGCCAAAATGGCCGGTAACTTGCGGTGCTCTGTCCCAGGGATAAACTGTTAACGGTCTATGGTCCCAGGCATAGACGGATAACGGTCTAGGGTCCAAGGCATAGACGGTTAACGGTCTATGGTCCAAGGTATAGACGGTTAACGATTCTTTTATTTCATCCTGACTATTGGTTAGTCCTTGCAGCTGAAACAGTAAGTAATCAATTAATAGATATGTTTTTAGTCAAGTTTATCTTAAGCAAATTATACCCTACTGTGTCAGAAGCATATTTGATGAATCAAACACAGGGACACCCTATTAGCTTACATTCTGCAGTCACTGTTGAAGCTTTTGAAAAGCAGCTGAAGACACTTGCTTAAATTCACGTTTGTCTCTTATAACTTTGGGTTTTTAGTTGTTTAGTCTTTTACCGTCATTTGTATTTTATTAATTTTTGCTTGCTTATTTACTATTTGGATGCCGATTTATTTTTTAACAAATGTTTATCATGTGAAGCAATTTGTGACTTTCTGTAAAAAGGTGCTACATGAAATAAAATTATCATCATCATGATTATTATTATATCTCCAATGTTGACTCCATTAGCTACTTTCTGACCATCCAGATTTGAGAGCCTGTACGTCCATTTTGCATAAAAAGACTTACAAATACTGTCGTCCCAATTCCCCTCTCTTTACACTACTGCCATCTTTAGGTGGGTAACAGGTGCTCATGTTTTAACCAAGTAGAATAAAGAAAACTGGTTCATAAAATTACTCACATTTTATTTATTTATTTATTTATTTATTTATTTATAAGAGTAATTTTTTGTCTTTATGGTTTTAGCTTGATGTTTTAGCTTGTCTGCATTTCATGTATTTTGTTCCGTTTTACTTGCTATCGTTTTCTATTGTGACGGCTGCTCTTGACAGGTGATGTATTATTCAGTTGTCATTGCTTTTTCATCACAGCGTTACAAAAGAAAATGCATGTTTTATTGCTGAGGGGATGTCACCGTATTAAAGTGACCCATTTATCTACACAATGCCCTCTACTGTTGTGAAATATTGTGACATTTGCATTTTTCCCAAAAAAAAATTGGTGAAAAATGAAACGATCCAGGGGAAGAAATGTGTTGCTTTTAGGATCTGTTGAGGATACCACCACCAGATAGCGCCCTGTTATTCTTAGACAATGATTTGTATTATAAACAAGCAACCTGTTCTCACTCCAAACGCTTAAATACAGACATTTAGACAGTGGCTGCGTCTGATGCAACAAAAAAATATGGAACGCCAAAAAGCTCACTGTACGACACTTTCTTAGCCCGTTTAACGGTCAGACAACATAGTTTACATTGTCTACTGGCAAAACGCCGTATAAAGCGCAGCGGAATGCTCATTAAACGCTGCCTTTTACAAGGATGATATAACGCGTAGTGTCAAATGATGTGAGCTCCACCCTCTCTTTTCCAAAGCCAATACATTTGGACTATTATCACCCAATCAGTAGATAACGAGAACAGATTACATAAATCCAACCCAGCACAAGTATGAGCAAAGCTCGGTGGATTGTGAAAGTGTTTGTGGCTTTTGGTCATGTTTCTGTCTTGGTCATATGGCCTCCGTTCTTCACATAGATAGATCTTATGGTTTTCATGTTGGATAGAATGTATTGGTCTTCTTACACTTGTTTTTGTTGATCTTAGCAAGCTTTTGTGCTGGCATCACATCGCCATTCGTTTGATATGCTGGTTTTTAAATTTCTGGTATTGATGTTTGCATCTTGAGAGAGCACAGTGGCAGAGAGAAGCACCAGTAGCCAACAGCAACTGGATCCTCATGATTCCTTGATGAGAAAAAGGTAGGAAAAAAAACAACATTTAAGGCATTGGTGGTAGCTAGTGGCATGGATCTGTGAATGGCAATTACTGTCAGTTAACCACTTTTGGTCCAAACTGAAAGCGTTTTGAGTCAACCTGTGTCACCAAACAATACTGTGTCTAACATTTACCAAAGTGACTTTAACAGAAATTCAGCAAAACAAAAACTCTTATAGGTTAATATAATTAATAACATGAGTTGCATACCTGTGGAACTGCATTGAAAGATGCACTAATAAATGCAAAAAAAACACAAGGTGTGTATAAATAGATGAAAAGCTTCTTAAAAGTAGAACTGTTAAGCTGACTTCCTTTTTCTTACCATTAGTTCTTCCGCAAAAAAAACAACCCCATAAACATAGTAGTTGTTATTTACGGTAACTCAATAAAAGTTACCATAACGCAGGTTATAAAAAGTCAAGTGTATTAACCTTTATCGCAAACACGGCTCAGTGACAAAGCACAGCATCTGGAACCTGTTGAATCTTTTATAGAGTTTGGTTCCTTGGCGTGTGAATTCCCCTCCATGACAATTTCTGTGACCACAATCTCTGTCTAACACTAGACTCATTCTGTCTCATACACTACTGCTGAGCACCCTTGCTGCTTCACCACTACCTGCTTTAAGGAAATCCCGCCACCTCCCCTGCTGCTTCTTTAGCATTTGAAAAATATTTCATTTTTGAATGTTTCTTTTAAATAAATTCTAATCAAATGTGAATCTTAGGTTCTTCCAGGTGGTGACATGACATGAAATACAGTTCAGACTAATGGAGACACTAAGTATTTGCAGTTAAATTTCCATTCATTTTATGCACATACTGTACATGATACACAATAGTCTCATCTCCTTGACACTGCCGCCATCTTTTGGTAGGATACAGTTAGGGTTAAAAATGGATAAATAAATAAATTCACCAGGTTAAACCAACCAAATGCTTTGAAGAATTTGTTGAGCAGTTCAGATTTTAGTCATGCAAGCAGCGGCTCTACAGATGGCAATGTTGGTTTGTCGGTCGACCACATTCAGACAGAAATATCTCAACTACTGGACAAATTGAAAGTTTGACAAAAACAATTATGGTGCCCAGAAGAGGATTCTTAGTGATTTTTAAACCATCTGACATTTTCTCTAGTGCCACTAGCAGATAAAAGTTTTCACTTATCCTGTGAAATAGCCAAGTACTGGATGGACCATGGCAACAAGATATTACTTTTTCAAAATTTCTTACAAATGTTTAACACTTTTCCAAATGTTTAAAACTGGCTGACAACTATCAAGCTACTTTACTTTATTTACTAATCTATTAAGCCAACTCAACTTAAATACCTGTAGCTGTTTCCTTTTACAGCTGTTTCCAACGTTGATAGCACTGTGACTGCTGGCAAATATTCGTTGCATTGCACGGTTATGGTTCGAACCCTTCTCATATTTTTGTATGACATTTTTTTTTTATTTCAGGGCTCGACAGTAATGGTTGCCCAGTTGCCCATGGCAACCACTCAAAACATGGTTGACAGACAAAGACTATATAAAATGACTACAGTATAAGTTTAACATGTGGAGATGTTTATGTGGCAACAGAAAACATATCCTTATAAACAGTTTTTTGTCATTTTGATTTTAATTGGAATCTTGTTCCATGTTAATATGCTTTTCTCATTATTACATACATGTCGAAATGTCTGCTGTCACATCAAAAAGATGAAATCGTAGCTATAAGACTTCCACGTGCTTCATGTGCATTTTAATAGCTTACAATGTGTAGCACTGCAAAGCTAATAGGCATAACGCCAGTAAATGCAACACTGCAAAAATTGCTAATTGTTCAAAACAACTGGAGGTGGTTTCGTGTCCATATAGCCGGCAGCACACAACACAAACAAGATGCAACATGAACAACCCCAACAACAAAGAAAGGAGTTCCTCCACACAAACAGCAACGGTAAACATTTTACTATCAGGAGAAAACACGGCAAGGAAATGAGAGACAGAAAATGAATTACTCACGTTATTTGACGATGAAGACAGTTCTTCTCTTTCATTAAGTATTCTTGTCCCATTCAACAACAATGGTGCTAGCCAGCTTATCTAACAGAAGACATGGAACTGATACATTAGCAACGTCAAAACGAGCAGAGTCTCCCGAGGCCTGTTGCACGAAACCAGGAGGAATTAAGGAATTAAGCCGGGCTATTCAGGTTATCCTGGATGAAGTTAGCTTTGACTTGGTTGCACGAAACCAGGTTGATTTAAACCCAGCCAAGTAACCATAGAGATGTATTATTTGCGGCTAGCCAGGTCCAGAGCAGGTTAACAGCAGACCTGTGCGAAGCATCAGTGTCCATTCTTTAAAAGTCGAGATGAGCAGCGCGGCGCGTCCTTGGTCTGTGCAGCTTCAGGTTCATACACGACACTACGGAGATTAAGTGGGACAATGCAGCGATATACCGTGGTCTATTTAAGAAAGACATGCACTTATCCCAGCTATCTACACCTGGCTTGACGTAGCTTCACCTGTTCATCCTGCCTCGGCAAACGTGCAACCGGTTAAGACGCGATGAGTGGATCGCACTAAATCAAGCTGCGCTTTTTCACTTATCCTGGTACTTTCGTGAATCACGCCCCCGGCTCTTTCTTTGTAAATAAGGTAAGTTAAACGTTCTTGTGTTTTCTGTGAGGTCAGAATATAACTGGCTTCAAAATTACCTCCAGAGTTTCTTTCCCAGAGACCTCAGATACATGTTCCACACACAGTTCAACAGTAGCAGTGGCCGCACAACTCTGACAGCCTACTCAGATGTTTTAATCAATTTCACCTGTTGGCTTCCGTTCGGTTGCAATATCATGTTTGACCACACGGACTGACACTTACAGGCTGTTACAACCCAGGGGGTACTTGGTGCTTTTTCACTCATTTGAGGACAACATAATGGGGAAGACATGGCTGCAACAACAGCATAAAAAATGTGTGTTTGTGACAGTGACAGTGATGGGAGTCCTGGCTTGGCTTGTGAATTCAGGCCTGTTGCCACCAGGGCACTAACAGTACAGCAGTTTTATTGAAAGTATGTCAAGTGCCTTAAAAGTAGTGAATATGTTTTGAAAAGTTGTATTCATGAACCAAACTGTAAATTATAAGGGTTTTAAACAAAATGTAGCTTTTTTGACAATTGAAAGTGTGTCAAGTGCCTTAAAAGTAGTGAATATGTTTTGAAAAGTTGTATTCATGAACCAAACTGTAAATTATAAGGGTTTTAAACAAAATGTAGCTTTTTTGACAATGAAAAACAATTTTGTGTTGGAAATTACTAACTTGAAAGTATCAAAACAAAAAAAGTACTTTCAGTCAATAAATATCATTTGTAGCAGAGTATTTTGATGGTACAGAATAACAATAAAACATTTTGGGCATAAACTATGTGGCTTCGCAACCTGCTTTGACAAAGAAATTATTAGGCTTTAACACATTGGTCCTCGATTAGTCTCACATTGCCAGACCTATCGCCACAGTCCTAGTCCTCGATCAATACTGCTGGGACAAATAATGTGGGAATTCTTGCATTTCTTGAGATTTGCAGTTAAACATTAATTTTAGACTCAGACATTGAAGACTTTCAATCGTAGTTTAATTTGAACATTCAACATAAGTATCAATTATCGCTCACATATTCATGTATTTTTTTTTTTTAAACCTAAGACCTGGAAAATGGAAATGACTGACTTTAGGGTTATTTTATTGTAAATAACTATCACTAAGGTGTTTGATTCTGTTCACAATGAATAACTAAATCGTTAAGGTCAGGTAAAGAAGGGATGCATAGAGCAAAGAGAAGTTGGCAAAAGATAAAAACTCAAATAGTGAAAGAATAAGAGAAAAGGAAGAGAAAGATATGGTGAAAATGAATGACTAAGGCAAGTACAGGAGTCATCTTGGAAAGACCAAGAAAAAGGCAGATAAAAGCAGGGAGGGGAAGGCATGGAGAATGTAGTGAGACAGAGAATCATATAGAAGGAACAGCAGGTTTAGAAAACGGTGACATTGACAGATAAGGATAATACTGATGTGTCTTGAACCGAGAATAGTACAGCTGTGAAGTAACTGTGAAAGTGTGACAATACTTTGCACCGGCTGTAAACAAAGCAACAATGTATAAAGTAAACAATACAGTAGTAGTTACATTATAGTCTTTTGCTATACTTTTAATCATGTAAGTCATCTATAGGCGGTTAAAAGCCGTTCTGATGTTGAAGTTGTTCAGCTGTGGTACGTTGGTCCTAAACAGTGACAAAGTTACAGAAGCCACATTGACTCAGCAGGTAACTGATTCGTCATGTGCTTCATGGAAATGTCTTTTTCTTCATGCACCTCAAATACATCAAACAATCAGACCTGCATTATATAATGTTATCATATAACACACTGAATTCATCACACATTAAACAAAGGGTTCTTAATGATGCTGCAGTTTCACATGAAACGTGATGCTAATATGATCAAATAATTCATACTAAAATGACTGTGGCAGGATTAAGGCTTTTCTTGTTTTTTGACTCAATTAAATAGTAACTGCTTTGGAATTTCCTAGGGCCTGCACACACAATCAGGAGAAATTAGTATTTATATAATGTAAGCATAATTTAGTTTGGGAACTAAGAAAAGCCACCATAGAAACTGGATTATGTTGTCATGGACACGAGTCAGCGTGTCTTCCCAACCCAACTCCCTATGGACTGAGCTACTGCCACCCCCATAGTACTGCATCATTTGGCCATATAGGCTTATTCACCGTTGTGTTACCTGATTTGGTGATAGTGACTTAACAGACATTTATTTAAATCCAAATCTTCTAGATTATTACTTTAAAATCTACAGGAACCTTGCTGTAGGGGTGTAAAAACGTACCCCAGGGTGAGTCAGCACACCGCAACATCAGTGTTGGGGGTGGTTACAGGTGCAACAAAGCACTCTTCTGGTCACAGCTGACTACACTCAGAAGTGATGCAAGACATTCAACCTCAGGATGCAATGAACACTTTTTTTTCAGCATGGAATTAAGTTACTCTTTAAAAAAAAAAAAGGATAGTTTGATCATAAATGGTTCTGAACCTGTGCTGAGAGCTTTCATCACTCATCAGGGATGGCCATGGTATCTGGTTTTTAAACTCATTTTAAATCTCAGCAGCGAATAGGTGTATACTCGATTTAGAGTACGATTTCCCCTATTGTTGGTTTGAATGGGAATTTCTCATTTAAAATGTTTAATTCTTAATAAATGAGCACGTCTTTCAGATTTTCATGTCAAACCTCATGTGGCTCCAAGTCTGGTGTGCAACCGCACACTAAAGAATAACACAACATTAGAACAATTTGTTGAATAATCTCTGTGCAAAGAGTCTTTTATGGTTTCTCAAAGAACTCACATGTGAGGATGATGTCCATTATATAGTAAAGCAGGTTAGCAAGGCACACACAGTTCCCTTTTCTTTTCAAGAGGGGGGGGCTACCAAAGACTGCCAACTTTTCCTTGTTGTGGAATCTTCTCTCTCAGCCCTCCTCTCTGTGTCCAAAGCCTCCCAATAATCAGCACTCAGATTAACATCATGCAAATACACTTTGAAAATATAGAATTCATTGGGTTAGGGTATATATTTATATAGATTTATACATACATATAAATTCATATACTTTTAAGGAATGTTAATCTATTTTGCTGTGTATCTGTATTTCTTCTTTCAAGGTACAAAATAACTTTCCATATTATGTAACACATTATATAATCAACATATTAAAAACACAACTTATCAGTCCTTTTATCATCTTTTAGAAAAAAAAATCCATAATAAAAATAAGTTCTATGTTTTTTTCTCACTTATATCTTACAATATATTTTCTCTCTGTCAAAAAACACGCACACATGTCCCATTTTTGTTTTCATTTGTGGTTTCTCTTGGCAGCAAATTGGCAGCAGTCAAACTGAATGTGTAAATAAAATCACATAATGATGGTGCTTTTCAACGTGGAAAAATCTCAGAGCGACAGCCCCGTTGACGTGTAGAATTCACAAAATGGCAGCGGTGGGTGTTGCAAAACAAACTTAAACTGCGGTGCTGTTACAACGGGCACTTGGAGCAGCCGCACTCCAGAGCAGTTTCCATCTCCTCGGAGTACGAGGTGCCGTCGGTGCAGCGGAAAACCGCCTTCCTCCTTCTGCTTTTTGTCACGCCACAGCAAACACCTGGAGGTGCTGCAGCCTGGCAGGATCGGGGACAATCCATGCGAGGAATCTTGGTCGTGGACGTGCATGTTCTCATTGGGTGGTGGCGCTTTAGTTGCTCCCTCACCATCTCTCCTTGACATGTAAGCTCTGGAAAATAATGGAGAAAGGACATACAACACAGAAATTATGTGCACTGATATTTGTGAAATCTTGGCTTATTTTCTATCTCCTCTTCTAATACCCTCCACTTTACCTGTGTCACAGGTTAGCCCGGTGTAGTCTGGCTGACAGTGGCAGACTGGCTCTCCTCCCTCTGACACACGACACTCCCCGTGTCCGCAGCGCTGCCCCCTGCAGGCTGGAGGCTCCTGCCGTCGATCGCAATACTGACCCTGGTAACCTTCACTGCACTGGCAACTGTAGGACTGACCCTTCGGCACACACAGACCGTGAACACATCTGGAGTGGAAGGAAGAAAAGAGGGAAGACAGGTTAGAGTTATTTTGGGTTAAGTACATACATGCATAGGACCATCTGAATATTTACATCCATACATTTCAGCCCAGTCTCTTCTGTCTCGTCTTACCTGCTGTTCTGACACGGGTTGGGTGCTGTTGTCTGGTCACACAAAGCCCCGGTGCGACCTGGAGGACAATCACATGTTACCCCCGTCTCACCTCCCTCCCTGCACGCACCCTGGGCGCACACACTGCAGGAATGGCACCCTGCAAGAATGCCCTCACCCTGGTGACAGAACAAGAAAGGGAGAAAATACTGTCAGTGGAAGCTGGGTCACATGGCTTTTTAAATGCTTAAGGGGGATGTTGATGTTGCATGAATGCTACAGCCACCGGAAGGCCAGTGTAAATAGAGCTCCAACATGGAGGGTTGACATCTGTTCCTTTCTCCAGCTGCTACCATCTTAGGTTTGTTGACATATAAATCTGTCAAAATGTTTTCTACTGTTGTTCATATAATAAAAATCTGGTGCTTATTTTGACTGACCTTGAACATAAAAATCCTTGGTCTAACTTTCCCAAAAATGTAGCGTTATTGTCAAAATATTTTGCACTATAATTTTGTTCCTTGACAATTTGGTTGCACGTATGCTTTCCCACACAAAACATAACTTTGTTTTCTAATATGCTTACAAGACACACTTACAGTTGGAAGGGTTATGACAAGTATCACATATAATATCATCACGTATCATATAATATCACTAACAGAGGTCATCCATTTCTCAATATGGCTTTTAAGGATGCTGTGTAATAAACATGATGCCGCTTTTGCCAAAAATGAATCTTTCCTGTGTAATTACCTTGCTGTCAACCCCATGTGGTCGCACTCCTGCGACTCGGTAACTCAGGTCTTGAGGCTCACCGTTGATTCGGACGTTGTGGATGCATCCATTCAAAGCCTGAGGGAAACGCTCAGGGCTGGGTCGTAGACCTGAGGCCACCACCTGAGATGGTACGCCTGCAAAATGAAGGAGAACAAGATAGGATGTTATGAAAAAAGTAGAATGTGAATAGAAAGAAATTAAAGTGGAGAAGATGGAAGAAATAGGATAAAAGAATGGCAAAAAAATATGGGAACCAGAAAAGAAGGAAAGCAAATTGAAGGGTTTGTTTGATTAATACTCTAACACTTATCTCTGGTTTCATTCTTGGTCAATTCTGCCAGTGAAATAAAATCAGCAACATAGCTCTCACTGCTGCAATATTATGTCTCCTTCTAGAAAAAAAGGCTGACTGTTCTCAAGGGTGTGTCTTGTCCCTTTTTCTAAGGAAAAGTTGAACAAAAACAGTTTTCCATCTCCTCACCACATCTCTCGTTTGGATTTTGTTTGTGTGTATGTTTGTGTGTATGTGTGTGCATTTACATGTTTGTATGCAGTAGTGCATGGCAAACATGTGATCAAAACCACAAAAAGGCTGGCAAAAGTAACATCTGTATGTTTAGAACGTGTCTACGAATATGTTTAGATGTTTGTGTACAAAATTGTGTGTGTGCGTACCTCCTATGTAAAGTTGGGTGTTGTGGTCAACAGAGGGCTGGCGTGCCAGCTTTCCCAGGCTCTTGGGGGCCCCGTTATCCACAACCAGGCTCAGTGAACGGTTCTGAATCAGCAGCTCAACCGTGTGGAAAAGGCCGTCATTCACAGACTCTATGCTGCAACAAACACAAAAAAAGAAAAAAGGGACCTTCAGTATGTTTCCTATTATGACAAATTACTGTTGAATTCTACACCAGGAGAATCAGGAAGGAAAAAACATGATCGAGCAAATTGGAAATGCCAGACACAAAACAGACTGAACTTTTTTTTCTTCTCTGTTTTGTTGTGTTTGCAAATCAACCAAACTAAATGAAAAAAGAATTAGGGAAATCTGTGTTGAAATGTTATTCTCAGACATAAAACAGACCAGAATGGTTAACAGCACATATGCTTGCGTATTCAGATGAACTAGAGCCTTGGGGCAAGACTCATCAAGTTGTGTTAAAGAAAGAGAACATTGATATTTGTTTCCACTGAAGAGCCTGCAGTGGACCAGGGTCATGACCTCTTCCACCAGGCCTGACCCTGAGAAGAAAGTGTGTGTGTGTTTGTGTGTGACTGTGTGTGTGTCTGAGATTCCCCCACTAAGTGGTTTTTGCTGGAGGGGAGACAGACAGCTATAGAGACAGTGGTTTGGCACAGCCGAAAAAGGGAGAGAGAGCAAGAGAGTGAGAGACAGAGAAAGAAAGAGAGGTAGATGGTGGGGTGGTAAAGTTGACTGTGCCTCCGTTCACCCAAGTTATTCCTTCCATGAACCCGGAGAAAACAAGCAGACATCAAAAACACAAAAGAAGAAGTGAAGCCACTCTTTCCGTTGGTGGTCTGCTTCAGACTCCCTCAGCTAAACATCAAGACAATACATCCCTTTGTCTGCAGCCATTCATTGGTTAACTACCTAAGGAGTCTTAAGTAACTTTTGATTGGCAGCTGTTTATAGAGAGTTCAGATTACAGTGATGTTACATTAACAGCCAATGGAGCAGGGTTGTGAGTTCTGGAGGTGGGCCAGTGGGACTTCCATAGAAAATGCTGACCATACAAAAGGTCAAAAAACAGGGAACGGAGCAGATGCAGTAAAATTAACATTAGAAGAAGAGGAAGGAGAAGGAGCAAAGATTATGACTGTAAAGAAGTAGAACAAGAAGAGGATGTAGATGTTGCATATTAAAGAAAAAAATAAGGAAAGAGAAGTGGAAGAACTAAATATGAAAATAAAATAAATAACAGCATATATATATATACACACACACACCATGTTTATTAAATTAATTAATAATTAATTATTAAAGCCATGTTCTGGTGGAACTCTTTCATGTTACATGGCATTACATATATAGACATATATACATATACATATATATAAGTAAGAAGGGTTTTCAACATATACAAGAACATTAACAAATAATCAAGACATTACTATTTATTGATTTTCTTTTCTCCTACATCATGTCATATTTGAATTGTAATTCAACTCAATTAAAAAAAATTAAATTCAGTTGGATAAAAGTTTAGAATCAAATCTTTGTAATAACGATGCAAATCTGAAATTTGGATTAATCCGCTGCTAGAATGAATGAGTAACAAAGCCATTTGTGCAATCAACAACAGCAAAAAAACAAGAACCAAAAACGTACAATTTTTCTGAACATCCATCTAGTTCAGCATTTAGCTGGTGGTTTCTAAAATAAGAGCTCCTACTTTACTGTAGACCCAACACAGACAAATTCATGGTTTCCATTAGGAGACATGTAATTTAATAACAGTCTCAAACAGGCCTGCTGCAACCAAACAAAATGATGGTCCGCTAGCCTGAAAGATTAGCTCTCTCTTTCACTACCCTCCTCTCCTAGCTTTACTTTGTTCGCTTCTTTTGCTTAGCTTTTTCTATTTTTTGCATACACGTGCAAGCTTTCTTTTCTTTCCTTTCTTTCTCAACTTTCGCTCCCTCGTGTTCTTTTTTCTTTCTGGTATCCTCTCTTCTTCTCTTTTTGTTCTGCTGTGCCCTCCATTTCCTCCCTTACAACAGTAATTTAATCCTCTCCACTTTCCTTCCAGAAGCACTTCATCCCCTTTTAAATGTGTTCAAGTGTCTGGAAAGTTAAATCAAACAACCAGCTCACATGGCTGAGGACATTCTCAAAATGATTTTTTTGTTCAGGTTTGAACTTTACACACTCAAGTTTGCACACACACACACGCACACACACACACACGCACACACACACACATATACACACCAGTGTTATAGATCGGCTATTAATGTATATAGTGTTATCACCATACCACTTTCGCACATCCATTGACTTCTTTACACCTCACTTTGACTTGTGTCTTGACTTATGTAGCCTATTCTGTTTTCTTGTATTATACTGAATGTGAAACTGTATGTTGTCTTGTACGCTTCTGCTTTTCTTGGTCAGGTCTCTCTCACACACACACACACACACACACACACACACACACACACACACACACACACTGTAAACCTGCTCTGACACTAAAGCTCCACCAGGTGGCAGTAGATGACTAATGGTCAGTGCTTCCGTAACTGAGCAAATGCCTGCAGGGAAGTGTGTGTGTGTGTGTGTGTGTGTGCGTGCGTGTGTGTGTGTGTATTAAGTTGGCTGTTTTGGCCCTGTGTTTAGTAAAAAGCAACCCATAATGACATTCAATAACAACAAACAGTAACAGTTTTCAACTGCCTCTCTCTCTCTCTTTCTCTCATTGTGTTTCAACCAAACCCACAACGCCAATTTCCTGTCAGTCCAGTATCAAATACACCCTGAATGACCGCATACACTCACAAATAAACTTCCCCAATAAAAGAACTTCCTAAAACCAAATTATTTTCACAGTATAACTAAATCAAATTCAAATCCAGAAGTAATTACAGGTTGTTCACTATATCTCAAACTGAAAAAAGAAATTTGGATTAGAAACAACCGCACAGATCGTCTTACACTGTTAAATCTAATCAGGCACTGCTTTCATTTACTTACAATATTTATAAACCACATTTGTGGTGTGAGTGTGTGCATGCGTGCGTGAGTCCTGTCTGTTTGGGAATGCATGTTTTTGTTAATAATTATGTGCTCATGCAAGTGTGTGTTTGTCTGCCAGTATGTGTGTAAATGTATGTGCAGTCTTTACACACTAAATGTGCATGTGGGTCTGTATGTCTAAGTCAGTTTTGTATTTATTTGCATGTTTGTGAGTTTGCATGTGTGCTCCTGTGTGTGTACGTATGAGCGTGTGTTTTTAGCAGCCCAAAATGATTAAAATTATGTTCAGCAGACAGTCCCATATTGCTGTGGTAACCTCAATTAGTCATTGCTAAGATGGCAGCTGCTAAACGGCAAACAGTTTTCTTTCTTTTTTTCAGCTTTCATTAAACCAGGCCGGCTAGTTCAGATGAAATTTGTACTTTTAATAGTGAATTTGTAGTGTTTGACGCAGACATCCAGGAATGAGTGCTCATTGTTTCAGGGCTATAGGTTTTCAGTATTAGAATGTTTGAATTGCCTCTGAGTTGTTTAAGACAAAAATGTACAAGGATTCGCGGTTTGTTTTAACCACAGCCCTGTGGGTTTAAAGAGCCAGATTCAGGTCGGACATTCAGTCACTTTACTCATCTGAATCTGGGCATAAAGTCCTTTTGTTAGACCTGTTTCTAACTAGAAACTGCATGTAAATGTTCTATGATTGTGACAGTCTAAGTGTGCAAGAATATACAGTACATATTGTAGTTTATTTATTTTATGAAACTGGGTTCATTTGTAGTTGTGTATGGAGAGTGTATACAGTGACACATGGTCAATCTAACAGCCCAACTTCTTAACGTACATTGGACATGGATGCTAGTTTATGTTTCCCTTCTGTAAACATATGTCTCCATTGAGCATGTGTTGGTTCACACCATCCCTCACATTTCAATCCCTTCAGCACAGGCATCTCAACCAACCAGGATCATGTCCATGAAGTTAGTCTGGTGACATATTTTTAGTATTTACTCCCTCATTTCTTTCTAACTGGCACAAAATGAAAAACATTCACAACTGGTATTTTTATGGTTTAATATTAAATAGTATTCAGTGAAGTATTTGGTAACTACTCACTGTTTACATTGCACAGTAGGTATAGCACACATCCATCCATCCATCCCTTTTACTGCCTCTGCCTCTCTTTTGTCGTTCATATACCCATTTGTCCCTGCATCCCTTCCTCTGTTGCTCACTCATCAATAACCGTACTATAGGGGCGGCCTCTAGCTCACCCAGTAAGAGCGTTCGTCCCATGTTGACTGAGTTCTGCAGCGGGGAAGGGTTTGAATCTGAGCTGCTGCCCTTTAAATCCAAAGCTCACCCAGTTGTACGTATCTCTTACATTCTCGTACATTTTTATGTTCATTATCATTTCATTCCATTCATTTGCTTACCACCCCTGGATCTTTTCATCCTCCCTGCTGAGATTTTTTTACACTCCTCCATTGTTCCTTCTTCTCATTGCTTCACTCTTTGTTCTAATCCAATTTCTCTGTTACACTGCGGGTTGTACCCCCAGTCCAGATGTCATCCTGTCAGTGCATGTCTATAGGTGTATGCCCATGCATCATTTTTCTTTGTATTCTTTTGTGTGTTTGTGTACCAGGGTGTACATATCTGCTCCAGGCCCCTTTTGTCCCACTCCATCTCTCTTTTAGAGGGCAAACTTAACCCGATCTCTAAAACACACTGTAAGCATTTCAACAATTGAAGCCTCACAAACAAATATGTATGCCAAAGCCGAATTTTACATTTAAAACTGAGGGGGCTCTGTAATTTGACATTTTACCAGCATTAGTTTTAAATTAGTGTATCAAGGTTTAGCCACTATTGCTACATTTCAGCTCATTATCAAAAACTGGCTTGAAGATAATGCCCTTCCTGGCTCTCTGGTGTCTACACAAGATAACCAACCAAGGGATCACTCAGAAACATCCTGGAGACTGGCACCGGGTCCTTGGCCCTCAATTGTACAACCGCAGTAACTGTATGGTGTTCGGGATCTGCTCAGATTGTGGTGGTTAAATAGTTTCTCTATTTTGGACAATATCAGTTTATAGGTGGCAGGATGTTCTGCTGTGCCCGTCTGGCCATGCGGTTTAAATACGTTTACAATGTACTTCCAAATTAGGGCAGATGAGATAAGCTATTTGCAATGCTCAGACTCATGCAATCAAAAGATGGCACATACAAAGTAATACATAGATGCTTTTGGTAAAATGAGCCGCAGGCTTGGAGCAGGGCCTCGTCTCCTTCCAGATTGCTAATGCTAAACATAACATAGAGACTGTGTTTACTTAGTGCTTAGCATTGTGCTCAGAAATGTGTCGTTCTATGGATCTCTGTTTCTGTCTCTCACTCTCAATCTTTCAATTTTTGTTGTGGACCTTCTCTTAAGCTCTTAAGTCTGATGTGTGTCTTCCAGTTTAAAACTTTCTATATCTCTCCTTCAACTTTTTCTTTCTGCGCTACTGTACATTTTTTGTTCCTTCCTGTCTTCATCTGTCTTTCTTTTACACTTTCTTTCTCTGTTTCTCTGAGACTGTCTCCCTCTCAGGCGTGGCCCGTGTCAAGTTAACAACACCAGACAAGGATAATTCCCTGACTTACTCTGTGGTTTACTTTCCCCCTCTTTCTCTCCATCCCTCTGTAATCCCTCACTCCTCTTTCATCCATCCTGCCGTTCAACCATGTCTCATGGTCTTTTCAGTTTGACTGCTTCTATCCATCTGTTTTACTTCTCCAGTTTTCTCCTCTGGCGGGCAACCTATTCTACCCAGTTATCTCTTTATCGTGTCTGCTGTTTTTCTCTTGCCTTCTGCCCAGCATCAGTCGATCCATCTATGTCTACCTCTCAACAGATCAATCTGTCTTTCCATACATCCATACATCTCTCTGACTGTCCTCCTTTCTCTTCTACTTAACCTTTTCAACCTAGTCTCCACCCCTCCCCATCTGTGCCACATAATTAGATTAACCCCCTTGTTTCATATTTTCATTTCTTCCTCTGTAACCATCCCTTCCTGTTGTCCTCTTCCTGCCTTTCACAATGTGTCATGTATTGTGAACAGCACATATTCTGGTTAAGGTCACATTTTGGAGAAATGGTTTCTACTCATCTATCCACCCATGTTACAAACAACTTTCATTCATATGAAAAAACAGAATATCACCGCAGAAATGGAAAGTGTAAAGACTTCAACAATTCCAGCAAACCAGACAGGGTGACGAGTTGCTGCTATGGCCAACAAAACCGTCTTTCCAGCCAGACACCCTCTTAAAATATATCTGGCCTCCAGAAGTGTCCTTAAACAAGTGATGGTCTCTACCAGCACCCAGGCTCCTGCTCTACAGCTGACCCTGTCCTCTAGCCTAAATTTCCCTACAAGGTTCAATACAGCATCACATTATTATTACTGAGCTGTTGGATGCATCAGATTATCAAATGTCAATAAAGACAGGATACAGTGTTCACATTCACAAACAAAATGCTGCACTTAAAAGAGAGCTGCAGTTCAAGAGTTCAAGAGCTATTGCGCATGTGCATAGGTAACTAAGCAACAGTGGGCTCTTGAACGTTTGACCTCCAGCCGGCCACTCTGCTCTCCTGGCTCCACTGTGGTGTCAGGTCACGGCCTGTTTCTACAGTCACTACTAAGGACATAACGGGAAATCTTTTTTTCGCGGAAAAAATACATTTTGGAATATTAAATTGTATGAGTTTGCCATTCGACTAGTGTGGACCTCACTGGAAAACACGAGATAAACAGTTGTATGGATTAACACAACTTTTATTCCTTTCTGTCACATCTACTACAATCAGGTTCGCTGAGTTCCCTCGAATCGTTGCACATGGGTAGGCACTTGAAATGACATTTTGGCTAAAAACATGTTTAACACTTGCCCTGTTTAAGCCTGAGGGGTGCTAACTCTAGCAGGAGGCTAACTTAGTGTAGGCAGCACTGATTATTTTCGGTTTTCTCTATATTGACAGCACTCCAAATTTCCAAACAACAGGGCTACGTGTTGAAAATCGACTGGAATTCCGCTTTAACTAAATGACTCCACACATCAATATTACATTAAAAAATTGGAAAGTCTGACATTGTATCTGGAACAAAGTGCATTACCATAAATACAGGCATAAAAGAAAACTAGCAGATTTCATAAGCAAACTGAAACACTGCTAAATACGTCATAACATTGCAACACGGGCAGTATTGCTGTTAATGTTGAGTACAATGCCCTAAAACCTGTGAATGATGACACAGTGCACTGTGTTTAATGGCAAAGAAACTAGGAGAAAAAGAGTCCTATTGTTCTGCCTTAGCCCAAATTATACTTTTCAAATCCACAGGGCACACACTGACTGCCGGGTTAATGAAGAGCGCCCAAAATTTATGACAAAGCAGACTGTATGCATGAAGCATATGTGCAACAAACACGTTTGTGCGTATACCAAGCTTAGCATAAACCACACCACATGGGTGTCCGTTTTGAAATATATCCAGCCATTAACAGTTCACAACCTTTCATTAAGTTGTATAGCATGCAAAGATCATTTCTCCCCTGCATGTCACACGTCAAATAGAATCATTTTAAATTTACAAATGTTTTCCTGTGGGCACATGCCTATTAGATACAAAATTCTGAAACTACACATACATTAGAGGGTTTAAATGAATTATGACTGAAATGCCTGATGCAGAAACAGTCTTGCCCTTGACGTGGTAAATTGTGGCTTAAACTTTCTTCTGCCACAGCTACTTGCAGGATTTATAATATGACGACATAATGTCCTAATCCTTAAGTCAAATTTGTTATGAACCAGCTGCATATTATCATCAGAAGCAGTAAGGCTACCAGTACCTCCTTGTCCGTCCGTGACCTTGTCTCTGTCCACAGAGACAATAGAACAGAGCAGAGTCAAAACCGCAAAGCCAGACGTCACATGCTAAGAAACTCACTGATTGAAATACAAAGAGAGAAGAATGGTGAGTAAATGAGAAAACATTCAACTCTCTCCCTTATTTCTCCTTCTTCCTCTATCCATCTTCTCTCACTTCATTCTCTCTCTTAATTCATCCAATTACACTAGCATGTGTCTCTCTCTTTCTCTCTCTCTCTCTCCTCCATTCCTTCATTTGCAGTTGTAATTTTTACCCTGCCTGGTGTGATCATTGAAAAGTGGTTCAACAAGCGTTTTCAATGTTTTTATAATACTGTATACTTGATATAATTGTTGGAAAAAAACAAGACCTTGGTCAAGATGATTGGTAGCCTCTGTCTGACACAGTGGTATTGTTGGGTCTTTTTCAAGTTGCATTTTATTTTGTTGCTTTCCAAGCTGGACTAAATGTTTGAACACCTTCTATTATCTTCTGGCCGCTGCAAGAAAAAATTCTGGAAATATCAGCTCTGTTTGGACTGGCAGAGCAGTGCCCACTCTCTGCCTTGTGCAATAAAACTCTTTTTTGACATTAATTATTACGTTAATGTAGATGCAGTATAAGATGCTTTATTCCACTGCATTTATCTTCCTTCCACATCCTACCAAATACAGTCTAGAGGCTGGTGGTGTATTGTCTTGCCAGCAGTCCTTTTGGTTATTGGTATTTATTCCACCGATGTGATAATGCAATTTTGCTGCTGATGTGATACATATCATCAAGGGTTTAAATGGTATGCACTGTGTTAACTGAATATCCTTTGACATGTACGTGGGATTGAATCTTGTATCATATACCCCTCTCCCATTGCTACTTATCTTTCCTCCTACCACAGACAGTACAGACAGAGAAGCAGACAGAATCAATATAAGCCGATCAGAACCAGACAAGGATGGACCCCCCCCCCCCCCCCCACAAAAAAAAAACATAAACACACACACTGTATACTTCAACGTAAAGTTGGGTAATGCTTCTTTTCCTTTGTCTTTTCTTCTTCTTTTTTATACACCTTCCCCTTCCCATCCTCCAATCCACCCTTCAGTCAGTTTTCCTCTAAAATGGCAAGGAAAGAGTGAGGCTGTACTATATGATATGCTGTGAATGGGTTTTTAATTCATGTATTATTTTATTATAGCCAAATTTCACCAGGAACAAGTATTGTTCATAGTTGTTTGTGAGTTGTGTCAGAACAGAAATTATGATAAAGATAATTACATTTTATGTTGTATGTATGACAAAAGCCCTGTGACTGCATTGTGGTGGTGTTTTGAATTATTACATACAGTATTTTTCAGTTGGCTGGGAAAGGTCCATGTCCCCTCAGGCTCATATCTAAAATAATAGCTTGCATACTTTGTCGCTGCATTAAAAGGCTAATAATTCAATAAACATGGCATATTATTTACGTGTCTCAGAAAACTCATCAAAAACTCTGAATTCTTTCTTGTTTAAAAAAGATACAATGCCCTAATATCTGACAACTGAAGATTGGATGCATGGAAAGGTTTTTGGCAGTGTCTTTAATGATTATGTGAATAAGTTTGTGCTAACCTTCTGTATGATTACTTTGACATTTTCTGCACACATTTATTGCTGTATGGTCGTTGCATTTTAAGTTTACTTTGGTCTTTTTCATTTGTATGTAATGCTACATGCTGTAATATATCTGCATATGTTGCATTAAAACTCTAAATGGGTTCTCCAACAAGTAACTACGGAACACGTTATCATGTTCTCTTCCTGGATTACTATTGCTGTTGCCATAGTTTACCATTGCATATCCATTCCTAGGAAACTGTGAATGTAGTTTACCGTATAATATCGGAGGGCTACACAGACTAACCCACTGAATGAGGGCTTTTGTTTTCACTTTTTGAAGTTTTACCTAGTGGGTTTCACTCAAGGACATGACTGTCTAGTCAGGATTGTAAAGGAATTTTTTAAGTTCATGCTTGTTTAGAAAAAGGTTTATAAAGTGCTCAGACATGGATCTGCTACCGTGTGTGTGAGACAGAATAGGCTGGTGGATTTGTGTGTGCAAGGCCAGATCAGCACCTACCGTAAAGTCCTTAAAGTACTATAAATAAAAACCTCTGATCCTTAAAACCTTAACTTATTGGTATATCTGTACTTTATGTATTGTAAGTACCTTATTTTTGATTTTTTAAGTGATCCCTGATCTGAATCCAGTGTTTAATATAACTTTCATTTAATTAAAAAAGAGAAATAAACCACTTAAAATGAAAATACATTTGTACATGAATGTATAATTGAGAGCAAACAAAAGTGAATGTGTGTTTTTGTTTGGCTTTTAGTACTTAAACCATGCGCAAACTTGGTCTTCAACATAATATATTTAGTTTATGAATATGGCAAGTTAAACTTCAATGTAGACAATAAGAAAGTAAGTCCTTTTTTGAGTTTGACTTTGTTTGACATTTACAGTGTGTCTGTTTGTGTGTGTGTGTGTGTGTGTAGCCCACCTATATACAGTGGTGGGTGGGTAGTTGGCGATGTCATAGATGAGTCGTATGTGTCCCTGATACAGCTCCAGGGCCAGGGGGTCGTGATCCTCTTTATACAACAAAATCCCGTTGTCTTTATCTGAAGCCACCTGGAGACACGACAAGGTTGGATAAGAAATGAAGACGCAATTCATTAATCAAGGCAACACAGCAGCACAATAAGGAGGGCCAATAGACACAGTTGGTGAACACCTGTTATTGTAATAGTCTAATTTAGTGATAGGGCAGACAATTATGGTTTCACATGCATAAACTTTTAAATATGAAACCCTAAATAAAGGAAACCTCACCTGCAACTGGGCAAACGCAGCATTACAGCCTTAACTTGTTTGCAGCAATATTAATGTTCTGTATGTCGAGTGATAGGTCCTTTAAATGTTGATTTTAAGCAAAGAGACATATGTGTGTTTGTTATTATTCTCGGCTGCTGTACTGCTGCTGCAACCTGTTCCGCTTCATCATCATCCTTTGTGCATTGCTGGTTTGTTATGCACCACATAAACTGATTGATTTGACTACTTGATATTTTTCACTGGTGATTGCATTTTCTAACAATCAAACATTTTCAGCTACTTTGTAAAAGCTAGAAAATGTGGTAAAATGTTTTGAGTACCACTGTGTTCCACTTCCTCACTGTTTGCTTTTAAGTATTATAAAATCTGTAAAAAAGGCACCTACATGAGCTAGTTTTTAGTTTTTGTTGCGATTCCAAGTATTGGTGAAGCTCAAAATGAATAGACTCTTAATTCAAGGTGATATGTCCAACCGTCAAAAGGCTAAAGAACTGCAGGAAAATTAGAAGAAAATGTAATTTTCCACACACCTCCCTAAACAAGGTCACTCGCGCCTCACGCCCACACAGATATACTTGACATGTCACGCTAAGTGCTAACTAACTAGCGAGTGGAAATGGGGCCAAGGGGCCAAGCACTTAACACTGTGGCTTCAATGGAGCATACCCAAGTCAACACCTGCTAACAAGCTGCTGGAGAAAAGAAGAGATTGAGGCAGAGCATTAAAAGAATAGGAGGGAGAAATGTGGAGAACAAAAGGCAGAGAGGGGGATGAAAGAAGAGAGCAAGATATAGAAATGTGGTTAAACAGAGAATTTGTATGTAGACGTAAAGAAAATACAAAAAGTGTTAAAAAGAAAGAAGATTTATGAAGTGCTACGGCCCTTTCATTCTTCTTTTTATTTTCTCTCTCTTGCCTCTGAGTCAGGGTCTCTTGGTAGAGTTTTAACCGCCTTGGCACTGACATTGAAAGCTCCTGGCATGCAGAAGCGCACACACGCACACACGCGCGCACACACACACACACAAACACACACACGCACATGCTCACACACACACACACACACACACACACACACGCACATGCTCACACACACACACACACACACACACACACATGCTCACACAGATCCAAACAGGTGGTAAATATCAATTAGAGGGCCCTCCCTTTCTTGTTTCTCTTTCGCTCATTTACACCCTCATTTCCAAAAATGAGTGTTCAGTGTGCCATGGAAAACGTGTTGCAGATGTTTGCTTTGCTTTGTTGGACGTGCATCTCCATAGGTTTGATTTGATCAGCTTATGGCTCTTTTTCAACAGCCCATGCATGTTTTCCATGTAGTGCAGCAGAAAATGGCTTTTGTACTTTCCCATGTTGACATGCTTTACAAGACAGGGTTTAGCTGCATGACTGCGGATTTCTACTATACCCAAACTTTGTTAGCAGAGATCAAAGGTTGACAATACCTGTAATGAAATATGTGCCGTGGGGCGAAGCTTTGCGCTTGGCAGCTCCACGTACCCGTCCCGACCCATGAAGTGAACGGTGGCCATCTTGTCACATTTGTTGCCGTAGAAACCGGGCATGCAGCGGCAGACAGGCTCCCCAGCAACCACCAGGCACTGGGCGCCGTTCTGGCAGTCCGATTGGTCGCAGGGGCTGGTCTGCAGCAAGATCATTGGTGGAGGGTTCTCACAGAACAGCCCGCTGAGGGAGCAATGGATTAAGCAGAAGATAACTTATTCATAGAGCTTTAATGAGGTGATTTGCTGTGTCTGTATCCTCTGCAACCTGTTTAGTACTTATTCTGTATTTTGCGTTACATTTGGAGATTGCATTGGTGAAGCTGGAAAGGTAATATTCCTGTAAGGAAATTGACATGTTTATCAGCATGACACGGCAAACAGATTCTGTATTTCTACTTCTTTTCCAGTGTATCTTCTTGCATCTTTGAAACTCTGAACTTTCTTTAAATTTCCTCTTTTTGTCTATCCAGAATCCATCTTTCCGCTGCTGTCTGTCTCCTTTATCTATTTGTTTCCTGCATACCTATAACTTACTCTCTCTCATTCTCTCTCTCTTTCTCTCTGTCCCTTGTGATAAATTAGTTTCCCTCATGCCAACAGTCTCTGCTATAATTAACCACATGGAGCTGCATCTGCATCACACACACACACACACACACACACACACACACACACACACAGTAGGTCCTGACAGTCAAGTGTCTGATTATGGAGTGCCATCTGTATCTCCTCCCAGTCTGGCCTATCAATGTGTTTGTGTCTGTTCAAGCCATTTTCCGTGTTCATGATGTATTTCCACAACTCTCACCTGAAACCCTCTTTACAGACGCAGGTATAGCCGTTGACAGCATCCACACACTCTGCTCCGTGTTGACACTTATTCTCTAGGCAGTCATTATAGTCCTGCTCACATTGTTGCCCAACATAACCCGGTAAACACTCGCACCTAGAGTGAGAGGGAAATATGAGTGGGATTATAGTTCAATTTAGATTTTTTTGTATGTAAATAGGAAACATCTTAATGTATTAGATATGAAGATTTACAAAAATAAAAAAAATAAAAAACTTTTCTCTTCTCTACAAGATGCTTTTTGTGTGGGCTGCTGAGCATGAATACATGTGTGTAGATTGCTGTAAGAGTGTGGCCGAATGTCTAAACTTTCTAAAGGTCCATCTGTTTTTTAGTTTGAAGAAAAAACATTTTAGACTTTATTGCTATGGTTTATGAAAAGCTATTTTAAACTGAAAGGTTATAAACAGTATCTATAAGTAAAAAAAAAAACAGGGTCTACAAAGTTTAAGGTAAACAGGTTTTACATGGCATCAGAAAATTAAGTAGCAAGAGCAAGACTGATGCAAGAGAATAGTGAAATGTTGCCAAAAACACACAAAGTTCAGCCAGTATTACAGGAGAAGATTAAAACATCAGCCCAGAGATTGCATGTGTTTGTGTAAGAGTGTTAATTTATCAATTTGTCTTATAAAGTCTCTGGGCAGCAATGACCATCCAGATTTTCTTAGTTTCACAACAAAGTCAGCTTTTAACATGTTGACCTTGCTGCTCCCGTCACTTGTTGTCACTTTCTGTGATATGACCTCTGACCCTTTTAAGTGCTGACCTCCTGCGAAGCTGTCACTCACCTGTAAGTGCGACCAACATGGACACACTTTGAGTCGTGCTGGCAGGGGTCGAAACCACGGAGACATGGGTCAATCACCTCGTCGCACAAGTCGCCTGGTGACAAAGAGAGAAAGTACACATTTATTTCTTTAGTTTGCATGTCAAGATAAACCAAAAGGTGTATGTGTGTATTGGGTTAGTGTAGCCAGACCAACTCTTTCAAATGTTCTCTCTGTCAGCTTCAAATGACAGTGGAAAAAATAGAAAAACAAGGAGTGGAAAAAGATAACATACACTTGTTCAAGGCCTCAGATAATGTGCAGTGGAAGTTTTCATGTACAGTACACACACAGGGAATAGCATTATCAGCTTATTCTCAGAGGTTGTGTAACAGTGGCCGCAGTACACACACACACACACACACACACACACACAGACACACACACAGACACAGCATGTACTACTCAAAGGGTCAAAAGGGTTAACAGCGTGTGTTAAAGCAGTAGCTGAAATTGGTCATATGAAGGAAGAGAGGATTGCAAAAGGACAGGCAGATTTCCATAGTTTTCTGCCTGCTTGAATCTTATCCTGCAGCCTTACTCCCACCCTGTCTGTCTCCACCACTCCTATCTTCCTCAAGTCATTTTTAGACGCATGTTGTTCTGAGCTGAAGTGTATTCCGTCAGCTGCTGGAAAATTATTTAAGCTAAAGGAAATACAAAAACTGTAATTTCAAATTGTCCAATTTACACTAGGTGCCTTCAAGGCTATTCACACACTTTGGACACTCCGTTAAAGATGCGGATATTCATTTATCAATGATCAGTTATTAACTGGAATAACTATAATTATCATTCAAAAATGAGACCATGGTGGTCACTGAAGACAATAAACATGTTGAAAAAAGTGATTTTTCCCTATTACGTGTGTTGGAAGATTAGTGCTTGTGCCATAACACAATAAATGACCCGTCTTATTTCTTTTCTTTCACAAATTATCAAATACGGTATTAATATAAGAGCGATTCAATAATGTAAAAGTGCTAGCTAGAACACTTCTAAGTTTAGTCCAAATTTAATGAGCGTATTAACAGTGTAGGGAAAAAAAAAATCAAAGTAAGTGACACTTACAGCTTGGCTTTAATATGATATTGATAGCAAGTGAACCTCCAGCATATATTCTTTGAAATGGAAGGACTATGGACAACTGGACAATTTGGTCCAGAGAAAGATATCTGACAAAACTACTGGCCAGATTCAAAATTCAGATATTTATTATATTTTCATGGTAAGAGGATGATTCCGGATGAGTTTGTTGACTCTTTCATCGTTTGTGTATCATCTCATCAAGCCAAAATGTCCTTCTCACAAGCATTTGGCCTCAAAATTTCAAACACTAATGCACTTTTATAAAAATTTGTTTTGCATTGTCTCAAGAGAATGAACCCTAATTGTCGTGGTGGCATTTTGATTTTATCCTCTTTTGCCCACTTCAGCAAATCAAAATTGCACACAAAAGTCATCTCATAATCTACAAGAATTTTTTTCTGAAACATTACATCAGCTGTTTAATAGGTCTCATGAACCCCCCCCGCCCCTTCTGGGGCAAATCTGATGTGACAGTCTTGGTTGCTGAGTTTGGAGAAAGCTAAGCGACTAACATGGAACTGTTCTTAATGTGACACCCGATGATTACGCCTTGGTTCACTGAGCTGAGTGGCGGTTCAGAGCCAAAGTAACCAGCTGAGTGTGTGTGTGTGTGTGTGTTTGTGTGCAACAGCTGTATGTGGTAAGGTGGCTGGCAGTGTGAGAGGCAGCTTTGTGCCAATAGCGATAATGACATGATGCATGTGCGGGTAAGTGTGTGTATATTGACTGAGATCCTGTGTCAAAGGGGAACAGCTGTGTGTGTGTGTGTGTGTGTTTGTGTGTGTGTGTGTGTGTGTGTTTTAGAGGACACTGTCACTGATATAAAAACTTAACTTCCCAGACAGCAGCTGCACTACTTGCTGCACCAACTGAGATCTCCCTCTCTCTCTCTCTCTCTTCTGCCCTTTATCGTTCCTTTCTTTACCCTTTTCCCTAGCTATGTTTATTTTTCCCTTTCCCTTTATGACACAGTCCCTCCTCGGCGTCACTTCACATTATTCTTTCCCATCTCTCTCTTTCTCCTGTGTGATTGCTCCGAAACCTCCAGTTTTAGGTCACTGCCGAGAGGCTGTCCATTACTAACTTACCATCCAGTAAAGTGGAAAAAATGATTTTGTGTGTCTCTGTGTCAGTGTGTGCGTGCGCGCATGCAGTAGTAAAGGGACTTGTTGACCTTCCCAGCCTCTCAGGGGGCAAAGACTGAGGGTTTCAGGAATGTCTGGGTGTAGAAATAGACAGTGTGTATGTAAGTGTGCGTACCTGTGTAGTTGGGTGGACAGACGCAGGTGTAGTTGTTGACGCCATCGATGCAGGTGGAGTTGTTCTCACAGTCGTTGTCTTCACAGTCGTCTGGGTTTGTCTCGCAACGTTGGCCCTCAAAACCTGGTGGACACACACAGCTACACACGCACACACACGCACGCACACACACACAAACACAATATGCATTTTAAGATGGTTACTGTGCCAGGTCTAAGCACACACTCCTGCTGCACAACTTGAAATAAAATCAATCAGCCAGATAAATCAGCTGCTGAACTTCACTTCCTTTTAAATTATCCGGTAAGAGCTTTAAAGAAAAGGTATTTAATCTTTATTCTAGTTGGTTTTCTTCCATCCTGTGCTGGTTCTTACACACCACAGGAGACACAGCATATTTATATTTAGCAGTCCTACAAGAGACACCATTTTATGCTTCATTTTATTGCAGAAATGACATTTTAACATGGCTGTCTGAAAGTTTAAACTAGGTCACACAAAAAGTCTCCTACGGTTTCTTCTACACTAAAACCTAGAGAAAAGCAGCCATCCCTTTCAGACACAGTTCTTTGATTCATGTCATGTATGTCTCTTATGCTGGGGGATGTTTCATTAATTAACACCAGAAGTTCCTAGAGGACCTATAAAAAAACTTTAAAACACCCAGAACTAAGAAGAAACATGCTGAGATAAACTTCTTTTTTTCTAGTTTGATGTCACTGCAGTTACATCTGGACAACTCTAAAGGAATTATCAAAGCCTCATCCTCCCTTCTATTCATGCTTCTCCCTCCTTTCACTTAGATTTTTTCCCCAATCTTAAGATTCATTCACCCTTCTCTCTTCTCTTCGCCCCTTAATCTCTCCCCCCTCTTCACACCCTTTTTATTTTATTTATCTCAATCCGGTTAACTCCTTATAAAAGATCACATGGATTTAAAAACACACTAGCTAACTTAAAAGTTTGATAAATCTGACCACAACTGCGGAGCAGCTCACCCTCTCTCACAACTCTCTCTTCTTCTGTCCGTCTCTTACACTTTAAGGAGCCAAGTGACTTTTGTTGGATGAAAAGCATTTCACAACAAGGTCATCTTAACACATTAAGCACTTGGAAAGTCATTTCAGCACAAGTGAGTAACAATTATCTTTACCCCCCCAAACACACACACACACACACACTTATTTACCAGACAGTGTATCCTCTGTCCTTCCCACTCCCTTTGCACCTGTAAAATGTATTTTTTTTTTGATAAAATTTTGTTTCACTCTGACTTTTCTAATCTAACTTTGCTGTCTCACAGCCTTTTTCTCACGCTAACATTTATCTCAATTACTCTCTCTTCCTACTCCATACAGGGCAGTAGCTTTTTTTAAATGTTTCTTTGAAAAAGGAACATTTAAACCTGCGTTGAGCAATTTTTAACCTCTAGGGGTCAGAAAGATTCAGAATCAAACCCCTGAGATACAATGAGCTAATTACGTTGTTAGGGCCAACATATTAGCATCCAGCTGCCAATTACACATCCAGCAGACACAGACCAAAATGAACATCTTATTGGAGCATTACTTATGCCACATTAAAGTCCAAACCACTTTTAGCTGAGGTCTGGTCTCAATCCGACCTAGATGAAACATTTGCTTTATCTATCCAAGACAATCTATGTGTTGGCCAGTAGAAATGAAAACAATGAGTTAAAAGGTGCTAAAAGCTACACAGAGATGGAGCAATGGAAGTGGAAATAGAAACTTTCCATGCAACACTTAACTGCCTCATCTGTCGCTATCACAAACCTGCCAATGAGAGGCAAGTATTGTCCGTCCTCGCTAAGACATCATGCATGTACCCTTATTGCACAGATAAAATGTTGGCTTCAAGAGTGGTTATATTTTGGATTGGCTTAATTTGGTAAAGTCGTTAAGCTAATAAGCCGCCATTTGTCTGCATAGTCATATTCGACAGGGATGGAGTCAAGAAAGAAAAAAAGAGAAGGAATCATTAAAGAAAGTAAGAGAAAAAGAAAAAAGACATAAAGTTTTCCCATGGGAAACAAATGACAAAGAAATACAAATGAGAAGAGGACTGCCAGCACTGACAGGGTCAGAGAGTAATGTTCCACCATTCAAATCCCACTCTTGACATTCAAAGGATGTAGTTTGACAAATGGGTCCTGCTAGGAACCAAGGATAATAGGACTTATTCAATATCCCAAACTGATTAAATAACATATTAAAATGTCAAAAGGGTCTGGTCTCCCTCTCTTCTGTCTTTTTCTCTCATGTTGTCTCTGTGTCTCAGAGGGCACAAATGTCTACCTTTGCGGGTATTAACAAAAAGAGAATATCTGTAAAGGGTAAAGAAACCCCTAATAGCATTACCTCACGAGACGTAAAAGGCCAGACGCACATCAAGCTTTACAAAGGGACCCTTAACAAGTTAAGGGGCTCCAGGAACAGACTAATGTGGTTAAGATATTTTTGACAATTGTTTCAATTTAAGTGGCTGTTTGTCATGAGTCTGAATCAAAGAGATAGTTTGTGAAAAGAGACGACCCTGGCAGGGACAAGGGAGCTCATGCATACACACATATGTGTGTATGGACAATGCATGCAGATTGACGGAATTAAAGTTTTTTAGCTTAAGCAGTTTAACTTCTAAGGCTGCCTCCTTGGCCCTTCAAATAGTTTAAACGAGTGTAAAATATTGTGTATTTGATTATAAATTAAATTATAATTTGTTTATTAGTCCCCAATGGGGAAATTACTGCACTACACTCTGTGTACACACATTTTGTTAGTGGTTGATGTGGTTTGGTTCAATGCAATGACTAAAAGGGTGTTTTATTAGAAGTTCACCAAATTAAAAAGTCATACTAAAAACAATCTGTTTTTAATTCATCACATTTCTAACATTGTGATTTCTTTTGGTTTGTGGTTTAATACTTATATTTTCTCTCATGGCAATACGTTCAAATTAAGCCTTGAGGTGTGAAAAGCAGGTTTGAGTTCCTGTATCAGTTCAACTCTCCACTGCCTCAGCAGCTACCACTGAGAGGTTCCTGACCCCCAGCGTCTCCAGTGGAGCAGCTCCGCAGCCCGGAGTCAAACTGTGATTGTGTTGGGCAGCTCCCAGGTGTAAGTGTTCAAAACCATATGAAAGGGAAACAGGGGTTACTGGAAAGGAGCGAGCAAGAGCAGTACGCTTTCCCTGGATGAATATAGATGAATAAAGGGGCCAGGCACCAGACTGTGGGTTTCTGCTTATAGTGTAGTATATATTTATAATTGGCTTAAACTTCTAAACAGCTAAAGTTTTATGGGTCTTTTTATTGTATTTTTTACATTTTTACACATTTTTAACTGAGGAATTTAGTGGGAAATTTCCTTTTTCACATTTAATATATAGTTTTTTGGGGGTAATTACATTTCCATGATTTTACTTCACATTAGTTGAAACAAAGCTTAAGTCTTTCACTGGACATTTATTCAGTGAGGATGGAACAGTCTGAGTTGCTGCATTGAGTTTGCACTACAGATGCATTGCATCTAGCATGCAAAGGATTTTTCCTGATTTTGCTTTAGGAACTTGGTTCTAAGCAAAACTATCCAAATGGCAAAAAAGTAGCAATAAGAATGATAAATTTATTTTGCATGGCACTGAACTGAAACACAAAACATAGAATAAACATTTACACTTCTGCGTCCGTGCTAATGAAATGCCCATATCAGAAAATTTACCTACTAAACAGCTTGTTTAAATAAATATACTGTAGATTTATTTTGTTACACATCTCTTTGTTTAATCTAAAATATTGAAAATGAAATCACTGCTCACTTTTAGAAATGTATCATGAAATCTAAAAGATTCTCCATCATTAGTGCTTAACCACACAATAAATAACACACAGTACAGTATCGGAACAGTGTGTCGACAGATGAAGGCAGAATCAGTAGAGAAACACTGATGTGGACAATAACAGACGTTTAAAACATACCTTTATGCAACCAAGGAGGTCAGAGAGGACACAAGGATTTAATGAGCAGCCCAAATAGAGGTTCCTCCTCTGAAAAGTCCCCTCTCTTTCCTCTGAAAAGTCCCCCCCCCCACCCCCAGACACAGGCAGGAAAACACACCATAGGGTCAAAGTACGTTGTTATCTTGGGTAATGCATTGACCAGTGAAGACTGTCCACTCTAATCACGCTCTCCATATTTCTGGGGGTTGAGTAAAGTTAATTTTCCCTTTAGATGAGAATACAGGGTGAGGTTTTTAAAACGTCTCCACTAATAGAGAGGAGCGACAGGGTGGAAAAAGCAATAAGATTTGACCCACAGCGTAAATGGATTCCCGAAGGACTTCTTTGAAATTACTCTTTCTTGTTTTATTCTTCTCAATCTCCTACATGTACATGCAGTATATAAACCAAGATAAGGTGCTTATCTGAAATACAATAGAAACGTTACTGAAAATTGACAGTTGATTGCAGAAACACATGCAAATGCAATCCTTTTCAGTATTCAAAATGCAAGACACATACGTTTACAACAGATTTGTACCTGTAGTGGTCTTCATGGCCAGGCTGGATGAGGCAGGTTCCTCCATTAGTACAGGGGAAACTGACACAGGCATTGATGGGCACTTCACAGTTTTGACCCTTGAGGAGAGGACAAGGCAAAAAAGTTAATAATTGAACATTTAATATTTTTCTTCAAGCAATAATCTTACTATTCAAACAAAGACAGTTCCGTTCCATCGTTGCGTACAAGTCACTTCACCAGTAGCACCTTTTTACGCAGTCCCTCTGATTTAACAGTTATTTGGCGTGAGGGCTAATTCCTCCCTCTGGCGCACCATTACATTCCCCTTCCTTTTCTGGAGTTCATCGCCATTTACACTGACAAAAAACAAGCTATGGAGCTAATAAGCTAAAAGATAATGGTGGGAAGCCTAACTGTTGGGTGCCCGGATGTTGCAAGGACAAAAGGACTCCATGACACCAGCTAAAGGTTTTAATAAAGTTGACATTTTTTGGAGTGGAAAGCTCTTAAGGGATCATGTTTTTTGTGAATATAATAAGAAAACTCTTGTTTTCTTATTATATTAGAAACTGGTTGCAGTCCGCCTCTGCAAAGAGGGGCGTTGGATCTTGTGAACCTCCCCGTTCATTACTCCATATTGAAGGAGTCAGGCAGTCTGGCAGAAAGAGCTTGTTACTGTTAATTCCTATTAAAATATATATAAAACAATCTTTGAAACCCCTTGGATTTCATTTTTTATTGTCTTACAATATCAAATTACAGTCATCAGGTTTTATTTACGGGAAACACTGACTACAATTAAAAAAATATCTGTGGACTTAGGACAAGATGACATACAATGTTGTCTGTACAGTGTTGTGTTTTTTCTACAAAAAAGTGAAACAAGGAAGACCAAATTACAATACAGGTTACAATTGCGCTTTTGCACTTTTAACAAAATCAATCTTCTGCTTTGGGACAACAGACTTTTTTTATATTCTAGGTTGGCGAAATTAGAAATGGCCTGCAGAGAGATTGAGGGTTGAATTAATCTATTCTAGCAGGTTAATCTAAAAATACAGCAGTTTCTTAACCAAACACTGTACTTACCGGTATGTAGTGTATGCCCTGTGCAGTATGCACACATGTATCGGACAGTAAAGCATGATGCAGCCTACTGCCTTGATTTATTGTTCTTTTCACCACACACCTGTTTTCTAAATAAATAGCTTTCACTAGGAACTGTATCATGTATCAGAGTCCTAGACCTACACACCCACTCTTCCTCCACATCGAACCCTGCGGCTGTAGTTTTAATTTCAAACAACCAAACCTTTGGCAACCAACACACCCACTTCCTCTGATCAAAGCTAAGAACAGGACATTTATTCTTGTTTTTCTTCCCCATCCATCTTCATTATTTCCTCCTCTGTTTTCAATTTTTTTTTTTACTGTAGATCTTAATTCACTCTCTTTCTTTCTACCTCTATTCCTTAATTTTAGATGTTTTCTCTGTTATTTCTCTCATTCTCTCTCGCCCTTTCCAATTTCTCTTTTCTTATACATCCACCTTTGTCACTCTATATCTTGTAGTTTATGTCTCTCTCTCTCCTTTGTTCTCTGCTGCTACTTCTTTAATCCCTATAACACATAATTAACGTTGTCCCAGCGGACACAGAAAGAAAAACACCCAGACATGAACGTGCACGCAGGAACAGACACACACACACACACACACACACCCTGTCTGTGACCTTGGCAAGTGATGTTTTAATTAAAAGCAAGACTAAGGCTTTGTCCTCCTGTAAAAGCCCAAAGGTTAGGTGCGTGTACACATGAGACCATTTGTGTATCTATAAACTGCTCACAAACACCCACACACAGACACAGAAACCCTACACACAAACGCAAGCACACACACACACACACACACACACACACACACACACACACACACACACACACACACACACACACAGGCTTGAACCCACTAATCTCTACACACATATGCAAATTGCATGTGACAATTGGTCTTGACAATTATTACACCATTCGTCTTTTGATCAGTCAATACCTCCCAGTGCAGCCAGCTGCAGTCATCATTTCTCTATTGATGAACAAGTCTATGCATTATACATACCCGGCCGAAGCTAAGCCTGATAATACTGCTAACACCACAGGCTTATGCAGCATGGCTATCCTTCTAGGATACCTCACACATGCAGCCAATTCCATGAATCGGGCAGCACAAGTATACAGAATTACTTCCAAATACTTAGTATCTAAGATAGTGTAGGCAGTTGGGATAAGGAGATGGACAATGACACTAATATTGGCTGTGTTTCCATCCACACGTTTTTTATGAGAATGAAGTGATATCGAATACAAAATACCTTGTAGAAACAGTAAAATTCAACAGAATTTCCATGAATTAGGACTCAAAGTTTATCCGTTCGGTCTCATCGGGTTTTCTCTTGATCGATGTACGGCTTATGCAATGAACCCCGATGGAAACGTTTTTTGCCGAATAAATAACAAATTGTGATTAAGTTTTAGGTCATTTTATGGTTAAACAGACGCACCTGTCCGGGTCAGAAGTGGTAAAACCGCGTCCCAATGCACACTACTGGGTGTTCCAAAGCCACCATTGTCCACCACAGCCTTTAGTACAATTGATGGCCAGTCCCTTCCATTGACAAATCCCCACAGCCTTCAGCATGGGGTCTAATTGTGATGTGAATCCCGTCTCTTGTGCCATACATCTGTGGCACAAGGTGCGCTCTGAAATTACGCAGCAAGATCTCATTCGCTTCATGTACTCCAGGTAGGTATATATCTTTGCATCACCGTCGTCCATATGGCATTGCACATGGCGTAAACACACAGGGGTCTTGCTGACCCAAAATGTTTTGCCTACCACTCTACTCTGCGCATGTAGCCAGTTTGTAGAGCGTGAAGGCGATACACTCCTTGGTTGGAACCGGAGGGCCACGGCTTATATGGGCCAAGGGACGTGCCAGTAAAATTAAACAACAATTCAAATTCAAAAATGCTTCATCCAAAGGGTTTCCGTAAAGGGTCTCTAAACCACGATCTCTCAGAACTGTTTGGAGTGCTCTAGTTCTCACACCACATGCCGCCTCCATTGTCGTAGGGCATTTACATCATCAGAGCATTGTGTTGATAGCATTGTTGTTTTATTTTATAGCTTGATATATGTTGCTATCAGCTGACACATGAGCACTATTACAACTTGTGCAATATTACTCCTTTGTAGGCAGACAGTGCAATCCATTTTGTCTGGCAAAACTTTATTTGCAAATGTCAGCTTGAATGTTGTGCCATTCAGTGTGAAAATAAATTGAAACACCATTGAATGTCTCAAATCAATTTGACATAACAATTTGACGTCATGATGCACAGGTTTTTATTCGCTCTAAAGCCTTTGGATGAGAACACTTTTATTTGCATGCATGTTTTTTTTACCACATCAGATAATTTGGTTGAATAGTGGCTGAAACTTAGTCATTGTCAAGGTTCAAGAATTGATTTGTACTGCTTTCACACCTGTGCTAATATATTAGCAATGAGCTCAACAACCAAGACTAGAAGATATTGTTTAGTGCTGTTAAATTTCACTGAAACTGCAGTGCTATAAAGATAAAGACAAGCTGGCATCCATTGTAGACTAAGAACCAACTGCATGCTACCTCAAGTTACCCCCTTCCATTTGAAAGTGTGTCTATTTAGTGCCTCACCTTGAATCCATATGGACAAGTGCAATGGTAGAATCCGATTGCATCAGAAACGCAGGTACCATTGTTTTGGCAGGGTGCTGCCAGGCAAGGGGCACACTTCGACATCAGGCGGATATCTACTGGACCTGACGATAACAGAAACAGAAGCAGATGAGAATAAAAAGAGAAGTGGGGAAAAGAGAGATGAAGATAAGAAAGTGTCAAAGGCAAAGACATACATATTAAGTCATATTGTGCTAAAAGGGGCTCCCTAAGACTTAATTTAATGGATGGTGTGCTAAGAAAGCTTCACAGGATAAGAGCTTAGGAGAGCAATAAATGTGATTTGTTTCAGAGGCCAGGGCATGTAGAAGCAAGAGGAAAAGGAATAGAGTATTTGATTCAGTGTGATGACGTGATCCTTTGACAAGACTTTGCCCTTGTGCAATTGTTTCTTTGAACATGCAGGATCATGGTTTTCAAGATGTATTTTCTTCCTGTGTGTAAAAAGGCCACTTCTAAATTCTTTTTCCCTCTGGTCTGATAGCGGGGGAGCCCTGGGGCAGGTGATGTTTGAGGCTGGCTGCTCCTGTAGTTTGTTCTGACTGAAAATACAACTGAAGGGATGGAGTTTTTTTGTTCCTTGTCCTTTATCTTTGAGCCTAACGCTTGACTATTATTAAATTTTTGCACCAAATCTAAAACCATACCATAACCTATTAGACATAATTGAGCATAAGAATGGTCATCATAAGAGTAATCATTAAAGACATCACAGTTCACACGGTCTATTGTGAATATGTGGGTAATTTGACCTGAATTTGACCTTCCTAAATTATTATCCCAGTCCAGCTCTGGTTGCCTTTGAGCCTGTATTGCAATGCACTTAACTTGTTTAAAGGAAGACAATCTCATTGATGTGCTCTGAAGAGGTGGAAGGGCTACACAGAAGGTCTTGACAGAAAGACCAGACATTTAATTTCTTCCACACTACTGGAGCCAATCCCAGCATGCATTGGATGAGAGGCAGTGTAGAACCTGGACAGGTCACTAGTCTAACAACAAGAAACATGTTCACGCTCACCTTTAGACAAATGAGTAATTTAAAGTTTGTAATAACTGTGGTAAGATCATGTGACTGATATGGAATAGACAAGTGTTCAGGTAGAAAGAGTCATAACACAGAACTGATTTTCTCTCTCAGTATAATTGATCTTTGCAGGATTCTTTAAATCCCTGTCACTCATTCTGTGCACTAATCTAACAGAATCCAGGGATTGATCTAGTGCTAATTCAGGTCAACATTCAGATATGTATGTTGAAATAGAATATGCTGTAGCAGGTGGTGGTAATTAAACAAAAAGAGAACAGTGAGCAGAGTAATGAGGAGACTATTTACCTTTACACTGAAATCTGTTGAGTGGTGTGGTAAGCAGTAGCCTGTCAGCCATATCTGGAGGTCCAGTGCAACGAGCAATGCCTACAAAAACACACTTAATTGACATCAACAGCAACCTCTCTTCTACACAATATGAGAGTGACATAACAGAGCATGTAATATTTCGGTTACAGATATTTTAACATCATCTTAATGGTGATTTTTCTTCTTACCGGGCTCTTTAAAGCCAGCCTTGACCCACTGAGAGAGCCAGCGCAGGTCACAGTTACAATACAGGGGGTTGGCACCAAGTGCCCTAGACACACAGACACACAGACAGACAGAAACACACACACAAACACACACACACACACAAACACACAGAGTGTAAGTTATAATCCAAAACACTTGCATCAAAGACACAAAGAGATATGCACTATGTGCAGCACTTACAGGTGGGACAAAGCGGTGAGGTGGTTGAAAGCTCCTTCTGGTATTGTTGAAAGGTTGTTACCATGGAGAGTTCTGGAAGAGAGAAATGCTTATGATGTTAATTTGAATTTGTAGATAATTCATTTGATTAAGTAATTTTTGACAATCAAAATGTTTGCAGCAAGGAGGATGTTGTGAAAAACAACATTTTGACTAGTGGCCACCATTACTTCCTCTACTACTACTGTATTATATTGACACAGCTGCTAGTATTACATGTAACTGACTGGTTTATATTAAGATCAAAGTCTTGAGGCTGCATTTACACAAGGTTTACCCTTAGATGACAGCCCTCTTGATACTTGTATAATGAATATCAAAACATACCTACTGCCTCATATCCATCATATCAGAAGTAAATGGAACTGACAGCCAAGCTGCCTAATACTAAAGTCTCAGCAAACTAACATACCAAACCTGACTAGCTGCATGCTAAATTATTTAAATAACGTGTGGTTCCTCAGCTGCAGACACACCATCATCCCTTTTATAATGGAAAATAAATAAAATATTTATGAAAGAATAACACAAAATAAACACAGCCTATTTTCAACGATGGGCAATAAAGCTTGTCCTGGTCTCTGAATAGAATATCATATGATAGTCTCATATGGACATAAGGCAGACTAAAGTGTGTGTATGTGTGTGGAAAAGTTTGTGTCAAAGGGACAAACTGGTGGCTGTGAAGTGTATTGATGTGAGCATTGCCTTTCTGTTCTGTGTGCCTTTGGGTTTTTGTGTATGTGTTTTTTTGCGCTAATTGTGTTGGTGTGTATGTGTGTGTGCGTTTCAAAAAACTTTTGCCTCCAAAGGGCTCAGAGAATGCAGTGTGTGTGTGTCCTTTGTGTTTTGTCATTTGAGTGTGTTGCCTGCTGGATATAAGTTCACATACCATTAGAGTGAAGGACTGTAGCAGGTGCCAAGCATCAAACACACACTATTGGAAAAATGTGTCAGTGTGTGTGATTCTTTGTGTGTGCATGTGTGTGCATGTTCAGGTCAGCATGTACCAGAGTGGGTAGCTTTGTATGCAAGTGTCTGTGCAACATTACTTACTTGTGTGTATAACTGTGTGTGTGTGTGTGTGTGTGTGTGTGTGTGCGCATATGCGTGTGTTTGTGCATCTATGTACGGTGGTCTAACAGCCCCCGCATAAAGGCTGGCCCAGAGGGGGTTGTGGGTAATGAGGAAGTGACAGTGATGGCTGCCTGGCAACCAGTTGCTATGCGAGGGCAGAGAGGGATCAGTCCCTACGGCAACATCAACTAAAATGAAAGGAAGAAAGGAGGGAAGAAACAAAAAAACGAAAACTAAACTTGGTGAAAAATGAAAGCCTTGTAAGAGATACAGTACAGTCAATCTATAGAGAAAAGGTCAAAAAACAAAGCTGACTTTTTAGAAGATGAGACAATGTTTTTTTCTTTCTGAACAAACATGGTGGCCAAAGTTCAGAAAGAAATGTCTACAGAGAATAAATCAAGGTAAATGTATACGATCTCCAATCATTATTTCATGTTGATAGGGCTTAATACAAAAAGCCTTTTGTAATGACTGTGAAATTCTACCAATAGATCTTTACCTTCTAAGATTTCAAACTATTGTAAACTATAAAGTTAGGCGTATCAGCCTCAACACCATTGTCGATGTGAGGATATACAGTATTTAAATCCAATGTTCTGTTCATCAATATAACAAAGCCATTCACTTCAATCATATTGGGGTGGAGGTGCAAATTTCAGAGGTAAATGAGGTTTCTTGTCATTTAGGTAAAGTGACATTTAAAGAGATGTTAGAAATAATCTTTAAGAGTAATTTTACACCCCCTGAAACCTCCAGTGATTTAACTTCTCCCTCTGCTTTTGCTTTGTTGGGTTTCAACTTACATTTTAAAATGCTACATATGGCACGTACAAGAACCAAAAGTAAATTTTGCTGTCACTGAGCACTGAGGTGTGTGCAGCTGCTCGTATGTGTGTGAGAGGATGGTCAGACAGCAAGATTTACGTGTACATTGTGTGTGTGCTCGTGTGGGTATGTGAGACAGAGGGTGGACAACCAGATGGATGACTGAGAGAAACAGGGGCTGGAGGTCGATTCATCAAACACAACATTGGGCGAGGAGAGAGAGAGAGTGTGAGAGAGAGAGAGAGAGAGAGAGAGAGAGTGAAGGGACACTAGAGGAGAGGCTAGAGCATGCAGATAGAGAGGGAACATTAAGGAGGAGATGAGAGATTGTTACTTTTATCGCTGAAACAACAAATGATTGGGTGGCTGTGACTCATTTTGTGACTGGGTCTTAACATGGCACTCGGCCTGGCACCAGGGGAGTGATTAAACTTTGATTTAGCTCAGTACTATAACTAGAAAAAGGGAGTGTTAAATATTGAATCCACTGCGGCACTTAAAGATGAAGCTTGCTACTCACAGCAGGCGAAGTGACTTGAGCCCGTCAAAGGCATGGACCGGGATGCAGCGAATCTGGTTATAACTCAGGATGCTGGAAGACACAGGACATGCACAAGGTCACAACAACACTCTTTCTGACTCATAATGCTGGTTTTCACAGTATTTCTTGTCTTGGATGAACTCATTTTAAATTATATCCCATTGTTTTTAAGACTACATCCCTGAATACATAAGATTAATGTAGAGGGACCAATTTAAAGGAATAGAGAAGAGGGAAGACAGGAGAGCTGATAGAGCAGATTTGTTTTTACAATACCTTGGCACAGAACCTGAAGCCAACGTAGGTTAAGCATGGGGAAATAAAAAAGAAGGCCACATTTCAAATGAAGCAGAAAATGTAGGTAGAGGTAAACATAAACTGCCAAAGGCAAAGCTGAGACTCCCTAACCACAGGTATTTTTTTCTCTTTTAAAATAGCTAATTAGCCAAAAGTTTAGTAATAAATGTAGGGGTGAAGGAGAGAAACAGTTAAGGACCGAATTCTGATTAGGGTCAAATTAGATAAATTGGCTGTTTCAGAGTTCTATCATTAAGTCAACATCATTGACATCACCCATAGGTTTCTGAAGAACCAAAATGAAACCTGAAGCCCGGTGGCAGTGCCTGACGTCGGCTTAAAATCCCCAAAAAAGGGCGAAGAGGTTATAGAAGAAATTAGCTATGGAGACCAAAACATTTTTGCTGTTGAATTTGGCTATAAGGTTGGGGGTCTATGAGGATTGACTCCTTTTTGGCCAATCAAGGAACTTTTTTAGCACCAAAGATAGCCACTTGGAAAAAACACCAAAATTGTTCTCATCTCTCTCCTCTTTCTCAACTTCAGATAAAGAACTTATGTAGAAGTTAGAGAAAGGAGCATAACAACCAGTGAATCTACAGATTAAGAAAACGCAATGTGAAAAATAAACACTCTCCTTTACTTCTTTAACTCTTGGCAAGGTGTGCTTGAGCTAGGCAGTTAACTGAGCAAGTGTTCCACTGATGCTATCAAACAGTAGGAGTCTGTGGTGGCACTGGGTTGTAATATAAATATAAAACAGGGCGTTGCGGGAAAAGCGCAAATGTACTTTGCTTGGACACACAAAATCCTCTAAATTGATTTAAAATCCATATAAGAGATAAGTCAGAGTCCAAAAAGAGAAAACTTAGCAATAATAGAAATCTGTGACGAAAGAAGAAGACAATAAAAAGATACAAGGGTGGGAAATGAATAGATAAAGACTAAGAGGAGTGATTTGGTATAAAAGAACAAAAGTGAAAATATTGCAATGAGAGAAGTAAGAAAGACAATATGAAGAGAGCGAGAGAGAGAGAGAGAAAGATGAAGATACCAACAAAAAATGGGAGAGAAAAGAAAAAGCAGGAAATTATGGAAAAAGAGGAATGAGAGACGATAGGTAAATTAATCAAAGTTAGGAGAAGAAAAGACTGATACATCTAGTGTTTTTCAACCTTATACACACACAAAACCCATCAAGACATGGGAAGAAATGTGTGTATTTATGATTATGTGTGTGTTGCCATGGATACGTACAGTGTGGCTAGTTGAGTCATGTTGCTGAAGGTGAAGGGGGCCAGTGTGCTGATGCTGTTGTTGCTCAGGTCCCTGTACAAGCATACAATAAATGCACACAGACAAAAACGCACATACAGAACACATGCATGATAGGTTTCTGAACTGTCAGCACAAGGACATGTGTATTCTGTTCAAGGGTATGTGAGTGGTACTTACACCAGTAACAGTTGCTTGAGGCCTAGCAGCTCCTTGGGCACAGATGTCAGCATATTACCCTCCAGGTAACTGCAAGGAAAGGTGCATAGTTATTGTAAAACAATATACACACAAACATAGGCCTATGGGTGTGAGAAGGAGGACTTAAATAGAGTATTGTGTCTTCTTTTTTTAATTCAGGTGTGTTTTGTTAAGGTGATCAGCTACAAACTAAACAGAATAAGACATAAAGGAATACGTCAACATTTTGGGAAATACTTTTATTTGCTTTTTTGATCGATACCTCTCAGCTACAGCTGACCCAGGAGGCGATTAGCTTAGCATAGCGTAGAGACTAGAATCAGGAGGGAATAGCTAGCGTGGCTCTCTCCAAAGTTCAAAGCAAAAGTTTTGTCCATCCACCCAGCAATTTTGTGCAGGAGATCTTCACAGGGACCACAAGAGTCCACTGGCTGTTGTTAGTAAAAAAAAAGGTTAATGTGCAGATTAACCAAAAAAAAACTAAAAGTGTTGTTATGCATAGCCTTGAACTTTGATCTGGGCTACGCCAGTTGTTGCCACTGGCTTCCAGTCTTTTTGCTGAGCTGAGCTAAATGCCTCCTGAATGCAGCTTCATACTTACAAACAGAAATAGCAATGTGTTCCATTCTAACTCTTTGCAAATAAGTGATTACGTGAATCAATACATTTTTATTTGTCACATGAAATAATACGAGGTAGTTCACAAAAAGGACTATTGATTTAAACAAAGAGTAAAGCTAAGCTTTTGTTAGACCGCACCAATATTTCTCTTTAACTTGATTTTTACTTGGTTCCATATGGCTTTTGTCTAATTTTAGCAGAGAGAGTAACAGGGAAAATGAGGAGAGAAAAAAAAAGGTTGAAACAAATATAGGAGGTCATGTATGGCAGAAGAAAAGAAAATGTAAAGTAAATGCTGGTAAAGTCTGGTTTTTGTACACTCATGTACCAACAAAACTATGTTGAATTTTCTGCATTAGTAAATGACTGTGGGAGATTCACCAGACAGCCAATACAGATGGGACAAGATCATTGGGTTGTAAAACGGACATGTAGCTTTAAACACATATTTAACCACTACAAACATACAATATTTAACTACAGATCCTGTTGTGTTTGTGAGTATTAGAGAAAAAAAGTTAACAAACATATATACACTTAAGCACACACACACATTTTATGATTAATTGGTCTCTGCTCCCTCTCTCTCCGGTCATAAGTAGGCCATGTGGACAGTATGATGGAGTGTCTTCTTCAGCCTGATCAATACCTAATCAATGCTATTGACCCCGCAGAGCAGGCCTATTTCATAGCTAGAGAGGTTTCTGTGTGTGTGTGTGTGTGTGTGTGTGTGTGTGTGTGTGTGTGTGTGTGTTTGTGTGTGCAAGCAATTATTCACCTTCCCTACCAGAGATCGTGTTCCTACTGCTTTCTAAATTTCCTAATCCCAATTAACATGTTTTAACCTTTTTTATCCTACATTAATTCTAAAATTACTATCATTGTAGACATTTTCTATATTGGTGTCTCTTTATTACGGGGATTCCTTCAAGCTTGAAATAAATAACTGAAAACAAGTTACAAGATGTGGCAGCTGTACTATACAGGGAAATCAAGGCAAATAAATAATTAAAAGTATTAAAACTATCTGATGTAAGACATCACATTATTGTACTTAACAAATTAAAATAAACCGTCACATCTCTGGCAAAACTTTTTCATATAACAAACCTATGGCATTATACCATTTTAAAATGACTATTTCTAAAGCAATTTGAGAATTATCGTTAACACCTTCTGGTACCCCTTCTCAGCTGTATGTCACTGTTCGGGCAGTCTTTTACTCTCTCGCTGTTTGGCTGTATAATGTATTAGACAGTATGTGAATGTGTGCTGTTGTGATTCATAGATTTATGACATCAACATCCAAACACAAACACACAAGTATCTGCAGCAATCACTTGCCTATAAACCCATCAAGTTACACGGGAAGAAAGAGAGAGAAAGAGAGAGTGTGTGCTGTTTGTATATTCACTAAAGGGTTTGCTAGTTCCTGAAGCAGCAGAGGGCAACTGATGCATCAATATTGCACTGCAGCAATGTGTGAGTGTGTGTTGTTGGGATTTTGCATGTTACTGCAAAGTAATCATTGACAAAAAAAAATGTTCTGCTGGTATGTTCACTGACTTTTGGTGTCTGTGAATTTGAACAAAGGTGAATGTGTACATTCTTGTGTGTGTGTGTGTGTGTGTGTGTGTCTCTGTGTGCGTGCGTGCATGCATGTGTGTGTGTGTGTGTGTGTGCGTGCGTGCATGTTTTGTGTGTGTGCATGCATGTGTGTGTGCGTTCATGCATGCTTGCATGTGTGTGTGTGTGTGTGTGTGTGTGTGTTGGTTAGTGCGTGCATGCGTGCGTGCCTGCATGCATGTGTGTTCATGCATGCATGCATGCATGCAGGTGTGTGTGTGTCTGTGTGTGTGTGTGTGAGAGTGTGTGTGTATGACTCACAGCTCTGTGGTGTCCTTGGGAATGCCCTTGGGCAGAGAGTGCAGCCCTCTGTTGCTGCATCGCACCACGCCGTCTGTGCACGTGCAGACGTCAGGACAACCTGATGCAGGAAGACAACCATTATCCTCAGCACCTGGAGAGAGAGGGAAAAGAGAGAAAGAGTGGGATATTAGACAAAGAGAAAGCAGAATAGGGATGAGAAGGATAGAGAGAACAGACAAACAAATGGACAGAGGTGAGTGAGAGACTAAAAGAGCAACAGTGGGAGGAAAAAAAGAGAAGGAATTGAAACAGACAGAGGGGAGTAGGTTGAGACAGGTTAGGGTAAAATGGATGGAGGGAGAAAAAATAGAAAAGTAAGAACAAAGGGAGAAAGAGAATAAATAAAGATAAAGACTGAACTGTAAGTGTACTTTTTGGTCAACTCTAATCAACTCTGCACTCAGCACTTTTAAAGAGCACTTTACAATCCATATCAAATGACCTGGGGCTGCTAAAATCAGCTACACTGGTGTGGTTCAACATCTGGCACAGTGATAATAGAAACCCTTTGCATGGTTCTGGAGAAACACTGAGAAGATTTAAAAACGTTTTAAAAGTTATCTGCAGTCATCTTTAGCTATACCACCTGCAATGTTTTGTCATAGCAAGATTTGAATGTCCTTTACAAATTGCATAATCTCAAATTTATTTGAAAAAAAATCTATTATGACCACAATATTTAAACCATATTTAAACTAAATGGGGGCCGAGGATGCCTCAGCAGCACATACTAGACAGGCTGTACTGTACTGTACATGTTAAGTCTGTTGCTTTTTATCTGTAAATTGAAGCTTTTATTCTTGCTGTAAAAAAACAACTTTTAAAAATATGGTTGCATTAAACTTAAAAGCTGTGCTGATCGCGCGCTGTACTGTTTGCCTATATGTACTTCTACCTTTCGTTTTTCCACCTCTTTTCAGTCTCATTCTCGATCTGTTTGTTTTTTTATCACACAAACACTCTGTCTGTCATTCTTTGTCCCTTTCATACTCTTCACTTTTTCTCCTCTCTTTTTTTATCTGACTGGTGACTAACTCGGTGCTTGCTTGGTATGGCAGCTCTAACAAATGCCTATACTGGCACAATCCGCGTAAGCACGCACACACACACACACACACACACACACACACACACACACACACACACACACACACACACACACACACACA
>NC_048416.1:22275062-22293248 GCF_013103735.1 Etheostoma cragini
AGAGAGAGAGAGAGAGAGAGAGAGAGAGAGAGAGAGAGAGAAATATTGTGATGCTCTATGTTCATACTTGGGTGCTTTGTGCCAATATGCTGCCATGGGCTACAGTGATATGAATGCATGTGTGGAGGCATAAGTGTATGAGTTTGGTGCACATTCAGTTTGTTAAATACCTATCTCCTCCTGTCCCATGGTCATTTCCTCCTCCACTTTGTAGTTTTCTAATTGTGATAATGACTAAATGTTGAGCAAATGGCCGCTTACGTGCCTGTGTGTATGAGCGTCTGTCTTGTTTGATGTGTGTAGCTATTGAGTCCACAGGGAAGTGTAGCCGTGGGCTGACTCACTCCACAGTTGGCTGATTGAACCAACATCTAAATGTGCGCTAAATATCTTCTCACAAATTCAATTAACTTTACCCTTCCCCCGGCTACCTCTGGACAACTTAACAGTCATTTTACTCAACTATAAATAGACTGGACACGGGGACCTTGGTTGTGTGTTTGTGTGCACTCTTTTGCTTCCATTTTTTTAAGAACAACTTTGAGATTTACACCTTCAGAGTGTGGAGATTTAACCGTCCCCAAGAGCCTGTGTCGCCCCAGTTTGGTAGTTTGTTTGTCTGACTGCCAGCAGGATATGTTAGGGCAGTTGGGCCTTGAGTCAAAGAAAAATAAATTTTACGTTGGTGATGATCCAGGTCTTTGCTTCCCATCCTCAAACGATAGTGTTTGAGTATGATACAAAAATAATACATTTCAAATTCTAGATTGTAGGTCAAAAAACATATTGGACTTATGTTATTATATGTTTATATACCAATTTGGATTATCACAGAGTTAAGGTTAGACATTTGTAAGGTCCTCATAAGTGCAGAACTACTGGAGAGCGATATCAGCCATTGTAATTTATGTTTGCGCAGCTGAATTTGTGTGTGTGTGTGTGTGTGTGTGTGTGTGTGTGTGTGTGTGTATGGGAGTGCAAGATGCAATAATGAATAGTTTCCTTACTTGAGCAAACCTGGCTAACTACTTTCCAAAGTAATTTTCACTAAATGGTTGCAGCACAGCTACAGGAAATTACAAAAGTCTAATGAATTCAAAGAAACCCAGGACGAAGATAAAGGCAGAACAAGATAGAAAGAGAGAAAGAGTGGAGATTGAATATAGTTTAAAGTGTGAAGCTATAAACAAACAAATATGTAATAGACAGCAGAGCCAGACCACACTTTGTCTATGGCTCAAACTTGGCGGCCAAAACAGCGGCCTACGTCGCTATAGGCAGCCATCGTCGTGGCAACAGCAACATAACTGTAGAAACCACAAGCTGATGTCATATATGGCTGTTATTTGCCAGTAGTTACTGATCATTCTGTCCTCACAATACCCCGCTGAGGATGTGCATGTGTGCGTGTATCTGCTGCCTTAAGACATTGGATGATGGAAGTTTTTGCAATTAGTATCTGGACAGATTGTTAAAGTTTGACACAAGATGGGAAACAGGAATGAACATGCTATCACTTCAGTTGAGTCCAGTACAAACTAAAAGAACTGATGTACCTGAGGATGTGACAATATTTCTTTGTGAGAACAGTTGTAAGTCAACCTGAGTAAAACCCTCATGTAAAAATGCAGTTGCAACAACATAAATAGTTGACTTTTTCTCATTACCCAAACCTGCATGGCAGCAGGAATTTCTCTTCATTCTAATTGTGTTTTCTTTGCTCCCATTACAAACCTTATTGTCTCAAAAAGTATGTATTAAAAACGTGTTCTTTGTTTCAGATTGTGACCTTTCTGGTTTCCTGACACTCCAGTGTAACTGCAAATGCTGGCTTTACATAATGGAACATGGTAGACCAATCCTATACTTTCTCAAGTGTTGTTCACTCCAGAATTTCTTTAAGCAACGTTTTATGTATAAGCAGTGTTATCTCTAATTATGTTAATGGAACAAAAAAAAACAGTCGAGTCTCACCATCGCATGTGAAGTCTGGGGCGGCCACATCTTGGATGGGGATCTCCTTCAGGAAGGCTGGCTTCTGACAGCGAGGGTTTCCACTGACCACCCTGGTCTTCTTCAGCCACTGACCCAGCCAGGCCAAATGACAATCACACACATACGGGTTGGACAGGAGGTTACTATGAAAATCAAGGTGGACAGAGAGAGAAAGAAAGAAATCATTGAAACAGGGTCATTGCAAAACAAACAAAATGGACACCAATATTGGAAACATATTGTTGCACAATTGTAGTTACAGTACATACATGTTTCCACAATATAATGAATTCATCATGGCAACATGATACACACTTGCAATCAATGTTTTCCCTGAATTTTGCCCTCATAAATAAAATATTGATGTATAATTTCTGAGCAGATGTAGACCTCTAATAAGGCAAAAGAGAGTTTATCAGCTAATTCTTTCAGAGCCTTTTCCAATATTAATAATAAAAAATATCAATTTGTATGGTATACTGTACATTACACTGCAAACCCCATAGGTAAAACAGTTTTTCAATCAGCCAAACATTTTAATAAATTAAGATTAAGATAAAGAGAGGATGGGAGAGACAGGGAACAAAAGGAAGCCAAAAAGAAAAGGTTATCAGTTATTTGTTTTCATTTTGTAAAGTACAAGTGAGATGGAGAATGGTAAGTAAAAGGTGGCAGAGTGAGAACGTTTGATAGGGAGAAAGAAGAAGAGAAAAGGTTATCTGTACATTCATTCAGTTTTGATCATCCCTCATTGCATTTTGTTTCTTTTGTAACACTGCTCATGTAATATTTATGCTGAACCATATTTAAACTGAATGGGGGCCGAGGAGGCCTCAGCAGCACATACTAGACAGGCGGTGCACTTAAGTGCATTCACTCACCGTTGTTTAAGATTAACTACAGTTCAGTGATTACTTTTTTGTTTCTTTTTTTTGGGGATTTAGGGGTACTGTTACATTAGGTGGTACAATAATGAGGACTTTAGCAAGAATCTAAAATTCTGTTCCTTAATTGTCCTTTCTTTGAAAAGAAAAAATAATTGGAAACTAAGGGAATTAAATTTTAGCAGCATAACGACACACACCTATCTCTTTAATCGTGTATCCAAATCGTGTCAAGACGTGCAAGTGGCATATTGCTTCTCACTATGTCTGCTAAACCAATAAAACTGAATGTTGCTGTTTGAGCTACAATGTTAACATGTGCTGCTATAGATATGGGCGAGTTATTTCCTCATTTCCTTGTAATGAATTGACATTGCTGCCTGGCAACCAGACCTATGCTAAATCCCTTCCTTCCTTACCAATGTGTTAATCTTTTAATTAAACAGACAAACTCTATTGGAAAACAATGCATTACAAACCAAAACTGATATAGGGAATAGTAGGAGTTAGAGAGAAGAGGAGAATAACAGAGGAAATATAAGGACATTAATAGAGGAAGTGTTAAGAACAGAAGGTCTAGAAATAAAAAAATCGATCTTTCACGCCAAACGGCAGGTGGGTGTTACATACAAAATAAAGTTACTACAGAAATTACTATACATAAAAAACTGATGCTGAAAAAAACCAAAACAGTGAGGACATAAAAGGACTGGGATGATGGTAATAGAATATCATACAATTATTTCAGTGATAATCACCAACAGCCCCACTGTGCAAACCTGAGTTTATGCAACAATGCATCCATCCATCCATGCTCCCTCTCCCCTGTTCTCATTTCACCTCTCTTGTCTCCCACCTTTCCAGCAAAAAGACTCAAATAGAAACGTAAATGGAAGATGACAGCTACACAGCAGGACAGGGAGCAAAACACAAAAAGGCAGAACAAGGGAAGCAAGTATGAAGGAAAAGAAAGTGAGAGCAGACAGAGAAGAGACTTTGTATGTCTGTGTCAGACACACACACACTTTTAACTTTAAAGAATATGCAAACAATTCATGCCTTTGTTACAGCAGGTGTGTTGATCTATGGGACGATAGAACAAGCTCACATATGCTCTTGCGTGTTTGTGCGGGTGTGGGTGTGCAGATGCTGAGCTATATTTAGCTTTGAAAACAAATGTCCTGGGATCCAGACCAAACTAGTCGATAATGATGGAGAGCATCTATAAGGACAACAGTGCCCAGTGATCATGTTGCTCACTGGGCACTGTTGTCCTTACAGATGCTACAGATGGTAGATTACTCCCACAACAGAGCTAGACTCTCAGTCAGAGAAAGAAAGAAAGAAAGAAAGAAAGAAAGAAAGAAAGAGAGAGAGATAAAGACAAAGAGAAAAGCAGAGACAAATGAGGGTTGAAATACTGCCAGATTGAAAGATAGCAAAAATAATGGAATGGAAATGGAAAAACAACTACAACAAAAAATGGGTAATACGCACTACAAAGACAAGGAAAAGTTGTCAGATGGAACTCACATGGTGGACAGGGAGTGCAGGGTGGAGAAGGCTCCTGGGGCAATGCTGGAGATCCTGTTGTCGTACAGCGACAGCAGACGCACTGAGCTCAGACCCGTAAAAGTACTGTTGTCAATGCAGCTGATCTGGTTGCTCCGCATCGTTCTGGAAATACACATTCCATATATATTCAATAAATGAAGAGATAAAAAGTTTGCCCATTTTGTTTTACCTTGAACCTAGGATGTTTTTTGACAGGCAATCTTTTGCAGTTTTTCCACTGCATGGAATCTACTCAACTCGCCTCGACTCAACTTTTGGGGTTTTCCATTACGAAAAAAGTCCCTGGTACCTGCTAACAGGTGCTTTTTGTAGTACTACCTCAATCGAGGTTCCAAGTGAGTTGGGGCAATACCAAAAGGTGATGTGAAAAACTGCGGACTGCTGATTGGTCGGAGAGAATCGTCACTAATCACTGCGTCATTATTGCTAGCGACAGACTTTGTTTGTCCTGATAATATACACAGATTTACAAACTTTGGGTGAATAACAAGAGACAAAGAGAATAAAATAACAGGAAAATGGTATGGAAAAAACTAAAAGAGAAAGCAGTGGTAAATTCAAACCAGCCCCCACAGGACAACCGTGACAGAGTCTGGAATATGACATTAGCTTTTGACATGCATTCATGTGGGACCAGGCTAACTGAGTTAGTTAGCATTAGCAATCTCTGGGACAGGCTAACCTAGTTAGCAAGGCTATTACTGGAGCAGGGAGCCTCTTAACATAATACAGAGACAGCAATGATGCCATTAGAGAGTCATTAGTCTGCATATATATATACATGATAGCATTAGGTAGTCATTACTGAGCATACACAGACAACATTAGCTCATGATTTTGTACACTATCCTGTAACCCTTAATTGGACTCTAGCCTATTTATGTTGGGTGCCCAAAATAGAGGAACAACAATATGCTGTCATTAGCTATGATGAGAGGGTGAGTAAGTAAACAATCCTGGTCCTCTCTTTTAGTCTGGGGAAGAAAAAGTTACTGAAGTCCACCATAAGGCAGATGATAACACAAGTCATAGTCAGCATGGCTTAAGGCGTCACAACCATTTTGTTAAAAAAATAGCATTTGGAAAGTAAACAGGACAGCTAGTAGAGTTTAGGGGATTTCATAGCTCCTGTTTTTGCAATTATACATTGTGTACGAGAAGAACTTGTTTTTTTCTTAATATACTTTAAAAGTAAAAATGTTTACACATTTTAAATTCATTGTGGGGTCACATGTAGCCTGCATAATTGCTTAACGTTATTTCACTTGACACACATACACACAAATGTAAAGACTTACAGAGTTTTCAGGCCAATGAGGCCTTTAAACATGCGTCCCTGCAGTCCAGTTAGCTTGTTCCCCGTCAGCAGCAACTCTAAAACTCCACCCGCTCCATCAAACGCACCATCACGGATGTCCCTCAGCTTGTTGTTACTCAAGTTGCTGCAGAAAGGACAATTATTTTTAGTTATATTTAGTTTGTACTGCTTGTGTTTGTTTTAACTACAGTACATGCAGGATCATCTATGATGTCTTTCAGACAGACAAAATAACCATGCATGCCAACACATACGAAGAAAGTGGTGTTACACACATCATAATCAATCACGTCCCTTCAACTAATAAATGTCATTCTCTTCATCATCCTAATGTCCTCTTATTGTACAATAGCTATTCAAATAACCATCATTATAACTCTATACAACCCACACACACACACACACACACACACACACACACACACACACACACACACACACACACAAAATAAAATGAGAAAAGTGGTGATTGCTATATCTCTTCCTTGCACACATAATGAGAAACATGAAAATGAAAAGAGAGCATTTGGCCACAGAGACAATAACTTGAGAGGATAGCTATCACAACTACTGTAGTTTTCATCCATAGCTAGTTTTGTGTTTCTGCTTATCAGATTCATGGAAGAGGAGAGGAGAGGAGAGGAGAGGAGAGTGGATGGACGAAGAAAGTAGTCTCAAAAAAAATGTGAGAAGAGGAGCAGATGAAGAAGAGAGGGAGGAATTTAGAGAAGGAAAATGGAAATGAGTGCTACCCAATCTTTATCGTCAGTGACACTGCTAGATGGTTAGCAATTTCCTCTTCAATAAATCAACTTCTGGTCTCTGCTCTGTCTTTCTCTATCTCACTCTGACAACCACATACACACAGACACACACAAACGCGCACACACACGCACACAGACCTAGAGGAGGTTGTAGATAAGGAGTGACAGTAAATCTGAACCAAAGGCCCATCTTCTATTTCTATTTAATATTTGCTTCCTCCAAACCTCCTTCCCGCCCTAGAGTAAGGTACTCTCCATCTCTGTCTGTCCCTCCCACTCTCTTACCTGTCTTTAGCTAGTAGCCACTCCTCTTCCTCCTTCCCTTGCTCATGTCTCTCTCATTTTCCCTTCTTCCCTTTTTTGCCATCCTTCCCTTCTTCCTTCTATCACCTTTTCTCCTTTCTTTCCTATCTTTCATAAATTCTTTCTTCCTGCCTCCGTTATCTCTGTCCATCCAACGCTTTCCATCTTTTCACATCAATCTGTTCTTATTTCAGTCATCTGTAGTTACAATGCTATTCCTTCCTTCCTTCCTCTATCAGCAATACATAGCAGAGAAGAATTACTGAAAAAAAGCAATAATGCATTCAATGCAATCAATGAGTAAATAACAAATAACAACTATAAATAAGAAGCAAACAAAAAATGTTTTTAAAAGTATACGTACATCTTCTTCAAGTTAGGTAGCTTCTTAAACGTCCCTGTAGCCTCCAGGATGACAATCTCATTGTCATTTAACCGCCTGAAGAGAGAAAGATAGAGGGAGTGAGTTATTTCATTAAACAAACTGTGTTGAAGTCAATACACAAATGAACACATGAAAATGCTCACAAAAACAAGATGGAGAGAGAGAGAGCCTGCAAGTGAGTGGAGGCATTGACGTATGATGCTCCACAAAACCAGAGGAGGGAGGGAAGAATAATTAAACATATCAGAGAAGAAAAGAGAAAAAAAGAAAAGGGAAGGGAAGCACAATGCATCTTTTCTATGTGGTCATCAATACCCACACTGCCCTAAGCCAAGAGAAAACAGTTTGAGAGATAGGAAGCTCGACATCTGCTTTATTGAGGTAATTTGTACTAAAAAGCTGCTGCTAAAAGGATGTCTTTTGTTTATGTGTGTGTCTCTGAGTGTGTGTGTGTGTGTGTGTGTGTGTGTATGTGTGTGTGAGAGAGAGAGAAATAGGCAGAGGAAGAGAAATCCAGGAAAAAAGTGAAAGTTCAGCTGGAGGGGACACTTTCTAATTAGTTACCGGGGAGGTAAAAGATGGATGCACCTTGATAAAGCCAAACTGAAATAACATATAGCAAAGTCAGAACTAGTCGACAGTGGAAAATAACATTGCATAACTTGCATGTGAGAGGGTAAAAATGACAATCTCTTTGAATTGCGATGCAATCCCTCAAAATGTACAATTGTATTGCAAATAATTCTCAGATTCATATTGAACACGTTCAAGGGCGTGTGTGATCTCAAGGAGTTTTAAGGCTAGTCAAAGAAAGACAGAAAGATAGAGAGAAGAGAGAAATATACAAGCAGCTCAGCCACAACCTCTCCTGATCTCCCCTGAGAAGGCAGATTACACAGGGCACAACTGGTGGCGTGTGTGTATATGTAAATGGACTGTTCTTATATAGCGCTTTTCTAGTCGAAACGACTACTCAAAGCGCTTTTAAATAGTAAAAGGACCATTCACCATTCAGACGCATTCACTTGCTATGGCTGAGGCTGCCGTACAAGGTGCCACAAACACTCACACACATTTATACTCCGATGGTGCAGCATCGGGGGCAACTCAGGGTTCAGTGTATTGCCCAAGGACACTTCCACATGGGACTGCAGGGCCAGGGATCAAACAACCTTCTGATTGGCAGGCAACCGCTCTACCCCTGAGGCACAGCCGCCCCCAATGAGTGTGTGTGTGTGTATGTGTGTGTGTGTGTGTGTGTGTGTGTGTGTGTGTGTATGCGTGGGTGTGTGTGTGTGTGTTTGAGGCCTTCAAAAGCTTACTGGTTGGTTGGGTTCTTAAGGAAAAGAGACAAGGAAAGAGATAGGTGCTGTCAAAAATAGAAACTTTGAATCGCCCTCTAACAGACCAATAAGGACAAAGTTTATATTTTTAACATTAAGCACCCTTGGAACAGAGAGAGTGTGAGTGTGAGAGTGACAAGGAGGGAGGATACCAGGGTTCACAGAGATAAACAGAACCGGAGAGAGAGAGAAAGGAATTGGGGGCTAATGGTCTGTGGGATAGTTGCATATTAGTTATTTAAAGTGGCAGCCATGGTTGAATTCCCCATTCTAAGCAACCCTCCTGCATCTGATGCAGTGGTTCCTTATTCTGCAGATTTTCTCCATTAGTACCAAAGTGATAGCCATGGTATAAGCTCTCCATCCTCTACAAACATTTTAAATATGTGAAGTGATTCAGCATTATTGGGTAAAACTTTGCCTCTGGCTGGATTCCTATTTCCTGTGTGGAAATATTATTTTATTGAATATTCAATCAAGTGCCAGGTGCTGATATCGGCAACACACTTTTCCTGTGCTGCAGTTTTGAATCAGACAATCTAGTTTTGGTCTCAGTTGGAGTGTATTTTATGACAAATAATGAACAGTTTTTATGGCTTTGATCCTTTCTCTTTTGAATTACACCATGGAAATTTGATGCTACGCTTCCGTAGCTGAAATGAATGCTGATTTATTGTTGCATATTATCATGATTTCTTAGCATGATACTTCACCACCCTCACACATGCTTACATTATTATTTTATTATAATTACATTATTATTATTTTGCCAAACAGATTCTGAACACATAGAGAGGGGTTAACCTTATACGCATTCAGATTACTGTATTCCTGTTGCGTGTTATCTGTTACTCCCTTTTCATTTTTCAGCAGTAAAATAAATGATCCATGGGACTGTTCAGTATTCTAGTGTGAGACCCTTTGCCAGACATGATGATGGCTCCTTTGGGACTTTGACGGAGATGGAAAAGACTGTTGAGAGGCATTTTGGTCTAGAAGCTAAAAATGAAAGGTGACATTCATGATACTGCTCTGAAAGAGGCGGAGAGATGGAGAAATGCAGACATGTGGGTGTGCTTTGCATATGTGCATGTATGCAAGCTTGTGCCTGTGTGTGTGTGTGTGTGTGTGTGTGTGAGTGAGTGAGTGAGTGAGTGACTGTGTGTGAGTGAGTGAGTGAGTGACTGTGTGTGTTTGTGTTTGAGTGAGTGAGTGAGTGAGTGAGTGAGTGAGTGAGTGAGTGAGTGAGTGAGTGTGTGTGTGTGTGTGTGTGTGTGTGAGTGAGTGAGTGAGTGAGTGAGTGAGTGTGTGTGTGTGTGTGTGTGTGCGTGTGTGTGTCTGTGCCTAACAAAGTGAATAACTTCTTGACAGGTCTGTGGCATGTTAAAGGATGTGTGGTGGTTTACAGTTTCAGGTTAGAGCAGTCGAACACATGGCTTTCAATCTGATGTTTCATCATCTGTTCATATACTACATGCAATGTGTATGTATAAAGGAAACACCGGCTGACTTACAGGTCTGTGGTGTGTTCGGGGATGTGTGGAGGTACACGGGTCAGTTTGAGATTGGAGCAGTCGACCACTGTGCCTTCACAGCGACATTTCTCTGGACAAACCAGATCCTGGAAACACTCCCCACTCAGACGACTACGATAGTCCTCCTGACCTGCAGAGGAAAGAGCAAGGGAAAGACCAAAAGGGAGAGAAAGGGACATGGGAGAAACAGAAAAACAGGGAGGGGGGACAGACAAAAGGATTGACAACCGGTTCAAAGGCAAGGGAAGAAAAATAGCCAGGTAAATGAAGTCAACAGAGGAAGCAGAAGATAGAATGAAAAAATAAAACAAGATGGAGGGCAAGGAGAAAGACAGAACCAGAGAGACAGAAAGTTCTCAATGTTAGACTCTGTAGGTATTTATTACAAATCTTGTCCCACAAGACCAGACTTAAAGATGTCCCTATGTAAACCTTATAATGAAGGACAAAATATTATCCCAATAACCATACAAGCAATGGTAAAATGTGGATTTATAGAATCCTTTTGATGATAAATGTTTAACCCTGGATGTTTTTATTTAACAAGTTGAGCCAAAGACCACTTCTGTTATTTAAATATAATGTGAGCAGATATTATTTATGATCACCAGTGCCTGTGGACCAGAGTTGGTTTACATTATGCAGCACTTGTATTTGTGCACCACAAACACGCTTTATAGTTTTCATGGTTATCATTACCTCTCTTTTTTTTTCAACCTCACTTGTCTATCTGTTCTTGGTCAATTTTACCTTTTCTGTTTTTCGCTACTCTACTATATCAGACGGCTTTTTATATTGGCACAGACTACTTGTTCTTTCATTCTCTGTCTCCACTCTCTCCTGGCACACACCCTTTATGGCTCATATGCTTTCTGCTTGTCCTTAAAGAACTAAGACCACCTTTTGAGGGGTCATGTGCAATGAACAACCTTGATCTGAAGTCAGTAAAAGATCACTGCTCTTCAAATTATGTCTATCTGTTGGAAGAATTGGCTGATTAGCTCATTTAAGTGGCAGAATATATGATATCTCTGGGTGGTCACAAACCTTGTTGGTTGGCAAGTTGACTGAGAGAGCAAAAGAGCGAGAAAGAAAAGAAAGGGAAGGCAGAGGAAAGAAGGACAGGATATGGAAACCTGTATAAAAGAATAAGTTTAATTTTTTTCTTAAAAGTCAGTTGGGGCAGTAAAGGATGAAGCGGTCTTTACAGAGGTGGTGGGATCACTCATACTAGGCACTGAAGCTCTGCCCATAGACAGTGGAGGCAGGTGTACAGGTGTGGCCAGACCAGATTTTGCCATATGAAAAGCAGGTGGGACATAGTGTGGGTATGGTTATAAACATACAGTTGTGCTCATACAGTTTGCATACCCTTGAAGAATTGGTAATATATATATATATATATATATATATATATATATATATATATATATATATATATATATATATATATATATATACACACCATGTGTAAAGAAAACATGAGTGAGCAGGCAAAACACAAGTATTTTATCTGTTATAGGATTCACATTGAACTGTAGGTCCTAACAGAATGGCACAATCATAAAACTAAACATGGCAACAAAGAAAAACATGAATCGACCACTGTTCAAAAGCCTTCATAGCCTTAGTTGTTAATACTGTGTATAGCCACCTTTAGAATCAATGACAGCGTGCAGTCTTTTGTAATAGCTGTCTATGAGGCCCCAAATTCTTGCAGGTGGTATAGCTGCCCAAAATGCCTCCAGTTCATGCAAATTCTTTGGTTGCCTTGCATGAACCACACGTTTGAGATCCCCCCCAGAGTGGCTTGATGACATTAAGGTCAGGAGACAGTGATGGCCACTCCAGAACCTTCACCTTTTTCTGCTGTAACCACTGGAGGGTCAACTTGGCCTTGAGCTTGGGCTCATTGTTGTGCTGGAAAGTCCAAGAGCGTCCCATGCGCAGCGTCCGTGCAGAAGAATGTAAATTGTCTGCCAGTATTTTCTGATAACATGCAGCATTCATCTTGCCATCAATCTTCACAAGATTCTCTTCAACTTTAGAGCTTAAAACACCCCCAAAACTTTAGTGAGCCACCACCATGCTTCACGGTGGGAATGGTATTCTGTTTACTACAGGCCTTGGTGACCCCTCTCCAAACATTTCGCTTATGGTTGTGACCATAAAGCTCTATTTTGGTGTCATCACTCCAAATTATAGTGTGCCAGAAGCTGTGAGGCGCATCAAGGTGTTTTCGGTCATATTTTAACCGGGCTTTTTTGTAGCATTGAAGCAGTAAAGGCTTCTTTCTAGCAACTCAACCATGCAGACCGATTTTGTTCAAGTACCTTCGTATTGTGCTCCCTGCAACAACCACACCATCTTTTTCCAGAGCAGCCTGTATTTCCCCTGACGTTACCTTCTTTGCATCCCAAACAAGTCTTCTTCCAGTTTTGGCTGAAATCTTTCTCGGCCTACCTGACCTTGGCCTGGTTTTGAGAGATCCAAGAATTTTTCCACTTCTTACTAAGTGATTGAACAGTACTGACTGTTGTTTGTAAGGCTTTAGATATCTTTTTATATCCTTTTCAATCTTTATAAAGTTCTAATACCTTGTAACGTAGGTCTTTTGACAGTTCTTTTCTGCTCCCCATGGCTCCATATCTAACCTGCTTAGTGCATCCACGTGAGAGCTCACAAAGTGATGGACTATTAATACACAGACACTAATTGCAATTTATAAAAGCAACAGGTGTGGGGAATAACCTTTAATTTTCACCTGTGTGTGTCACTTTGTGTGCCCGTAACAAGGCCAAACATTCAAGGGTATGCAAACTTTGATCAGGCCATTTAGGTTATTTCTGTTATAAATATTGTTTAAAAAGCAGCCAAACAACTGTGTAAAAAGATATTTCTTCATATGATCACTATGCTTGAGTCAAAGACAGTGATTTTGCATGATGAGTCATATTTTCAAAATTTATGCCAAGGTATGCAAACATTTGAGCACAACTGTAAACTTCAGGAACTATGGCGAGGGGGGTAACAACAGCAGTCCACAAGAGTCTCCACTTTTCAACTTCTTATCAAAGACTTAATTGCCAGTGGCCTCTGTCATTGTCCTGCACTCGCTAGAGCCAAGCGGTGTCCCTCTCTCTTGCAGCAGGTATTATTTTGCCATGCATTAATACAAACATGAATTAATAATAATAATTATTAACACAAAATTACGTGAGTGAGAGTTCAGTGGCTAGACATTGGAAAGCCTTGGAAATTCACATGTCAAAGTTTAATCTGATTAAAGCAGAAGCAAGAATGTCTAGCCCTGTTTTGCATTAAAATTAACGGGAAGCAAAATCTGGTGTCAATGCACTTTAACAAGCATTTCTCTTAATCTTAATGTGGTAAAGGAAAAAGTACGAGAGTGTGTAGGAGAAAATTTAGCTAAAATGTGTGCTGTCAGTTCATTCATGGTGGATATGGGTGTTTATTTATATTTTAGTTAGATTACTGTTACCTATTGATGCCTACTTATTTAAACTACAGTTAGAATCCCATGTATAAGGAGCTCTACACATGCAATGCAAAATGCAATCAAACAAGTTAAAATCTTTAGCCCTTCATTTATTCTCCAAGGCGTGTGTTTGGCTGGGAGAGGCAGGTGGGTGTGTGCTCGGCGGTCCCTGGCGCTTGACGGAACCATGTGATGCCACAGTAGGCGGGGCCACATGGTTAGATCAAGCACAAGAGACAGCTGCACGAACCAATCAGAATGCAGGTCCACACAGGAGGAAGTTGGGGCAACAGAGAGCTGCACCAATCAGTCAGGGGGGCAGGGTCCATACAGCATAGGAGAGGCAACAGACAACTGCAGATCCACACAGGAAGGGGATGGGACCAGAGAACTTCCCACCAATAGCGAAAATGTCCACAGGTCCAGAGAAGAAGAGGAGATGCAAGGAGAGGCATGGGACTGCAGAGAGCAAGGGCTGAAGCAAAGAGGACAGCCATAACCAGCTTCAGGAGCATTTGAGATCTAGCGATCTTGATCAGCTCCATGGGCAGAGCACTACCATTAAGGGCTTGCTTTCCAATGAGACCTTCTATGATAAAAATATATTGCATGTGCTTGTGATTGTGCACATTGGCACAATTGTAGAGAACAGGACGGGTGGAAATGTCATGTTACTAAATGGCCGGTCTTACTTTTTTTTTTTTTTTTTTTTTTTACAGTTCACTGATCTTGCTAAGATGACTGTGATGATTTTCCAAATATTTGGTGTGATTTTTGTTTCTTGTGCTGTTGCATGTTTGCTTGGGTTTAGTTGTGTCTGTGTGAACTCTGCTCCTACCTGTGCATCTGAACTTCTTGCCTTTAACTTGGCTGATGCGCTTGTTGGCCAATCTTCTGGGGTGACTGCAACGCGCTCCACTGGTCTCAATAGGGTTGTCAAACAGGTAGTCTGCCAACCACTTCAGGTGACAGTCACACATAAAGGGATTCTGGGCCAGATGACTGAGAGGGACAGAGAAAGATGAGTTTTGATTTAGTTGCCTCAGTTGTCATGAGTTTTAGTAATACTTTGCAACATTTTGCAACTCTTCTAATAGCTGAAGGATTCAAACAAAACTTGTTTAAAAAAAAACACCACATACAGATACTTTAAATCAATCAAAAGGAAAACTTTTAAAGAAAAAAGCAATCTAACAAGCAATCTCACATCATCCCTGTGATCAACATCACAGGGATGTGTGTAGTCCTAAGTATGTTGTCCTCTTTCCTCTGTCTGGCTGGATAATCAGCTTTAAAGACCAATGTATAACTAAATGGATCCAAACTAGGGCTGCAATGAACAATTATTTCAATTTTATCTTTTAATAGGCTTGATTAATTGTTTTGTCTATGAAATGTTTAAAAAACAGTGACAAAAATGAAAAATAAGGCTTGTTAAATTAACTTGTTTTGTCTTTTCTATATTACAACAAAAAACTAGCTAAGCCCTGAAATGTGGCCTTTTTGTAATGGAAAAACTATAGAAACAATAAACCAATTATCAAAATAGTTGCAGATTAATTTAAATTGTTGCAGCTGGGTTTATGAAAAACTCCTAAAAACCTGACAATACTTACAGAGTCTTGATGGAGCGCAGAGGGGCGAACAGTCCTTTGCTGATTGTTTGCAGTTTGTTGTCGTACAGCGACAGCAGGTTGAGGTTCTGCAGGTCTTGGAAGGTGTTGACTCTCAAACAGTTAATTTTGTTGGCATTCAGCAGCCTGGAACATAAAAAACAGTCATTTGTTATTCATCTGTATTTTTTTTACTTATTTAGTTCATGTATCATCTCTGTGCACAAGTCAAACGAAACATGAACGCATAATTTGTTTTTTCCAGATGCATCTTTACTGCAAAACCACTACTTTTCTCCTCTTTTTCTTCTCCCTTTTTCTTCCCCAGTTCCTCCTTATAGCCTTTTTTCGACCCTCTCCACACAGTCATGATTATATTTTGTTCTGGCTGTACATACATCTCAAAATCACGGTTTTATATATTCTCACTTTTTCTTCTGGAGCAGGACGGGGATATGTACTGTGGGGTGCGAGTGTAATATCTTGTTTTGATGGGAGAGAGAAGGTGAGGGGGAAAAGGAAAAATAGAGGAAGAGAGGAGATAGAAGAAAGGGGATGTCTCAGTTGAGACAGTGAAGGGAAAGGTGAAAATGTAATTTTGAGTGACACAGATATAGAATTAAGTGAAAGGCTGGCAGGCAAAATGGAGGAGAATGAGAAAGGAAAATGAGTAATGTGATAGAGGGATTAAGTAAATGACAGGAAAGGTTGCACCTCCACCCTTTCCTCCATCTCTCTCTTCCATATCTGCACTTCATGAGCTAATTTAGCCAATTTGACACCTTTTTGCCTATATGTACTTCTACCTTATTCTCGATCTGATTACTCTTTTATCAAACAAACACTCTTTTCTGTCATTCTTTGTCCCTCTCTCACTCTTCACTCTTTCTCCTCTCTTTTTTTATCTGACTGGCGACTAACTCGGTGCTTGCTCGGTATGGCAGCTCAGCCTAATCATCTTAAGTCATCCTAACGAATGGCTATACTGGCGCAACCCGTGTACCCACACACACACACACACACACACACACAAATACTTATAGGCAGATACACGCACACACATGCTGCTCTGCGACATATCCACGCCTCATTAGGCAGCTCACAGGGGGAAACTAATTTCTTGAAACTGCACCAGTAAAACAAAGCAGTGCAGACAATATAAACAGCAGACTGGTTGCTATACAAAGCAATAAAGAATAAACACATCTTTGTCACAGAAGCTTGACACACTGCTTTATTCACCAGACTCCCCCAAATATTAGACTATGGGAGAATACTAGCATCTTGAAATTCCTGAAAAACTGACTGACTTTTTCGAGCTTTTAATCTGTCAGTGGCAAAATATCAAAACAAGTATCCTCCCAACGCTGGCTGAGCAAGCACCAACACCCGCAGGCGGTGTCTATGTGGGGTTGACCTATAATGTGGCCAGACATGAGATATAAATGCTTTTCCAATCAGGAGATACTGAATGTTAGTATCACCTTATATACCAATATATACCTTACTTTCATCTCTCTCACTAGCTTTTTTTCAGTTTCTTTTCTAAACGTATCTTCATTTATGTGTGTTATGTTATGTTTCTCCATATCTGTCTTCTTCCTCATGTCTCCCACTCTCTTGCTCTCTCTCTCTCTCTCTATTTCTCTCTCTGACTATGCACCATGCATCCCAATGATCCACCTGAGCCTGTAAAAGGTGTTTGTGGGTTAGATTCACTCATCGTCATTCTCTTTGCTTCGCTTCACTTTACGATGGAAAAGCCCAGAACATTAGCTGTTTCTGCAGTGGACTGCGGCATTTGCAAGGACCATATGCCACATACAGTAACAATGTAGCCGCTATAGGAGTCTAAATCTGTACAGCGTGCCCAACCACGGCTGCATTTGGAACCCATGCCCATGACGATTTCTAACATTTAGACACTAAATGTTAGAAAGACCTTTACAGTTTGTATTACAGTGCATCAATTTGGTTCATGGTGATCATTTCATAAAAACTTTTCTGTTCACACACACACAAACAATGCAGGACAGATGGAGGGTTAATGCATGAAAAGGGGATTCTACTGTAGGTGCTAAGGGTTATAGTGATGATGTCCAAGATTTGCTCTTCCTCATAAAATTACCACCACATTGTATATTGAAGCACATAAAATTGGCCTTCGCTGTGATCATGGTACAAGGGTTATGTACTGTGGATATGACTCTCTGATGTCATGTCACCAAATCATCTTAATCTGGGAACATTAATTACAACATTAAATACAAATACAGCCACACTTTATTACCATTATGATGCCAAAGTTGGAGCCCACATAATGGCAATATTAAGGATAAAAATAATTCTAAGCATACTTTAAATTATGCTACAGAGCAGTCATATTCTGTGCTGATTAATCACATGCAATAACAGCATATGAGCGTGTAGGCTGTTCTTTATTTTAAATTTTGCATGTTTATTGGTTGCCACTTCATTCATTTTCTAAAGGAAACTGTACCCGACTAACACAAATGCCCGACAATACAGTGTTACCTGGGTAGTACCATAGTTATGTGTATACTATTCTTTTGTTTACTGAATTGTTTACTGAATGTAATGCATGTGATTGTTTTGTGGAGGACCACACACATTCACACAGGTACATACATAACAACAGACCACACAGACAGTACTTACAGTAGCTGCAGGGAAACCAGTCCATCAAACAATCCCTTGGGCAGCTCTGTGATCTTGTTTCCGTACAACACCCTGCACAGGAGAGTCAAAACAACATCATTTAGGTTACAGAGTCTACAAGGCTGCCCTTACATGTTGAAGCTTATGTGATCTAAAGTAAATACTTTGTTGTTTTGTAGACATTATTTCTGCTCTAATCTGTCACTGGAGAGGGGCACTGTTCTGCATCCTACAGTATGATATATATATATATATATATATATATATATATATATATATATATATATATATAT
>NC_048416.1:22293348-22358663 GCF_013103735.1 Etheostoma cragini
AGAGAGAGAGAGAGAGAGAGAGAGAGAGAGAGAGAGGAGATAACTGCATTACTGTAATACACAGTAATGGGGTTCCTTCTCTGTGTCCTAGAACTGTCTGACAAATGATCATGAGAGAATACATCAGCAGAGGTCAAGGCGAGGGGACAGGAGTTTAAAAAAAAAAGGAAAGTGAAAAGAACTGAATTTATACGTCAATGAGACGGAGAGAAAGAGAGAGTGATGACAGAGCGAGGGAAATAAGTGAAGCGACAGGAGAGAGAGAGAACCTGGAAACAGTGGCTTGTTAAGTGCAGTTCATGTCATTTACTTCCACTGCTGTAAGATATATAATTTAACACTTCTGTGGAGGTTAAAACTCCACACACCATGTGTGTGTGCGTGTGTGTGTGTGTGTGTGTGTGGGTGGGCGTGTGGGTGGGTAGCTGGGTGGCTAACCTTACAACCTTGCACAAGTCTGCGTCAAGTCCAAGTGTGGCATTTTCAGCTATTTGCATTATAAGGTAATTTTTGGGTATGCTGGTTTGGACTTAATATCAATATGCCCCACTTTTAACTAAAGCTCACAGTATATATGTTATAGCCATCAGAAACTCATTATGCGTCTGTTAGTTCCATGTTCATTGTATGATTGCCAACTGTGCGCAAGTGTATGTGTGTGTGTGGTTGAGACTGTGTATGCAGTTAAGCCGGGCAGACTTACATCCTCTTGAGCTTCTTGTAGGCAGAAAAGGCTCCTGCTGGGACACTTTTAATTAAGTTCTGCTCCAAGCGACTGATCGAGAGAGAGAGAGAGAGAGAGAGAGAAGGGAGGGGGTGAGAAAAAAAAGAGTTAGATGATCTTTAACAATCCCTTCGTATTAATTCAACAAGCCCATTACCCATAAACATACAATGAGACAATTCAGAATTGAATTCAGCTTCAACATGAGATTATAAATTAATTGTTTTCCTTTTGATGCTGACTTTCCCAAGGACAGAAAAGTCATTGGTTATCATGGAGTCCTGTTTACCGTACAACCTTAGCCAAGCACAAGTGCACAAAAAGATCACAAGGTGGATGTTCCAATCAACATCTACACAATATTTCTGCAGGTCGGTCATCACTTTGTAGCAGGGGCTAGTCAAGGTCACTGAGAAACGTTGAGATGAATTTTGAAGTTCAGCAGAGCTTACATGGGACCAACATGAGAATCAGAGCGACCAAAATTCGGGACCAAAATTGTTCAGTAAGACTCTGCTCAAAAGTATTCATGAGGTGCAGCGCTGTAAATAAATGTCACAAATAGCAGAGACTGACAAGTAGCTAACTGGCATCACACTTTCTGTCACTCAACCACAGTAAAATACAGGTTTCTGTGCACAATTTGCAGATGGGTTTAACTACAACTGACATCAGTATAACAATTTCTTCTTACCAATCATAATTTCTCATATTCTTTAATTTGAATATTTCATACACTCCTTTAATGAAGCCACAACACTCTTCTTAAGATGCTTCAGACTGTATTTGTGAACACATTAGATTCCTCAACTGTTTCAGGCTAAGGGCCGAAGGGAATTTATTACATCACTTTCTCTGGCAGATTGCAGAATCATTACACCATTCTGGTAGTATTCTATCTATTATTATGTTGGGAGCCATCAGAACTAGGCACAAAGCCCTCTTTGGGGGAAATGTACTCTAGTTTAGTTTCTGATCTCCTGATGATCCAGGCAACACATGTATCTATGTAGCTCATGCATTCTTTATCTCTTCTTGTGACTGTGATGGAAAAAGGAGGCAAGGAAGTAGAAATGGAGAGGAGGCAGAAGAGGAGATGAGAATATAAGGCCATGGTGTGTAGCACAAAATTAGAGAAAATGAAAGAAAGATGTGGGAAATTAGGACAATGGAGAAATTAAGAGGAGTGGCAAAGAGTGGGCAACAGAGGAGAGAAAAAAAATCTAGAGGACAAGGAGCATGCAGTGAGGTCCCAAGGCCAGCCACAGGGTCAGCTGTCAGAATGATAAATGGGAACTAATCCACCTTTCTTCTTCTCATCTTCCTCTTCAGACCCCACCCTGTCCTGCTCTTGAGCTCCACTTTCCATCCCTCTCTTTTCCTTTTCTTTACTATTCTCCCTTGATAGAAACGGTGAGGTGATGGAGATGGGGATGGGTATGTGTGTATACATCCATCACTCAATTAGTCAATCGATCAATCAATCAGTCAATCAATCAATTAATCAATCAATGTATCTTCATCTTGTATCACTATTTGTCTTTAACCACTGACATTTACACCAAGTTTACACCCATTTGTGACTGCCACCCAGTAACTGTGTTATTAAAATGAAGAGTGTAATTGGTCTTCAGTTTGAATGCAACACAAATAGAGCTGCAATGATTAATCGATTAATCAACTAGCTGTCAAGTTTGAATTTAATAGCGAACTATTTTGATAATCGAGAAGTCGGTTTGAGTAATTTTGTAAATATTATTTGATTCCACCTTGTTAAATGTGAATATTTATTCTCTACTCTCTGAAAGTAACCTCAATATCTTTGAGTTGTGGACAAAACAACACATTTGAGGAAGTCATCTTGGGCGTTTGGGAAACACTGATCCACATTTTCACCATTTTCAGACATTTTATACAAACAACTAATTGATTACTCGAGAAAATAATCAACAGATGAATCGACTATGAAAATAATTGTTAGTTGCAACCCTAAACACAACCCTTATAGGTGTCTGTTTCTTGGCTAAGTTTGCATTCTAAATTCCCGCACCTCACGCCCCTGGCAAGCCACAACCCCTTACTTTTACTGAGAGGTCAAAATAAATCAAGGATGTACTGATATTGACAGACACAATCTGCACACACAACCGGTATCAAATTATATCTGAGGGGGTTTAAAACAAGGTTGAGTCAAAGACATTTAGAGGCTCAATATCAAGGGATGTATTAAAGGAAATACATTGTAAGAGGCAATATAAAAAATCTATAAGGTGAGGCAGCGAATAAAGTAAACGGCAACTGAAACAAGGGTTTGGCAGGTGAGCATGTTCACAATGGAATGAGTGTGTGCAAATACACATGCCTGTACACACGCACAAACACACAGACAAACACACACGCACACACACACACACACACGCACGCACGCACGCACGCACACACACACACACACACACACACACACACACACACACACACACACACACACACACACACACAGACAGTTGATGTTCTAAAAAAGTTTAACACCTTGAGGCAAATTTGTTTAGCTAAATTGCTTTATGAATGTATTTGACTGGAAGAGACAGATTAACACACACAGACACACACACAAAGACACAAACACACACATGGTTGAACGCTGTGTCCATACACACACATGCACACAGTGGTCCATGCCACCAGCTTGCAGAAAGATGACTTTGTCCGTATTGGAGGACTGACAATACATCATCCTATTATACTCTATTGTTTCTGGCTGCAGCAGCAACATTTATTAAAATGGATCAAATGTGAATTCTGTTTGTGTGTGTCTCCAACATTTAATAAGATGTTATGTTGCCTGTGGCATTACATGTATGAGTGTGTGCTTGACCTTCCCAGACTGTGAGTGTACCTAATTTGTGCCCAAGTTCATACTTTGTGTGTGCATATAAAACTGGTGTGTCTGCACATTTGCGTGTACATTGGTGTGTATGTGCGTGGATCTATTACTTATGCTGGGGAGGTAAAGCGATATTGGCATAGCATTGCGGGGGAGAATGCTCCCTTACTCAAAGAGCAATCAACCAGCTGTCCTCTGTACGAACAAACAGGGTACAACAATCAATACGGATATTAAACACGTCCCACTGTGGTGTATGTGTGTTTAAATGTGTGTTAGAGACAGAAAGGAGGGTGGAGATAGAAGAGGAGGCAAAATGTATGAGTGTATAAAGAAAAAAAAATGGTTTTGCTGCTATCTCAAACAAAATACCATTATAAAACTCACAGTCTGCCACAGATTGGGTTACATGTAAGGTCTAGTTCATGGTGAAGAAGCGTCGAAGCATCTAAAGATCACAGTGAAACTGAGTGTGCTGTGTGTTTGTGAGCAAAAGTGTGTGTGTGTATGTTAGTCTGTGACAGAGAATGTTTATGTGCTTACACGGAAATAGCACAGAGGCTGCATGTGGTACTAATTTAGGCAAAATAAATTGTAAATAAAGGTGAGTTGGAATGGGAAGTATAGCCATGGAGCTACTAGTACTCAAGGTTAAAATTCACTGACTTTCCTTTTGATCGGTTTACTCTAACGGGCTATAGGGATGTGTGTAGGCACATACTGTGTATGTGTGTGTGTGTGTGTGTGTGTGGGTGTGGGTGTGTGGGTTTCTGCGTGTTTGGATTAATATTATAAAGATGACTTTTTATTCAAAGTGGATGTTGCTATTTTAAATCTTATAAATAGTTCAAAATCTAGTCTTCAGTAGACTAGAACAGCATTTCTCAACCTAATCTTTTTTAGTTAGGGCACCCTTTAAAATCCCAAGTCATCCCGGTCTAAAATGTGTTAAAAATATATTATATGGTTTATGGTATACCAGAAAACAGTTTTAAATAGATCAACACATGAAAATAAACTAACAAAACTACAAATGTGAAAAGACATTTAAAAGGTAACTGATATGTAAAAAGTGCTTTGCATGTTACACATAACATTAAAGTAAAATAAAGCAGTCTTACATTTCCACGATGCCCTCAGGGAGGTTAGCTGGTATTTCAGTGAGGCCTTTACGACGACAGTCCACAATGTTGTTGTTACAGCTGCAGCTGGGTGGACACACGGCTACCAGAGGAACACAAGCCCTCGACTCTGTCTGTGCTGGACCTGTAGACAGCAATATACAGATAGAATATTGGCTTTACAATGTTTGAATATGAGACAGCTTTTGTTGGTTTGTTGGAGAATAGGAAATTCCTCCATGCCTTCAGCTACGTTTACTACTTCTACTACTATAAATTCTGCAATCAGATTTTTGCTTCTGTTTTATTCCTTAAATTATTTATTGTATCCCAGTTCTTTTCAATGAGATTAGAGTCAGCTTCAGGGGGGAGTTTTAGTGTCCCATGTGGGTCTTTTTGTTATTTCAAAACCATTTGCATTCTGCAAGGAATACAATTATTTGAGGAATACATGCCATTTTTGGCAAGAAACACAAAGAAATTGGGATTAAAAATGAATGTTAGTACTTCTTATCATCTGGTGAAAGTATGCATGAGAATGACATGGTAGAAACTATCTCTCTCTCGGCGGTTATAGAGAGACAGGGCGATGACATGGAAAGGGAGGAAGAAAAGAAAAGTAGAGAAAAATGGGGGGATGAAGTAAAGAAAGAACAAGATAAAGAAAGAAAGACAGAGTGACAGCTACAGTAAGGGAGGGGAATGGAGAAAAGAGTAGTAAGAAGAGGTCTGCCTTGGAGCATGTAGGCAGAAAAGACAAGGCAAAAGGCTAATAAAGAGAGCACAGGCTGACAGTCTATTAGAACAGAGAGCTGAATCAGAGGCCTATAAACAGTGCCTATGCTATCTGCAGATAACACGACTGTTCTTATACTGGCCTTTTAGCTGATTACGCACTCTACATGGTGTAATTCATTCAGCACTATAAACTCAATGCTGAGCTGTCTGTAGTTGATAACAACACTACCAGTAATAATTGCCTTTATGTTTATTACAATGTAGACCTCTAGGTAAGAGTCTCTACTATCAACGACACTATATTTAATCAAAAACTTCCACTTGAATCTACTTATATTTGTATCTGTTTTGCTGAATATTTCTATGTCAAGTATTACTATAGGGGCTCAATTTTACTCTTAAGGTCATATCCCTCACCTATAGGATATTAGGAACAGCATACTAATACTGTGTCTGCCCCATTTCGCCTTCAGAACTGCCTTAATTCTCCTTGATTCAACAAGGTGCTGAAAGTGTTCTTTAGAAATGTTAGCCCCTATTGATAGCATAGCATCTTGCAGTTGATGGAGATTTGTGGGATGGACATCGAGGGCACGAAGCTCCTGTTCCACCGCATCCCAAAGATGCTCTATTGGGTTGAGATCTGGTGACTGTGGAGGCCATTTTAGTACAGTGAACTCATTGTCATGTTTGAGAAACCAACTTGAATTGATTCAAGCTTTGTGACATGGTGCATTATCCTGCTGGAAGTAGCCATCAGAGAATGGTTACATGATGGCCATAAAGGGATGGACATGGTCAGAAACAATGCTCAGGTAGGCCGTGGCATTTAAATGAAGCCCAATTGGCACTAAGGCGCCTAAAGTGTGCTAAGAAAACATCCCCCACACCATTACACCACCACCACCACCACCACCTGAATATCTCAACAGAAATTGAGACTCATCAGACCAGGCAACATTTTTCCAGTCTTCAACTGTCCAATTTTGGTGAGCTCTTGCAAATTGTAGCCTCTTTTTCCTATTTGTAGTGGAGATGAGTGGTACCCGGTGGGGTCTTCTGCTGATGTAGCCCATCAGCCTCAAGGTTGTGCGTGTTGTGGCTTCACAAATGCTGTGCTGCATACCTCGGTTGTAACAAGTGGTTATTTCAGTCAAAGTTGTTCTTCTATCAGCTTGAATCAGTCGGCCCATTCTCCTCTGACCTCTAACATCAGCAAGGTATTTTTGCCCACAGGACTGCTGCATTCTGGATGTTTTTCCGTTTTCACATCATTCATTGTAAACCCTAGAAATGGTTGTGTGTGAAAATCCCAGGTTTTAGCAGATTGTGAAATACTCAGACCGGCCCGTCAACCAACAACCATGCCCCGCACAAAATTGCTTAAATCTCCTTTCTTTCCCATTCTGACATTCAGTTTGGAGCTCAGTAGATTGTCTTGACCAGGACCACACCCCTAAATGCATTGAAGCAACTGCCATGTGATTGGTTGATCAGATAATTGCATTAATGAGAAATTGAACAGGTGTTCCTAATAATCCTTTAGGCGAGTGTAGTTCATGTGCCATTTCAATGTCTCTGCAATGGAGTGAAAAAAGGGCGGCTTTCGTCCAAAAATATTTTTAGTTGTTTTGTTCCACAGCCAAGTTAAAATAAGTGGTGGGTGAAACTAAAAGCATGCCTTTTTATTACTCCCTCGACGTAAGAAAGATGCAACAATAATCACTAGAAAGGTGCTTCAGTGTGTCCTTTAGCCATGATCTTTGATATGTAATTGAAAATCGGTTGTAAATGTGTATGAATGTCAGCTCACCATTGCAGACAAAATCCTTCTTCTGCACATCTGGGACATTAAGGCCCCTCATGTGGGCGGGGGCCATGCATTGGGTGAAAGGAGCCAAGCCCCGCCTGGCTCTGAGCCAATCAGAGAGCCAGGACAGGTGGCAGTCACAGTGGAGGCTGTTAGAGTGCAGACGCCTGAGAGGGATGGAGAAAGGAATAAGTTTGAGTGTTTGAAATGAACACAATAAATTATTCATTATCCTTTCTGAAATGTGCACTTTCTAGAGGCAACAGTCTCTCAAAAAGTCTATAAAGGTAAACTGAGTACAACAGCCCGTTACAGCAAATGTATTTGATACAGGATTCAATTAGGTTGTATTTTTTACACAGCTTGCATCCTTGGCCAGGATTGTGAGACTGTTGCTTAGGCGACCTACACACACACACACACACACACACACACACAAACAAACAAACAAACAGAGTAATATCCTCAACTCTCATTTCCCCAAGTTCTGTGGCAATATGACTCCTTTTGGAGGAAGGACACATACGGCTAAATCACAACCTATTCAGAAAGACAGAGGGAAACCGAGACACAATAAGAGACATAGGTGGGGAAGAATAGAGTAAAGGAAAGTTTCACTGAACACAAAGAATTAAAAATGTAAAAGACATTAATACAAAGAAAGAAATGGAATTAAAAAAATGAGCAAGAGGAGAAATAATGGAGCAAATAAACATATTGAGTTTTTTCATTTCTTGGAGTATTTTTGGTTATTTTGTCTTGATTTCAAAGTGGGTAGCTACAGTGAGTGTTTCTGGAAATGTTTTTATTACATGGAATGCGTCTCAGATCAATAAGCCTCTAGATCCCTTCTTTTTAAATTTCACCTGTAGCATTAATTGAATGGTAACACTCAATATATAGCGCATCAGGTGCCGTTTCAAAGTGCTAAAAGAAGGAGAAGGAGAAGGAGAGTGAGAGTGAGAGAGAGTGAGAGAGAAAGAGAGAGAGAGAGAGAGGAGAGGAAGGAGGGCGGATGAATAGCAGAATGTCTTGTCAGCATATAATATGCCAGCCAGGATATCTAGCCTTTCAGAAGACCTGCTCCCTTTGTAATAAAGCAGAGGACAAATCCTGTTATGGAACAGAGATGGGCTCATTGATGCTAGCAGCGGGGGCAGGGGGTTTTAATACTGCTCTCCCATTATAAATCCAGTTTATAGTCAAACCCCCGCAAGGAGATAGCCACGTCTCGGCCCACCCCCGGCTCAGCCTTAATTACTGACAAGTAGGATTAAAACACAGGGGAGGATGGGAAGAGGCAGGGGGTATGGAGAGTTTGCTGTATTTGTACGTGTGTGTGTGTGTGTGTGTGCGTGTGTGTGGACTGTATTTGAGTGTAGCTGTAAGTCAGTGATAGCCATGTTTGGGCTTAATGGTCGGGGGTGACTAAGGACAATGTTCTAGCGTTTCTGTGAATGTGTGTGTGTGTGTGTGTTTATTCTTAGTATTTGCTCCAGAGGGTTACAGTGCATACACACACAGATAAAAGCAATGGGATTTCTGATCTTTTCATTGGTTTAAGTTTCTGAATGAGCGACACCATGAGGTGATATCATTACTGCAAATAGAATAGATTGAATACAGCAGAAAAAGAGAGAAAAAGGAGAGGGAGGGAAGAGGAAAAGATGAATGAATGAAAAAGAATGAAAACAAAACATTAACTGAATATTTTCAAAAGCCATATGAAGAAGTCACATATTAGATGACAGGGGACACTAGTTTATTTAAAAAGAAGTTTCTACACACACACACACACATACACACAAACACACACACACACACACACACACACACACACACACACACTTCGAAAACTTCCCCGCAAATCAAATCAAGGACATCTCTAAACATTTGATTGAATAAGTTGTTTTTATAAAAGCAGCATATTCTACACTGTGATCTGAGGGTGGAAAAGAAGGAACAAAATGTAATACAGCAACAAAATAGGAGGAGGTTGAGGATGAAGAGGTAGAGTGCCAGAAGGTACAACGAGAGGAGGATGGACTGAGGTATGAATAAAGGAGATGGAGAAGAGGAGGACAAAAATGAAGAGTGGAAAGACGAGGAGAAGGAGGAGGAGAAAGGTCAACCAGTGAAGACGTTTGAAAAGAAAGCCTGAGCAACAAAAAGAGCTGATGACAGGAAAAAGGAGAACACAAAGGGAAACATGACACAAGTGACGGTATTATCAGAGAAACACAAAAGGTGCGAAAGAGTGGTATTATAGGGAAACCAGAAAATTCATGAAAGGAGAGGCTGAAAAGAAAAGAAAGATTGGCTGAGGAAGATGTAAAAAATTAGGAAAACAAAAACAGGAAATGTAAAATGGGATGCACACATAGCAAAGAGGAGGAAAGAAAAAATGGACGAAAGAGGAAATCAGAGGTGGCAGTCACTCACTTTTGACAGAAAACAGAAGCAGACGAGGGCTTCTGTTTAAAAGATATTGGACATTGGTAACTCTGTCCTCAATCTGCTGGCAACTGCGTATCTGTGCTGCTGCCTGAATCCAATATTGTAAAGGCTGATTTCAAGCTCTATTGCCACTAGAGTTACAATAGTATGCAGGAAATACAGAAACCCTGCCACATGAATGGCTGTTGAGGGAAGATGCCGTTCAAAAGTTAAACGGGAATAATGGTCGTAAAAGATAAATGACCTTCTGTGACTGTTATGCTGCTTACTTTTAGAAAAACCCTATTTATGAATGTTATGTAGTGTCTGGTAATTTGGGGAGGAAATCCCATTCTATGCATGCTGGTTTGGCAGATTTCAACCCCAGTGTGGCCAGCAGGAATGCAACCAATGGTCTGACTCTCAGACAGCCCCAAAGGATTAGGGGTAGTCTCTCTTGAGATGACGTGCCATTGCCTTGGCAACTGTAAGAACCTTTCTAATTAATCGGAAAGGATGATTTTGAGTGGGGTTCATATTGGTGTGTGTGTGTGTGTGTGTGTGTGTGTGTGTGTGTGTGTGTGTGTGTGTGTGTGTGTGTGGCATGCGTGTGCTCACATCAGTAACATCAGTGTAGGAGGTTTCTCCAAATGAATCAAAGTAGATTGAACTATAGAGCCTAAACAAGTCTCTCTTGTGCTATTTATTTGGTTACAATTACTCAAATGTGTGTGTGTGTGTGTGTGTGTGTGTGTATGTCTGTGTGTGTGTGTGTGTGTGTGTGTGTGTGTGTGTGTGTGTAATGGCCACATGATTATTCACAGTCATGAAACAATAGAAGAGTTGGTCTCTTATTATGGCATGATTAAATGATCACATACAGACCCTGCTGCCATGCTGTGTGTTTTGGTGGCGTGTGTATATGGAAGTGAACTTGAACGTAAACATTATTTGTGTGTGCATACTGCACGTTTCAACATACTTGGTTTGCATGTAAGTAGGCAATAATGCATCTCTGAGAATGTGTGTACGTGTAAATGTGCAACCACAGAGTGCGCGTGTGTGAGCATCTGTGGTATACGTTAGTAGTTTTCTGTGTGTTTGTGTGTGTGTGTGTGTGATTGAGTGTTATACTCACAGTGTCCGCAACTTGGGCATGTGGTTGAAGCTGGACAGCGGGATGAGTGTGATGTTGTTGTTGTTGAGGGTGCTGGATGGAAAAATAGAGAGAATATAGAGGGGGAGAAAAGAGAAAAACAGACTGTTAGAAAATTAAGACCCTGGTGCCACTTTTTGGTCTGGCAGTTTAAACTGTGACGCAAAATAAATTAAATTCTATCCCAAACGTAGATTTGAGTCCTTGTCCCTGACCTCTCAAACCTCAAAGTCTGGATATGAGTGAGTCATAGTTAAATAAGTTTACAAGAACCTTTGTCCATGGCAGCGGTGTTCCCCACAGTAGTCAAGATGAATTCTGAGAACCACCTTAAGACAGCTAATAGAATAGCAACTAATCAAAAATGTATTCCTCTACACCAAAAACACATTTTTTAGGGTTTTCTATAATACATTTTCTTCTGAAGTACTGGATGGTTCTATCCCCTCAGCTTCTAGAAAATTACTCCAATTAAAAAATCAATAAGATAAGTGGTAGATAAGGAGATATTGCTTTGTTTTTAGGGAAACACTGGTCTCCTGATGTTTTAAAAAACAGTTATTTTATTTTTAATCTTATAGTGTACTCTGAAATCCCAAAACAACTGTTAAACTAAATTAAAGGGAATAAAAAAATACATGTTAATGGTTTAAAGCTGTGCATGATGACTTATCCTGGTAACATATGAACTTTAATTGTTTACCACTGTTTAACTTGACTTCTGTGGATGAAAGAAAGAATTTAGTTTAGTAATGTAGTTCAACATAGGAACATTTAGAAATGCCTGAAACAGTACATTTCTTTTAATTATTAAAGAACAGAATGTATTTTCCTAGACCAGAGATTGTTCCTTTGGTTTCTCCTTCAAAGTTTTTCTTTATCTGAAATGACGGTCTCAGAATGGATAATGTAGTAATGATAATGTGTAAAACCCACTAAGGCAAATTTGTAATGCTGGGTTATGTACATAAAATGTACTCAATTAGAATTGAAATCAAACAAGCATCGCTGGTTCTGTTTTCAATATCATCAAAACTGCAACACACGGAAAATCCGGACCTTCTGCCCATGGTGCCGCTATTGTGCCAAGTCATCACATTGAGTTTTAACTTATTATTTATTAAGACAAAAGAACAAACACATTAACACATGCGCTTGATCTCTGTTTCTTCCATTTCTGACTTATAAGCGGGTCACTGCTGTCTCTGTTTATTAGTTCTCTCATGAACAAGACTCTGTCTCATATTTAGTATTGTTCTATCGTGGAATGTAAAAAAAAGGTCTTTAAAAACAAACACACATACACAAGAAATCCCACCTGTTGAAGAAACTCAATGCATATTGATTCTCTGTGATTTTCATGTACAGAAATGGAGACAGAAATGAGAGCAAAGAAGAAAAAGGACTGCTATACCATTGAAGCGATGCACAGGGGATTTAGATTGCATTAACAGACTCGTACAAGCTGGAAAAGCTGCATATACAAAACACTCGAGGGGTGGGGGAAATATATGAGAACACAAGCAGGTCCCTCATGACTTCAGCAATGCACACAGAAATTACGATACTGCAATACAGACTTGACAAAGACATACAACTGGCATTATGTGGTCATAATGCAGTGAACATGATGTGAAAAACCGAGCCAATGTTTTAGTTATTATCTTTAGAAGTACTGTAGGCTATGCATTAGGCTCAGTCTTTTTGTTTTGTTTTTGCAGATTTTTACCCCCAAATCTTAGATGTTTAAAACAATTTTGACCTTAAAACGTGTTGTTGTTGTTGTTGTTAATGATGAAAGTTTTTTCCACTTACTTCCACTGTTAGAGAGTGAAGCAAAGAATTGGAAGGTAATGCAAATAAACTCAAATTTTTGTGCCAGATGTGCAAATAGTTAAATAAAAACAATAAAATAAACAAGTTAATAAAAAAAAATTCCCAATTGATTTAGCAAAAATACAACATTATACAGCAAAAGATAATGACCCCTTATTGTATCTTGTGAGACTGTCCAAATAGCTTGAAGTAAGATTTTTACAGTACAAAGTCAACATTAAAAACATCAGTACATGAGAGATCCTTGTTACTTTAGGAATCCAGGGATTTCTAAAATTTGTACTACAGTACAGTTTTTCTGGTGGCTTGTGGGAGCCAACATTAACACAACCCAATGCAACCATTTGCTTTGTTTTTGCCCAAGTTTCATGGATCATTAATTTCACTGGATAGAAAATAGGGCTAGTTTACTTTACATATCACCCGAAACCTTGTGTGTTCAAAGAGTCATTGTTTCAGGATAAATGAAGACTGAGCGGTCATTTTTTATAACAGAAACCCATTCATTTTTCACGTTTGACAATGTGTTTTTAATGCGTTCAGACAAGGACAAGGTCGGCTTTCTCTCTGAAAAATACCCCAAATTTCGGATGAGGATTTGTTTTGTTTTTATCAACATCTGAAATATGTTTGTGCCTGAAAATACAGTGTGACCATGATGAGGGTTTGGATTTCACTGACAAAAATCAAGGATGGTTTGTTTTACAAACTGTTCAAAAATGGCTCATTACCGGGCGTTTACTATGTTTTTACTAACACCCACTCAGCCTTAAAATAGACTGTTCTTGCTTCCCTCTGTTGATGTTACTACTTTTCTTTCTCTTTAATTCCCTTTCTTTCCGATTCTCTTTCTACATTCCCCTCCCTGCCAGTATAGCCTCAGTGGCCTTGGTAGACGGATAAAGTTTCACACTCACTCTCACATACACACACTTACACACACATTAGCAGTGCTGCTATGGTCAGCCCTGTCAGGGGTGATTCCACCCAGTGTATATAATTTAATTGTGAAATAACAATAATTTCCCTCTGCAATTTCCCCGTCAGATTTTCTCCCACTCACTCCCGGTCCGGTCCACATCTCTCTGCTTTAATAAAGTAGTGACAAGACTAATTTAAGCCAAGATAAACACTAAAAACATCATTTAGAAGTCTACAACTATGTTTTATATTGTGGCTGTTTTTCCCCCAGCTTATTTAACACACCCCTTGGCCATGGCTGCACTCTTAAAAAATCGTAGATGCTCTTGGATTTGTAGTAAAAAGTGCATTTTGGCCGAGAGAGCAACCATGGCAGAAAGTTCCCTGTTTAACATTATACAGATACAGTGGATAGTAAAAGTGAAATTGCCCCACCAAACTACTTGAATGAGTCATAGTTTGCCTTACATGTTGTGCAATCACTAACAAAATTGTACTAACTCAAACACAACAAAAACGTGTCGTTTGCCCAGAAAACATACATATGGTATGAAACATGTAATTTTAAAATTGTAGGTGTATTTTAAAACTAAAAGAAATTTCCAAAAGGTTTTATTGATGCTAAAAGCTGGTGGAGTGATATAAACTAGAGGGAATTAGCATTCTGTGCACATGTGAATCTCTAAACCAGTATGATTCAAGTCGTTGGTTTTACAGTGTAAAGAATTGGATTGGTCCAGATGGGGATATTCCACTGGTATTGCACTCCACCTTATTTCTAAACTTTATAATCCTGCAGCCTTGACAGATCCCAACACTCCATACTGTACTTCCACCACACAATCACACAGCACAAACCGGAACATTGGCCATGCGGTTGCGGTCCCATTTACAAATGTTTCACAACTGATGCTATATGGTTAGGAAATACTTTGTGTACTGTGTTAGCATCCTGTGTTGTAACTGTTTCCAAAGTGACGTTATGACTTAAGCGAGAAAGCTTTATTTTTCTTCTCTTTAATAGCATATGTTTTAGTTAATATTGCTTCATATTCTGGAGCTGTGTGGAGCCACAGATTTGAAGATTCATGATTTATTGGTCAAATAAGATGGTTAAAGGCGCAAATATGACTAGTTGTTTGTCTTTGTTCTGTCATTCATTTTAAGGTGGGTAATATTTTTTTACTCTTTTTTGTTATATATCTTCCTCCTAATAAAATAAAAAAAAAACCATCATATGTATAGATTCTAACACAGATTTAGCCAAAATTTAAAGTCCACATTTTACGGGAAGCTTGTTGCCCTGCATGTTAATTATTAGAAAAAAGCCTGTTTGAAAAAAATAATCACATTTTGTTTTTGCAGTCACAGTACAAAAAGGCTCAAGGACTAGTCCAACACTGTTTGTGACACACACTATTTCTATTACAAAACGCCTATTCAGCTCTATTTTTTCATTTTAATTTGAGATAGGCTCCAGTGACCGCTGCAGTGCTATTGCAGGATAGATCCATGATCCCTGAATGTGTGTGTGTGTATGTGTGCGTATACATGCCCGTATGTGTGTGCGTTACAATTAAGTGTGTATTCTAGAGTCAGCATGTTACAGTACACGCTTAGGAATGTCTGCATGTGTGTTTGTGTGTGTGTGTGTGTGTGTGTGTGTTGCGATGCAGTGGTCTCTCTTTTGCAGTAAATGGGCCTCTGCAGTGAGTGATGGAGGAGACTCTTTAGAGGCTAGCCAAAAGGGTGATGCTATCACTTGTGTTTGTGCGTACATGTGTGTGTGTGTGTGTGTGTGTGTGTGTGTGTGTGTGTGTGTGTGTGTGTGTGTGTGTGTGTGAGAGAGAGAGAACGAGAGATAGAGAAAAAGATTGATGTTATCATATGTGTCTTTGCTGCAGCCTACATGCTGAGGTCAAAGCCTTCCTTGTCAATCTTTCCTCCCTCATGCACACAGAAACACACACATCCACAAGATTAACTGGCTATTCATGGAGGTCAACATAATTTCTGCTCTATATTTAAGATCCTGGACATTAAGCCAGGCATGACAAATATGTTAAGTAATAAAGAACTACTATAAAACAGCTTCAGACAACAAAGTAACAACTTTTTTCAGTATTTGTCAAAAACAAAATAAATACCAATTTGCATGTATTTCTTTCCCTATAATATACTGTATGTTAGATGTAATATATGTTATATTTCATATCGAATTTGTCCCACATGACAGAAAAATAATCTTAATGGTGCAAACGTTAAAAATAACTTAGCTAATGTGAGTGTGGGGGATAGCAATGTTTGTATGTAAATGTGCTGTATTTATATAGCGCTTTTCCAGTCTTAACAACTGCTCAAAGCGCTTCCCCATTCACACACTGTGCCCGGGGCTGCCGTACAAGGTGCCACCTGCTCATCAGATAAACATTCACACACATTCACACTCCGATGCGCAGCACCTGGGGCAACTCGGGGTTCAGTGTCTTGCCCAAGGACTCTTCGATAATGACTGCAGGGGCGGGGATCAAACCACCAACCTTCCGATTGGCAGGCAACCGCTCTGCTACTGAGCCAAAGCGGCCCCGTATGTAAGTTCAAGGTCTTAACTTCCTGTGTATCCCAAGTGTCTGAGTGTTCTTTGCTTTTGGTTTGAGATGCTACCCACAAGGTCACACTTTTGTGAATGTAAAATAAGTAAAAGGAAACATCTCTCTTGATCTATATATTTGTGTCTGGTTGCTCTCGAGTTCTGTTCAATAGTATATTGTATCTATTTGTGTCTGGCTTTGGCTGTGTGTGTGTGTGTGTGTGTGTGTGTGTGTGTGTGTGTGTGTGTGTGTGTGTGTGTGTGTGTGTGTGTGTGTGCGGGTGTAATAAAGTAATTTTCTATTAGTCTCTATTATGCTCAATCAGCCTTAACAGACACAGATCAATACACTGACAAAATGTCTGAATTGCAAGAGCCACTAAAACACAACACAACAATGTAACTTTATGACTGTGATTACAACCAATATTGACTTCACGTTCAATACGATTATTCTCTTTTGTAATCACAAACATTAGTTATGGTCTTGTGAAAAGGAACCCAGTGAAAGAAGAGCTTGGATCACTGAATTACGAAAGACAATGTTAAACCTATCAGTATTGAATTGTCCCTTTATTATTTAAAATACTATTTTTTTTTTTTATTTCTAGTATACAAGAGCCAGTTAACAGAAGTCTTATCATTGCTACCAGTATTAAAACGCCGTCATTTATTACAATTGTCTGCAATCATTGTGGAATTTTAGACTTGTTCAACAGCTTATGTCTCATTTCAGATAGAATTACTGGACAAAAAACCTTCCGGTGCATTTGGACCTACTCTGAGATCTAAAAATCAATACTCCATTGTGGGAATAAGACCACAAACTGAGTGCAAAACAAAGCAATTTAATGACCCTACTTATAACTGCATTGTTATTATGATTGACCAGGCTGCCTCTAATAATTGCAAAGAAATCTTTGATGTGACTAAACAAAGATTCTAGAAACACAGTTGCTTTTAGGTGAATACCACATATTTCAACCCGGGAGATGCTCTGCAAGCGGTTCCTCTTATCATTAGTCTCACACTGTATCTCCACAGAGCTCTGAAGTAAGGTCTGTCGGCACCACAGATAAAGTTTAGGATAGGAAGAAAAAATGCTCTGGGGTTGCTTACATTTCTATAAACCAATCACAATTGTCTAACATCTGTGAGCTGGGAAGGTACGTGTGTCAAGTGACTTCATTGGTTTTGCCAGGTGAATGTAATTAAAGAGCTAATTCAAGAGAATAAATGAATTAGGATTAAGGCCCGGTCACATCAGCATTCAAAATAGCAACTTTTGCAACACAATCTATTATTTCAATAGAAACACTGCTTGTCACATGGATTATTTTAGTTGGGCCCTTTCAAGGTTTGACTGGACTTTTAAAGCTCGCTCACATACAGTAGTTACATCTTAGTTTTAATTGGAGGACATTTTGGTTGGCAGCTTGTCAAAAAAAGAAAAGAGATTAAATGTAGACTCTCAACATTTTTCTGTAACCTCTGCCTTCTTGTGAAATGAATCCATCTTTAAACAGAAAAAAAAATTTCATGCCAACTCCAAACAAGTTACCATGCAGCCTGGTCAGCAGTCAGTCCCTGAGAATTGTGTTAGCAAAGGGCTTCTCTATAAACATTTTCCCAAGCTGCTTCAATGGACCAATGTTTTACTTACACAACTAGCTTAGCTAAATCTTGCATGTGAAAACTCAAACTCTGCCTTCATACTTGTAAAATCAAGCCATTGTTATTGAGCAGCATGCTACGTGCATGCTCCTTCTCTGGAGGTTGCTGAATGTTGCTGCGGGACATCACTAATGTATGAAGGATAGGTAGGGGGAAAAAGCAAAAAAAGGAGAGAAATACTGCATTAAATAAAATGTTAATTCAGTGCTTGTACTTGTTTTTTGTGGATCATAATCAATGTTTACAAAGAAAAATCCAAGACCCTAGCCAACCTCCTTTACTCAATACAACTTGTCTAAAACCTAAATAAAACGCAAGTGAAAGGTTATGCTGTTATTAATGTTTTCAGGCTAAATCAAGCTAACACACTTGTTTTCTAAATGGAACATTTTCAGGATTGAAATTGCAATTTCAGTGCTGTGACTGAAAAAATATTGATTACAAAGATTAAAATGGGGCGAACAACAAACGGGGTAGACAGGTTAACACGGGTTTGGATTGTATCAGAGAGGAGAGGATTGTTGATTGTCATTCAAAGCAGGTATTAAGATAAACTGTGAAGCCAGTGTAAACATTGATTTTGCAGGAGTGTGGGTGTCAACAGGTTAAAATGCATCCAATGGCTGGGAAGATCCTTGAGTATAAAAATGTAATCTTAATCTGTTTAACATAAGCATTGATGTGCAGCTGTAGCTGAAGCTTAACACTACCAGAAACTGAATATCACATGCAGTACAATATTATTCACTCACTCAAAAATGCTAAATCAAACTATAAAATGGACAAACTCAAACCTCCAAAACCCAGGGATTTATTTTGTATTTTAATAAAGCTGTGGTGATCCTAATCACTTACCAGTTACCTATGAAACACATATTAGAGAAAGGGAAGTTGGGCGGATATGCTTTCTTGCCACGAGTTAGAAGAGAAGATACCACTGCCATGTACAGCAAATATGAAGCTACATCTAGCAGCCAGTTAGCTTAGCTTAGCACAAAAACTGGTAACGGGCAGTAACATATGTGCAGCACATAAAAGTGTAAAAGTGTAATATTTAGACTTTAGCTTTTGTATGGATTAAACAAACAAGGTGTGTTGGTGATGTGTGGATACATGTGGATCTATCTATCTATCTATCTATCTATCTATCTATCTATTTATCTATCTATCTATCACAAATTAGTACTTTACTCTTTTTAGTTCACCGGATGTAGAATGTGTTCTGTTGCAGTTGTTTTTGCTTTGACATGATTTCTAACAAGCATTTATTTCTCTGAGAGCTTTCCCACACAGACGGTGAAAAGGGGCCAACTATCGAAAGGCCTAAAAGACTCTTTATGAGTTGTGTGGAGAGCCCTCAGCATCTTCCCCGAGGCCTCATTACAGCTTTAGGAGAGGAGGCAAAAGACACTTCACTTCCCTCCACCAATCACTCATTTCTTTAACGCTTTCATGCTCACCATTCACCCGTTCACTGTAGAGAATGCAAGCAGCTAAGAGAGACCCCAAAATGTATGTCACTTTATGTGCCAACCATATACAGGTCACATAACCATTACACTCTTAATTTCTTCTATTCACTCCTTCAACATTAGAGAAACAGGGGAGGGGAAATATCTGTCTATAGGTAGATGTTATGTATGTGTCTCTGTGTGTTACCACTTCTATACAGTACATCTATACATCTGTACATACTTGTGCCACACAATGGTGCACGAATCACACAATGCAGCAGCCTGATGCAGGTGTGTTTGTTGGAGGGTATAGGTGTGTGTTCAAAGGCATTGCTGTGTGCTTTGTACATTTGTGATTTGTGAGTGTAAGTAGGTTAGGTTTAGAGAACAACAAAAGGACAAAAACAGACAGAAGGACAAAATGTTTCTAAGAGTGTAAATGAATGTGAGAATGAAAGCTTGTGTGTGTGTGTGTGTGTGTGTATGTGTGTGTGTGTATGTATGTGTGTGTGTGTGTGTGAGAGCAAGAGAGTGCTAAAGCTATGAGACAGAGAAACAGAATGAATAGGATATGTGAATGAATACTTCTGTTGATCATTTAGTGTGTCCCTTTTGATCAGGATATTTCAGCTTGCAGCCTGTAGCGCTTTTTGACCCTGTTGACTGTAACACCAAACTCTAAAGATCCAGGAGGTCTGCAAATAGGCTTTAAGGGTCTTCAGGTTTGTAGTGGTTGAATTGTCTCATATTTGAACTTTCCCACGGGGTTTAATGCCTGCTTTACGGCTTTACCCTGGCAGCCTGGTGTTAGATCTTGCATGCGTGAGTGTGTTTTGTTTTTGTGTGTATGTGCGTTTGTGCCCGTGTGTGTATTTGTTTTGTTGCATACATATATGTGTATGTGAATGTGTGTGCGTGAGCGAGCAAGCTAGTTTAATGAACTCTTGAGTGTTTGGGCAACCAAAGTCGTGCAATTTACTCCTCTCATCTCTGAGAAAATTGACATTTCCAAGTTGTTGCCGTTGGAAACCACCCTGAGAAAGCTCAACTGTGTACAACTTAAACCGAAAAAGCACTGCAGGGTTGATATAATTAGTAGTTAAGGTATTTTCAGACCTAATCTTGAGCTTTGCCGCATTTATAGTCTAAAAATATATTTACAATAAAAGCAGCATATGACAGATCACATTTCAGGTGATAAACAGAACAGTAATTTTTCATTTTAAAATCCAATCTGTTATTTTTCTGCTGAAACTACGGCTGCACAAATGGAAGCAACAAAAAGTTACTGTATCAGTGCTTCAATTAAGTGATTGATAGATGTTTGCATTATTCCTCACTGATGCCAGTAGGTGCTGAGCGCTGCAAGGTTTTTTTGGATTGCCCGATTGACAAAGGAGGGAATTTGGTCTCTTGGTGTAGAGTTTCAACAGTATTAAACTTGAAATATGAAGGTATTTTTGTGACTCTTTGAAGTAGGGTTTAAATAGTAGGGTGAATGTTGAGTAAAGTAGTAAAAGCTGCCCCTAAAACCGCAGTCTAATGATGTTGATTTTAATCAAATGAACTGACACTGAGCAAACAAGGATTCAGGATGATTATCGTGGGGATTATCATTAGGACAAATCCATGTGGTTTGGCAGAAGACTGTTTGTATATGTGTGTGTGTGTGTGTGTGTGTGTGTGTGTGCGTGTGCGTGCGTGTGCGTGCATATGTAAGGGCGAAAAACGGATATCTGTGTGAGTCTGTGTATAAACCCAATGCCAGGCTATTGCTTTCTGATATTTCACAATATGTCACCCTTGTATTGCGATTGATTACAAATGCTTCGAGGGTTTCCAAAATGAAAATCTGCAAGCAAGACACGGAAAAGCGAGGGAGAGGGGAGAAAAAAAGAGACTAATAATATGGGAGGGAGGAAGACGGGTAGAAACAGAGAGGTACATAAAAATCTACTGATGAGACCATTACACCTTAAACGGGAACAAATTAGAACGCAGATTGCCTCTCTTCGTCCCTCTTTCTTTTGCTCTCCTATAATCTTTTCTCGATTGTCTTGCAGCTCTGCTAGATTTCCACCTTATATCACATCTCTCTCTCTCTCCCTCTCTCCCTCTCCTGCTCCTCCTCTCCCTCATCCCATTCACTCCTCTTCTTTCCTGTCCTGCCACCCAGTGGGATGTGATTAATTGTGAGTGGGTCAGACTGCTGGCACCAAGCTCTTCCAATATCTGACGCTATTCCCACCTCTGCACAAGCTCTGTTAACCGCCCCTCCCCTTTGTGAACCACCTGCTACTGACTGAACATGTTGCCTGTTCCTTTGTAGCATAGCCTGAGTCAAACATTTGTGGACACTCTCTCCAGTTTTTTTAGGTGTTTTTTTTTTTAAGCAAAAAAAAAGATCAGACAATTTTGATTGTGCACAGACTCATGTTAGAACATTGCAGCAACACCGATATAAATAATTTACATTTAAATATCTAATTTGTGAACATGTTAACTTAATACAACTCCTAACTAAAATCTACAATGTGTGCCCTCATCAAGACAGCATACAGCTGTATATAGCAACATATACACAAATAAAATTTCTAAATCCCAAACTAAAGAACTCTCATTTGGAAGACAGACGTTACCTTATACATTCGATCACAGGCAATCTTGGTTAATTTTTCCCTCCTATATTCCTCAACCATCACCCTACCAAATGTTGTACGGATATTTCTAAATTCTTCTGGTAGCCATTGACCCACTCTTTCTCTTTTTCTCAAATTCTGTATCTTTCTGGCCTTTTTCTCTCGCTTTCCCATACCGCCTCATCCCTCTCTCTCTCCCCCTTGCTCTCTCAGGTCAGGTCAGCCCTTTGTGTTTGCCAGGGCGCTGGTTGTTGCCAGAGTGTGATGGCTCTGCTGAGCTTGCTGACTCAAACAGAAGCCAAAAGGCCAGCCAAACCAAAATCACTGAACAGCAGAAAGCTGCACTGCTCTGTTCTTTTTTGACCCTTCTGTCCACAGACACACACACACACACACACACAATAAGATTTAAAAACATGCATCTATTGAAAGTGAATTTGCTTTTTCAGAAACCTCTACAGTATACACACACACACACACACACACACTAGCCTTTGTATAACTAAACTCTAGGTTTAAGAAAGGTTCTTTTCATAGGCTTCGATCCAGTGCCTGTGCGTCAGAGATATAAGTCAGATCTGGAGGCAGGACGCGACCACAGAAATACAATCGTTACTGGGGGTGGCTGGGTCTGGAAACATACCAACAGCATTGGGGGTGTTCTGAAATGTGGGTGGGGGGCGGGCTGGGACAGACACGCACGCAAGCACGCACGCAAGCACGCACGCTCATACACAGCAAGGGTATTTCACCATACATGGGACAAACATGCAGAAATACAAATTCTTTTGTATTCCTTCACAATAGCGGAAAAGAATAGATACTTGACAGCATATATATCATTCATTACAAACTGTAGACTTGAAAAGATTTTATCTGCTAACTATGTTTAGTTTTTTCTATATTAAGTGTGGCGGATGAGTAATTCAATGAGTAATTTATGTGTTAGCTCTCCCAGTATGTCCCAGCGTGTCACTCAAGTAGCGTGCTTAACCGACCGAGTGCAAGCAATGCCATTTGGCAGCACTTCTGGCAGTCTTTGTGTGTTTATGGGATGATTTCTTCATAATAGTGCTGTTGAAAACATCATTAAAGAGGAACACTGACACTTCTATTCCCATCCCAACATAGCCATGTCATATTTTTCTCAAGTTAAACTTGAAGCCATGAAGGTCAAAAAGAAAGTGAGGTGGAAGTAAGGCTGAGAAGTCAACAGCCACCAGGTAATACAATTCATGCCTCCAGCTTACACGCTTGATACACATCATTCTGTTTTCTTCACTGCTTTTCTCTCTTGATGTTTAAAAAAGTTATTTTGGTCTTGCTGCTTGGTTGGATGATCACTGAACGTCCTTAATTTGATGATGTCAGAGTCTAGTCTAACTTCCATTGGTTCAAAGTAGGGGCTGAATTAGAAGAGTAGATGCAAGAGTAGAATTTGCAATCCCACTTAATAAGAGGAAAGGGAGGTGGGAGATGATGAAGAAGAAAAAATAAAATAATGGCAGAAAAAGGTGAGGAGGGAAGAAGAAAGGGGAGGAGAATAAGGGAGATACAGAAAGAGAAGAAAGGGCAAACAATCAAGAAAACAAGAGGGAAGGAGGGATGAGAAAAGATAGAAAGGAGGTAGACAGAAGAGAGAAGTAAATATTGCAGATAAAAAATGATTGAGAAGAAAACAAGAAGACAAGACAAGAGGGAAGACACATAAGATGAGGAAAGCAGGAACGAAAAACGTGTGTAAGTGTGTTTGCGAGAGAGAGAGAGAGAGAGAGAGAGAGTTTCAGGCATAGTGAAAGTCACCTTGTGGAGCTACATTGCACTAAGCAACTCTGTCTGTCGCCCGTTATGAATTATGACAGTTGCTGGTTGGACAAAACTCGCAGGCACGCACGCACGCACACACACACACGCACGCATGCACGCACACACACACACACACACACACACATTCTATCTTTTTTCACTCTGTCCATCTCTCTAGGTGGTACACCCTTTTCCAGAAAGCTTTACTTCATGGAGAAGAGCAATCATAAAATATGCAGCTGTTCCTCCGCTCTTTAGAGTGCTTCTTAGACCCTCTTTCTGTGCGTGTGTGTGTGTGTGTGTGTGTGTGTGTGTGTGTATGTGTATGTAGGTATGTCACGTTATGGCGGTGTTAGTCTTCTCTTTTCTATTCTATTTTTCTAACCATCTTGTCATTCCTCTCTCCATCTGTCTCTCTTTGTCACACCCTGAATTTCTGTCTGTCTTGTCACAGTTTCAGTTTTTAAAAAATTGAATTTATTTCAGTTCAGTGGACATTATTGCAGTGGATCTGACCTGCTTCTCATTCACTCTCACTGTCTTTCATGCTCAATCCATCCTCGTCCCCCCACGCCATTTTTCCGTTACATTGGCAGAAAGGTAGGTTTCCTGCAGGAGGGAATCAAATATGGCTGCATACTCAGATAGTGTTGCTTATTTCTTTTAAATGTTGGCTTTATCTGTACATTTGCAGCACATTTGCTTGTATATGCCTATAGGTAGTCCCATCATTAATCTGCAAATTATATCTGAGTTTATGCAAGTGCACTGAAATCTTACAAATATTTCAACTTATTTAGATTTAAAAAGGTGTAAACTGATTGTTAGCGTACTGAATTTACTTTATACTTTAACAAATCATCATGACATGTAACCATTACGAATTGTCTTGTAAGTGCTGCTGTTTGCAAAATTGAAAACATCCTGCCAAACAATTGCAGATGCTTGTGCAAATACTTTGGTATTCATCTAAAACTCGTATCCAGACTGACGTCCAATAAGTGAGCAGGTAAGAATTGAGCTTTTGGCTCAAGCCCACTTCCATAGATGCCGAATGGTGATTTTTCTGAAACTGAACGGGTAGAGATTATCTGATTTCTGATGGTTTTGATGGCATCGAGCCTGCAAATAAATCAAGGCAACAAGTGGCTTCAGAAATCCATATTAGTATAGTACAAATATTGTCATAAAGTCACATCCAATATTCAAACATGTCACTCAACAAAGATGCAAGAAACTGTACTTCTGAAGCAGTAATGCCTTCAGATATAAATCCAAAACCCCACCAGCATTAATAATGAAACTCTTTAAAGGATAGAGTGCTACAAATATCTTAGACTCACCCTAGACAAAAGACTGAGCGTTGACACACACATACGACTGACATCCAGACTCTCTGCAATCCACAAACTCAAAGGACTTTCATTTGCACCTCTGCCTTCTATTGCTGCTCTACAAAGTATATTTCAACCAATTCTCTTCTGTTTTTCCCCATTTCTTCTGCCTCCAATTGTATCAAACTCATATTCATCACACACATCCAAAATGATTGGCCTCCCCTACCCCAACAGCGAGGTAAATACACACAGAGCACCCACCACAGTGTATGACCCTCAGGTAACGCTTCAACCCATTCTTACCCGCTATGGCAGGAATGTTGTCCCCTTTTCCACAAGCATCACTTAACAAAACACATTGGTAACTTTCATGTGTGTAGGTGCATTGAACATGTCATTGTCCTGGGAAAGAAGTAATGGTGGTTTTCTTAGTTGTAAAGACAGCTTTGAAAAAGACAAGTTTCAACAGTGAACCAGAGTGCAGTGACTTTGCAGCAAAGTGCAGGACATATTGTATATTCCCATCACCTTCAGAATTATACAGCATTCAGATCCAAAGATAAATGATTATTTGAAAACTCCCTTTCTTTACATTTTCTGACTGAGGTGGAGATTCTTTTGAAAAATGAAACTGGTTAATACTATTTATACCTGATAATGATCAAGTACTTATCATCTATTTTCATTAATCTTCATTGTCAGCAGAGCAAAAAAACTCGAGAGATCAGTGAACGAAAACCGCATCTAATTCAACGGGTTGAAAACCGGCCTAAGAACTATTATAAATTAATCAGCTTCATATTAACCTGTCTGCCTCACTGCTTTCAACTACTCATGGAGTCCTTAGAAACATACACATATGTGTACACACATGTGCATACACCAACCATATCTGGCTGTGTACGTGTGTGCTAGCCTGCCAGGAGCATTTTTTAAGTTATGATTGTGTATGAAAACACTTCAGTGCATGTTTTTTCATTGTTTTTGTGTTTATGTGTGCCCTTTTCCCAGCTCATTGGGATGCAAGGCGAGAGACCGTCAAGTGAGAGCTGTCCAGGCTAGCTTTGGAGTCATTAGCGCACTCGTTAGTCCAGTTATGTTAAATCTAAATTACCATTCATCATCACACAGGGACCCATCATTTATTCTGATGTGGCCTGGCAGACACATGCACTAACTGGATTAACACATTCAAAGACATGCAGACACACTTGCTAAAACACAGTGGATTTCCAAGTCAGGCGTTAGCTGCTTAGTAAGTGTTTTAAAATAGATTATATATTATTGATTGAGACATTGCAGGGCATTAGTAATGATTGGTTTGCCCTTGTGAATGCTAATCATCTAAAAACTGTGCCCTGCTGCAGACAAATGTGACAATTGAGAATAATAAATCAAGAAAATAAGCTCTACAGTAGGATTTTTGAAGTGTTCAGTTGGAGACATAATTAAATAAAAATAATTAAGGTTACAGAAATGAGCTTACAGGTTTGTGGCTTGAATACGCAGCCCACAAAGGAACACTGAATGTGCTACTGAATTTAATTAGGCTACAAATGTAATGTAATGTAAACATAATACAATAATAAAAAAAAAAAAAATGAAACAGTGCATTGTACAGAGTATAAGATACAAATTTTAACTTCATATTCTGGGGATAAGAGCAGTTTTTCAAGCTATTCAGCATTTCTCATTGATACAGAGAACACTGATTTATGGAAAGACTTCAGGGTATAGCCGAGGAAGGCTGGCCTGCATTCAACACTGGCACACAGCATTACATTTACTCTCAATGAGTAAAAACACACTTATTCACGATGGCACACAGTCATTAGTCGCTACAGGAGGAATGCCGAACATCTGCGCTGACGTGATTGCAAAGACGAGGAATTCTGAGGAATCAAACAGACAAAGTGGATCAAGCGGCTCCTCTGCCAAATATAAAGACTCTGTTTATCACATAATTACATTTCCACTTCTGCTGTGTTTATTGGCCTTACAAGTTTGAGCACATACAGCTTTGGCAATCAAAGGCTTTAAAAAAAAAAAGGAGAGGTGAAATCAAAGTATAAGGAGGACACAGACTGTGGGGTTTAATGGTCGTGGTACTCTGCAGTTATGTATTGGAGGAAGTTTTTTTTTTTGTGGCTGCAATGCAGCTTTGACCATTAAAACAGAAATTGGAAAATATATGTTTTTGTTATTAATCACAGCACATTTCTAACTCATGCACCAATTGGACATCCTCTAACAGATCCCCTTAATATGTTTATTAGATAAAAACTGTTCATGACAGGTTCATATCCATAGTTCATGGATAGGAAGAGAAAAGAGTATTTGTTGATTTTAATAAACAGCACATAAAGTCAAATTCCAAATGACAATATGTGTTCATAAAGTTTTGCAGTGTCAATCTGAAGCCTTCAAAAACTTGTATTGAGATGAAAAGGACTGTCAAATTAAGATGAATCTTTTTGTTTATTGTTAACAATAAATACTAAGAGACTCACTGTCATGCATCAATATCAGTCGCCATTAGGAAAACCACTTGTTTAGAATAATTGAGCGGCTCTAATTGATTCTGATAGGTGTTTAATGACAAATATGATAAGGCCACCCTGGCATGCAATCTGTTCATGATTTGAAGCTATAGAGTAATGAGTCAAGTACGGGTCAATCCATGTATGTGACAATCTTTTTGGGCTTTTTTTTTTTTTTAATCTTTAAACGACACTGGTTTTAGCTGGTTCAGTGTCCCATCACTAAACCAGTGCAGACAACTTTGAAATTACAGCGGTTTTCATATAACCTAATCAATGCTACTAATTCCTGGCAGGGCATCACAGAACACAGACAGAGGAATGTCAAAGAATTGACTAATCTGGTAAAACTAAACATTACACTGGGTTTAGCATCTTGATTTGTCGCCATCTTAAAGGGTCTATTTGCTGTTTAAGAGGATGTTAGCGTTTGTAATATTTCGGTTGTGACATTATTTATTTTGAGTTCGTTTTTGTTAACATAACCACAGCCTTTGTTGACCTTAAAAGTCTATGGACACCCACACAGGTATTTTAACTTATTCTAAGTGATTAGACATCTTCCCATGACTCTGTGGGTGTGTATGAACTGATTGGTATATTGGAATAACTTAAAACACCTGTGTGGGTGTCCAGGGCCTTTAACTAGGTTTTATGGTTCCCTAACATAACTGTACTGAAACCTAAGCTTAACCAAGCGGTTTTGTACAACTATTTTATATTTTGTATCTTTAACGACAATGTACCTGCCATGTGCAGATGTTATGGAAAGAAAAGTTTTTCAAATGTTGCCATTGCACATCATAAAAACAATATTGACAGGACATAGGATTGGAATGATAATGTTTGAAGCTAAAAAGAACATGTGTGCAGTTTCAGGTCTGTGTTGCAAACCCCGGTGTCCTGCATCAACGCGCTGCTCGCCCATACACCACCTTAATCTCTGCATACTGACTTCCTGCGTTGGCACTATACGGCATACATGTAAAGTGTGTACAGCAGAATCTTCCAATGTGAATGTAGTTTTAAGAGATGCAGGGCTGATCATTCACACCTTTTAACTCTTTCCCAGATTTCCCAGCAGAACCGAGAAACTGCTAAAAGGCACCCTCGAAGAGTGTTTCTTCCCCACCCCAGTGTGTGGCTTTAAATTACACAACATGGATTGAAATTGACACCCCAAATAGTACATGCCAAATGTCTGCTATAATGAATTAATAATGTGGTGCATCCACTACAGTGGCTTAATTTTCCAAACAGTAACATCTGAACTCCACAGTGATGTAAAGTCTTTGAAACGTTATCCCTGCTGTGTATGGTGCGTCTGACCAGAGGCAAACAGTTCAAACCAACACAATGTTTCTATATCAAAGCCTCACACTGTCTGCCTGTTTCAACATCAATCTCAACAAAACAGCTTCTGTTATTTTTATTTTTAAATCAAAAACGTAGTAGAGAACAGCATTTTAGTGACAAATATTAATTTATTATTGTGGTCACGAAAAGTTATTCCTAGCAGGTAATATTTTGTTAGAGCATAAAACCTTGCTGACAAGCCAAAAAGTTACTTTCATAGATTGACTGGCAACTTCCCAAAGTCCCTCCTGTAATCTTCAGACAATGGAAGCTTGCCTAAAATTACCAAAGCATGCTAATTTCCTTCTTTAATTTTTCACCACGGCAGTAGTGGAGTTTATCTTCATTACTGGTCAGTGCAATATGACTGGACGGATATTAAAGAGGGAGAAGAGATGGCCTGCAGCAGAGGTCAAGTTGGACTCAGAACCACACTGTGACATCAGTTTATGACAGGCCGTGTACTAGTGTAAAGTCAGAGAAAGAGCAGGTGACTTTATGAGTGACATGGGACTGTTAACCATACTGATGCTTGCCTTTCAATGCTACTGTGAAGAAAATTATCAAATACCGCAATATTAAGCTTGTTTATCCATCACTGGAGTGACTCAAATTTAGAGGAGTCAGTTTAATAATCACTGTTTAAAAAATGCTGGTATGAAAACTAACTACATTAAAAAAATGACTTTATTTGAACTGTAGGAATCTACTGATTATAAAAATGAAAGCACTTTAGGTAAGTCTTTATAAACATCTTTTAAACCTATAATCATGTTCAATTTTAAATAGAATGTAGATCTAATGTTTAACTAACACTAATGTAGTTATAGCTTGTTTTGAGAATGTCTGCAACCCCGTCGGAGAATCTGTCCTTAATTTGAGAAACGCTGTTCTGAGTCTGAACAGAGTCTGAGTCTGAATCTGACAGCCTTGGTAGTCTGGAAACAACAAAGGGCCAAATTGAGTCAGTCAGTCAGACACGTGTTCCATAAATAATTAATGCCACCCTGCTCTCCTCCCTCTGATTATTTCAATCTATACTCTATCCCTGCTAACCCGCTAATGTCACACCAGTGTTTCTTCCAGCTTTTCTGTCTCCTATTTCAACTTTTTTTTCTCTCTTTTACGTCCTCTACACATTTGTGTCCTACATCTTACTTTTCTCTTTTCTCTCTCTCGTCTCTTTTGTTTTTCTGACTGAAATTAAGGGATATTGGAAGTTTTTTTAGCATCTTTTTTGTATAACTGGTGTTCAGATTTGTCTAATCTTGTATTTATTATATGAGTATCTCAGGGATCTCAACTTCCTGTTTTTCTCTTTCCCTTCCTTTTCTACACCTATTTCTCTCAATCTTCTGATTTCTCTGCTTCTCATCTCTGGAATTCCCTCCTTGCCCCCCTTTCCCTTCTCCTCAGGTCCAACAGCAGATAAATAAATGATGTTGGGGAAACTGTCTGCTTTTACAACACCAATACCACACTCCTCTGTTTCTTTACTTCCCCTTAAATCTCTCCTTCTTCCCTTTTCCATTGTGTGAACACCCTTCACCTCCCCAAAATCTCTCTTGTCTCTGCTGGCAAAAAAGAGAGGAAAGGATAGTAATCGCATCCCTTTTGGGTCTAAATAAATCATAGCCCAGCACTGCCTTGCTTTTACAACACCGATCCTACACTTTCATCCTGGCAGCCATGAAAGAGAGAGAGAGAGAGAGAGAGAGAGAGAGAGAGAGGAGGAAGTGAGGGAGAAAGAGACTATCTAAGGACAGATGAGTAAAGGGAGTGGATATCAAAGGAAATGGTGAATGTAAAAGTGTCTTTAGACTTATTCGTCTTTCTTCCTAAACCTCTTTGGGAAGCAAAACTCTTCTGTCAAACCCTGACATAAAGGTTAACAGCAATTCAAACCGAGTTACCGCGTGTTTTGCTCAGTCTGTCTTCACCCAGAAAATGACTGTATAGATCGTTTGTGCAAGCAGCTAATCAACGACTCAAATTAACGTGCTTAATGTTAATAAGCAGCATTCTCGCCTGTGGTAATTATCATAAGAGCACACGAGGAAGTGAGGTGGTGGATGGGTCAAGCACTTGAAATTGAGTTTTACCATAGTTTAACATTTGTGACTAGAAATTAAATCTTTTAAAAGCCTCAGTTTTAACACAATTTTCTATTTTAATAAAGAATTATAACAAGATTAATAAAACCAACAAACTAAAATCAGTTTAGCATTTTCATTGAGCCCGATGCCCCAATATTTAGCTTTGACTAGTGGGAAACATAACAAGCAACTCCGATAAAGCCAAGTCCACGAAGAAGCAGTGACTAATTAAAAATGACTAGATTAATTAATGTGGAGATTTGTTCGGGGCACACACACGCAGCGTTGTGCTTCTTTCAATTAGCACACTAAATTAGCACAATAGATGAAACACATGCACACATGCGCGCACAAGCACACACACAATGCAAACACTGCAAAACACATGTATGCTTACATTGAAATATAGAAAAGTACATCACCACACATGTAGCCAGACATCTTTTGGAGCTATCATCATCTTTAAGCTCCATCATACATTAACTGAACACTTCTGGCCATTAATGGGGATGGAAATGTATGACTGGTACATTATTTATAAAATACATACACATCACAAGCACAAGATCACATACACCTACAAACAAAGATAGACCCAAACACATAGGATGATGGCAGACACACACACTGAAACATGTATATCTGGCCACAATAAAACAGATATTTACATGCAATGGAATTTTATACTTCATAATACTTTATAATTTTAAACATAATTTTAATCATCTTTAAGTTGATTATTTCACCAATAGTCAAAAACCTAAATATATTCAATTTGCAATGATATGAAACAGAAAAAAAGGAGCACATACACAGGCTGGAACCAGTAAATGCATTACATTTCTACTTGATAAGAGACCTAACTATTGATCAACTAACAGATAAATCAACTAATCGTAACAAAACCCATAACCTAATAATTCTAACATAATACCCTAAAACACAAAGTCTAAACCAGTAGACAGCACTTAGAGGAAGTGATGGCTGACATTTTTTTTAAAAAGGACTCACTATGAAGGTCTAAAACGCAAGCTGGTCCTCACAATGACAGAAGTAAAAGAGCACACTGACACCCACAAAAACACACACACCTACCTGATGGTGCAGCCACATGACCTCCAATCCCGGTTTTCTCTATCATCCCATTTTGTACTACGGTCACGAAATCAACCCAAGAACTGAACAGATGGGACGGTGTCTGTGTCTGTGTGTGTGTATGCATATGTGTGAATACGCATACATCTGTGCATGAGTGTGTGTTAAGATGCTTGAAATGGAGAACAGTCCAGCAGCCGAATTGCTTACTGTCATTCATGCTGTTTGCACACGCACACACGCACACACAGACACACACACACACAGTTATTAAAACGTCACATTCAGTGAATATACTCTGTGCTGTCATGCTGTCTGCTGTGAATGGGAACGGCCGCGTATTTACAGTGAATTGTAAATCCTGCCGAGCACTCAGCTGTCGGAGTCTTATGAATTGCTAATATGTTGTATCTCACGCTGCCGATCCTACTCTATCTGGCCTCTATCACTTCCATTGTGCGCTTCGCAAAAGGTGAGGCAGGGAAATCAAAAAAGCTACTTGCTATTTGCTAGAGGGGAAAGAAAGATAAAACTATTTATTTAAAATAAAGCTTATATTGCAGCATTTCCACTAAACTGAAGCTGAAAGAAAATATTTCAACACAATAATATCTGCAATACTTTCTAGCACAACATGTGAAATGTTGGTATTTGGACTGGACGTGGTCCACTGAGTAGGCTGCAACGTATTGACTCATTTTCCTCTGTTCCCTGCTCTCTTAAATCATTCATGTGAACACATTAGGCAGCACCAGACTGCATCAAAAACACTCTACAACAGCAGGATACTGATCAAGATGAGCCAGATACTGTTGGGAGTCCCACTGAGCTTTTACATTACATTTCACTGGGTTCTACTGTATATAATTATGGCAACAAATTCGTTTAACCTTCTCCTTAATCACTTCATGTTTTTAAATACAGGCAATTAAAAGAAAAAGAAAAGTGTACATTGTGGACAAAAGAGGAGTCAATGGTTTCAATACCACATTATTTAGGAAGTTGTTTTTTGCCATGTTACATAAAACTGGTAAAAGACCAGTTCCCACTAGATTTTGGTGTTTGATGACCTCTGATTTGTATCATGTCGATAATAAAGAGGCCAATTACAATTACATTTCCCCATCCCGCAGTGTGCTCAAAACCATGAACACCATGCTGCACTTAGAAAATTGCTTTGTATACTCATTGGCCCTTTATTGTATTTCTCCCAACAGAACACAGACACAGACTTGGGATCTGGATGGTGCAGATCACAAGCCTGAGCTGGAGGACACCGGAAAAAAAGGTCTCCAGTTGAATGGAGAGCATTGCGCATTTTTTTGGACTACTGATCTATTTGGACTAGTATGCTACCCAAGTTATAATGTTGCGTTTTAGATTAACTGTTTTATAGAGTTGTATCTAATATTTTATTTGACGAATACATACCAATAAGGGTCGACCAAATATTAACACCTTTAACACATTCAATCTCAGTTCAACAGCACCACAAACTACATCTTTCAAAAATGATTATACAGTTAAATCACTCAACATTATAACCTTCATTACAACCTTTATTGTAGGACTGTGTATTAGCCTGCATTAGATTTAGCTAGGTGGACATCATAAACTGGACAATGAGATTAGGCTTTACAGTATTCTGTGTTTCCTGCATGTTGTGCCATATGTACAATGAAAAGAACGCTAGAAAGAACAGTAATGTTGGCAGGTATCTGTTATTAATGCCAGATGTGAAAACAAATGAATGTAAATTGTTTTATATGTTTGTTGTAACTTTTACAGGTTATTATTATTAGTAGTAGTAGTACTAGCAATGAAAACAGCATTACTTGAAACAAGATTGCTATAAGTAAACCAGTCAAAAAGCACATTAAAAAAACTAAGTAAAAGAGATAAAACCTATAGTAGCAGGCAGGGTTTTAAACAGTTTGATGTTAATTGTTATAAAATTAATGAAATTACACCAAAGGCAAACATTTTAATATAACAAAAGCCAATAAATTGTATTTAAATATTAACATCAAGTTTCATCCACAGATGTATTTGGTATTCAGACAACACAATCAAGACAAGCTAGTTTTACTTGATTTGATTGAATGAAAATATATGGCACGATTAAATTACATGCATCCAGAATATGAATGCATTGCCAACAACCCTGCAGACAAATGAACCAATGCTGGTGCCAAGCAAAGATAGATCCTATTTGTTAACTTTTTTCAGCTCAATGTTTCATAAAATGAAAACATGACACTAGACGCTTTATATGTTTTTGCACAAAAATGGGAATCGTATGCTTTAACAGTTCCATTGTTGTAATGAACTAAAGCTAAGGATTTGGTTCAGATGCACAACCCACAATGAAGCACAGTATCTGCTTCTTTGTGAGAGCAAATAAATGCCATGGAAACGTCCACACACACACACACACACATATAGTAAATGCCTGCACACACACACACACGTTCAAGTGTGGAGAAAGTAGACACCTTTCACAACACAACCTCACACTGTCGCCAGTCAATCCTCTGAGCATAGTGACAAATGAGCAGCTCTAAAAATTTGGACAGATCAGACGCACACACATGCCAACACACACACTCACACACATCACACACACAACAGGAAGCAAATATGCATCAACATATTCCCATATGCAGAGAGAATCACTCACATGCACTAAAACACATGGTTCAGAGAAAGCGCAAACCACAGCAGGTGGCCGATGCACTATTTTCCTCACACTTTGTGTGTGTGTGTTTGTGTGTGTGTGTGTGTGCTTGTGTGTGCTTGTATCAGTGTATTGTGAGTCAAGGACAGACTGGTGAATGAACAGGTACGCTGTGCTTCATCCTTGCAAGCAACGCACAAGCACTTAGACGTGCACTTCAGCTAAAACACACATACAGGGATAATGCAAAATATAATTCACAGACAGAAACATGTAAAGAAACTACATTTTCTTAACAAAAGCAAATTTAAGTTTAAGCTTTTCTTACATTAAAGACTTACAGAAGATGTCTGTAAACAGAATGATAAAAGGGTGGGATAGAAAAGTAGATGAAGAGACAGAATGAGGCAAGACAAGAGAGGAGAGGAAAACGTGAATAGAAAAAAGAAGCATGAAAAGATGAATAAACTGAATAAGACAGAAAACAAAGCTGATAATGAGAGGAGGAGAGTGTAAGACAGATCCCTGCTTCACAGACAATGCATGAAAAAAGAAGAGAGGAGAAGACCAGATAAGAGAAGGTGAAGAGAGATGGAGGAGCCAGAGTGAGACTGGGTTTTTCTTTACTTACAGAATCTCCAGATCGCGCAGCGCTCGGAAAGCTCCATCTTCGATGCAGCTGATGTGGTTGCTGTCCAGTTGCCTGCGACAAGCACACAAACACACACACAGACAAACACACACACACAGATGAGAGAGATGGGAGAGAGTCAAGCGCAAGTCTGCAAGGTCCGCTGAGCTGGGGGAGGGACTAACAAAAGATGGGCTGCGTGAATGAGTGTGTGTGGGTGTGTGTGAGTGAGGTGATACCCAAGTAAGTGGGCTTAAGGTAGAAGGAAGGACACACCAGTGTTAACTCTCTCTTCAAGACACACTCACACACACACACACACACACACTCTAGGGATGCCCAGTCCAGGCGACAGCACACAAGCTAAGATAAGTCTCTCACCTCAGTGCTGATATGGCCAGCCCTGAGGAGAGCAGGAGAGGAAAAGAAGAGCGCAAGAGAACAGACGGTGCTGAAGTGGCCTGCCTGGTGTCAGCCTATCACTTCCCTCCCCTGCTGCATGCCCAGCGCACACTGGCCACCGGGAGAGAGAGGGGCGAGAGAGGTAGACACAGTGAAGAAGAGAGCGAGCCAGCCGTGGCTACTAAAGCCCACCCTGCTTGTCTTTTCTGTAAATATTAATTGCATTTTCTCCTCTTCCCTCCTCCTCCTCCTCCCATTTCTCTCCCCTCCTCCCCATGTCCTCTTTTATTCTTTTTTTCCTCTCTCTGTAGTGAAAGAGGGAGTAATTTCATTACATTAGGCCAGCCAATCCATTAAGGGCCTTTTACCGGCTCTGTCACTGAAACAATTTCATTAAAAGGAAAGCCTCCGTAAATCAACCTACAGTCACGACTCTGCCTCTCTTTCTCGTTTTTTTTTCTTTCCTCTATCTCTCTCTCTCTTTTTTTCTCTCTCTCTACATCCCTACTCTTCTGCTCTCTCCCTCTCTCACCCTCCCCCTCCTCCCTGGCTCGCTTGACGCCTCGTTCACTGGACTCCCAGATGCACCTTGTACCCCACTGTCATCCATCCTTTGCTTTTACTTTAATTTGCTCGGCTCTAGGTATTCAACCCCCCTCCCTGCCACCATCCATCCCTTCATCCATGAACCCAACAACCCTGAAACCAACACTCCTTCCTCTCTCCTTTCTTCTTTACTTCCTTTTATCCCATTTAACCATCCCTCCGTCTCTGCTCCCCCTCTCTCCTTCTTCTGCGGAGGAGCAGATGGATGGATTGCAGATTGCACATATAAAGGGCAGACATTTGGAAGTATCTTGTGTATATATATATTTATATATATATATATATATATATATATATATATTTATATGTATTTACTCAACCGCAAAGGATCAATGGCATTTAGACACAAACACACACACACACACACACACACACACACACCATGGCTAGTTACTGTTTTCTCTCCAGCATATCACTCCACCTTAATCTTCTCCTCCTTGTCCTCTTCCCCATCTCTCTTTTGCTAGATCCCTTTATCCTAATCCTTTTTTCTTTGACTTCTAGCCTTGTCTTTTCTTTTTTCTCCCCTTGTTTCCAAACATCTATCTTGTCTATATTTTTCATGTTCTCCCCCTCTATCAATTTATAATCCATTTTTTCTCTCTCTAGTGCCCTCTTGTCTCCTCTCATCTCTAATTCCCCTTCACCTTTTCTCTTCTCACACTCCATCTATCCATTGCTAATCCATTTCTTCTCTCCGTATTCTTCTATCAACATTTTAAATCTCCTATTCTTCTTCTCTACATAGCCCCGATGTCTGCTTGGCATACTGCAGCACCTGTTATGTCAGTCATGTCAGCTTTCAACACAGAGTAAGGTGGTTCCCAAAACAGGAGCTGGATTGATTCTGCAGGGCGACAGAAATTACATTGGGGCTTCTGGAGCAACATAGACTTTGGTTTGTTTTTATATGTGCATGTTTATGTGACTGTGTGCTAGAAGACGCCCTCAGAGTATCTAAAAAATGCATTTACTATAGCACAAATGTAGCTGTATATCTAAAATCAGCAGGTTACTAGAAAGCTCTATTGTAGTGACCTCAGACTGTGAAAAGTAGACATTTTATATACATTTAGCATCAGCATCATACGTTTTGTCTCGTTTAACCAGCACTGCAACAAGAGCTTCCAAACAAAATTAAACTTATAACATACATTATGTAGAGTATTTGTGAAACTTAGAAAAGCTGCTGCACAAAGCCAATACTGTAATTCTTATCTTGTATGAACGGTAGCCGATACTCTTGTTTTGAAATTTGCTGTGTGCTGGAAGCAGCATTAGAGTGCACAACAGGGTCTTAGAAAGCAGTTCATGGCGAGGCACAGCAAGAAAATTTTTCATGTATTTCTACCTGATACTGACCAGCTGCTGGTGGTTAACGGTTGGCATGAGTTCAGTTTGGACTCAAGACAGTAAATATCAAACAACTCTATGCCCTCAGGCCAGGTTTGGCTCGCAACATAATTATTTTCGGCCTTCCAAAGGCTTCCAGAGACTGATTAGATGTTTTGATGCAATGCAATTATATTTGAGAGATGATTTCGAGATCTTGAACTTGTTTTTGGCCTTGCAATGCCCCACTTGATTAATTGAGCAAGATTTGTAAAGATTGCTAGGATCATCAATGTATGTTCGGTTTTATTACAGTTTAAAAGAGTAGTATCATAGGGCTGTGTGCTCTTGTCAAAAGCCTAGTTTTAAATCCAAGATTCTTTTTTTTTGGCTTAATGTTTGAAGGGAGCTGTGATTGTGAGCATCTGTTAAACGACTGGACTCTGAAATAGAGTGAGTCTGGGGATCATACCAACATATGGCTATGCCATGTTTGTGTTATATGTAATTAAAAGGCATGATTTTTTTTTAAAGGTGGGAAAATGGCACACAGCCTGTCCGGATCTGCTTTATGGGGACACATGGCACTGCCAAAGTGACTGTAATTATTAAAGCTGTTGTAATTTTGTTTACCGTTTTGTAACACTGAATGTGAAGTTTAGGGATACGTTTGTGCTATTCGGAAGAACAAAGAGGGCTATCTGGGTATGTCTCATTTGATACATCTGTGTAATTTCCTTCATGTACAGTCCCGTAGGCTGTGGAGATTGGGGTGATGGATGAATGTGTAACACATACGACTTTCATGGACAAAACAGAAGATCACGTCCTGCAATTATTGTTCATGATCTTTCCCTCAACAAGTGTTTCAATTGTCCAAACTTGCTATTGTTATAGTGTCCCAAAATCTTTTAGGGAAGAACTCGGGAAGACAAGTTCACATCCTGTCATCTATCAACAATCAATGACTGTGTTCACCTGGATCACAAGGGGACAGCTCTAAGTACAGGTCAAAACTCTTTCAGGATGCATTGAGGACACATTGAGATTAGAGCGCAAAAAACACATTTAGAAGTAGTTTGAGCCACATTTGTCCACATTCAAATACCAGTGAAAACGAGAATTTGTCCTGTGTCCCCATTAAAGACCGTTTAGTCAATTGTGAACGGAAATACGTACTTTTTCTAAGTATTTTTCCTGTCACAGAAACCCCTGAAACCGTGTCTTTTGGATGTTATATATCATATAGAGCCAGCCATCATTTCTTTGTGACACATATTGTATAGATACGTTTGAATTTCATCTGCCAAACAATAATGTTTATGTTGTTGTGTATTGAGAGCTGTATTTGCATATGAATTTGTTTGTTTTCTCATTTTATAGAGTTTTGATACTGTATAACGTCAACAAGTGTGAATTTTCCTGCTCCTATATCCCCAAATGTCTTGAGCTGTCTGAAGCACTGTTGCCTTGAAATAAAGTTATTTTCAGTTTCATAAAATATTTATTTTAACAATGACCACAGGCTTGCTTTAACTATGACTTTTAGTTGCATGAGACTCCATTGTCTCTCAAAGTCCACTATGTCACCACTGACACACGTGACTCCTTGATGCGAGTCTGGGGATTCACACCACTCTGTAGAGCCGACAAAGGATGTCAGACAAAGTGGTGAGATGTCTTCAACGCTTGAACTGTACATTCTCAAGAGGATAGAGTTTTTGATAATTTTGATAACATATCACTATACTTCTCGCATCTGTAATTTTTATAGTATTCAGAATAAGTAGTGGATTCACATTGGCAGCCATGCACTTCATCTTCTGTCCTCATTCACAGGAAACGATTCCATCAGCTGTGTGATATGATTGGATTCCTCTGACAGCTTTGTTCACCAAGCACCCTGATTAGCAGTGACATGATTGGTATCAATCTGGGATGAGGGTGTACTTTGTGTGGCTGTGTGTGTGAGTGAGTGTGTGTGTGTGTGTGTGTGTGTGTGTGTGTGTGTGTGTGTGTGTGTGCGCTCTCCATATTTGTACCATCGTATTGCACTCATCGACCTTGTGTGTTTGTGCTTGTATGTGTTCAGATCATACATGTTTGTTACAGGGGATAAAGCGGGGGTCCTGAATGTAATTTCCTTTCAACTAATTAGTTAGTGTGCTTAATCATGTCTATCAAAAGGCATATTGGCAGACCGATTCAATGCTTCCCCCTGCTACCATCTGGAGCAGAGGAAAACACACACAGGATGATGGCCACTCCTTGAATACATCAGTGAGCATCCACTATACTGACTGAGTAATTAATGAACGGACAGTGGGAGGGAAGGAGAATACACTAGCTGGGTTCACAGCCAATCCATATCAACAAATAGGGCTTCATCAAATCTGGCAATAATGCGAACAGCGCAAATCTAAGTCTAAGTCCCCAACCCTCTGTCATATTATATCGATCAAGTGAAGTGGATACGTCACCCCATATGTTGTGATTGGTCATAGTGTTATTCAGTTGCGTGAAGTAAGATTTTCAGAGCCTTAATCTTTCGGATTTGGGTCTGGATTTCCAGGCTGTTAGGAAAGTAGAAGTGAAGAATGACAGGCCGATAAGAAGAGTCTTCCCTCTCTCTTTGCCATTAGTAATCTTCTAATCATTTTGTTTCTATGTATACATCCCTCACCATCTCTACTTGTCTCCTTCTGTTTCTAGCTAAAAAATAACACTAAAATACTAACAGGATAGTATATGTGAGACATTTGAGGCTGGTTTGGCTCTGTTGGTTCACTTCCAAGTGCATTTGTTGGGAAAGTCTGCAGTGCTGCTGATGTAGGAATAATGCAGGGTGGACTTGCAAATTATATGTTTGCTTTTAGTGATTTTCAAGGAAACAGGAAGCCATGTTGTGTTTTATATGTATATGCTAGTTCACCACTGTTGACTGTGTTCCAGAATGAGATTGGTACATGCATTTAGGGACATCAAGTGGCTTTCCATCCAATTTTCTTTTGCGTATTGAATTAGACATATTGATTGTAAACTCACATTAGCTTGAAGTGGAATTATGATTTTCTTAACTCTAGAAACCCATTTGCCCAACATTGAAGTTAAATAAAGGCAACCCTGCCAGAATCTAATTTGATGGCCTTGAAGTGTCTCTGGCTTTGGCTGAAACAACCATTACACTTTGAAGATTTTGTTTTATTGTATGTGAGTTTAAATTCATCATACTGAATCCCAAATCCTATCACTGTGACAAAAAAAGCAACTGTTACTAAACTGTCTTGCTAAATTAGTTGCAATTTGGACATAGCTATTGACATTTTTATTCCTCTGTCTCGGTAGGTTACCACCTTTAATGACTTATTCTGCTATATTCTACCATTTGAAAAAAAAGTGCGTAGGGGGTTGGTGAATCGCAAAGATTGATGGGAATCTAAGTAAACCATTTCATAAAGCAGGCTACCATGTCTTCATTGTTCTTACTTGTCACTGTTTGAATATTGATGCAAGGCTTTGAATGCTTGATCAGTGAAGAAATGACACTGGGAAGTCTGTGTGCATTATCCCTCCTGGTGTCACCTTCATTTAAAGACGTTCTGCTCTCACAAGGACAACCATTATTAATCTTTTTTCCACATTTTCAAACTCTCTTGCTAGATATGGACATGGTTCGAGCTGCCCATTGTTGTAAACGATGGTAACCATAAAAAACAACTGAAAGCAAGGTTCTGCAAAGACAGACACACAACAGTACAAGTAAAAAACTGTGTGTGTGTGTGTGTGTACGTGTGTGTGCTTGTGTACGTGTGTGTGTGCGCACTCACAAAGCCGACACAATATTCTCACCTCTCTCTAAGGCGCTGTAGTCATAATTCAAACAAACGGCCATCCTGCACTGCATTGTGGGTAGGAAAGCATGAAGCGTGGAGGCGTTTTATGAGGGAGAAGAGAAAGGAGAGTCTGACAGGAAGGAGAAAGGTAAAGAAGTTGGTTCTTTTTTGTTCTATACTAATGTACTGCATGGTTGTATTGTTGGAAGAAATTACATATTACATTCTCTGAACACATTATTCCAAAGCACCTGAAGGTGTTCTGAGTGTGTAGCTGCTGAGCATGGGTGGACCCAGTGGGGAAAATGAATTACATTTTATCACAATAAAAAAGTGGGTAAGGGAGTGAGAAGGCAGGCAGATGGAAAACAAGGTACAATATGAGGACGTGATGGCTACAAAAGATAAAAAGCGTGTCTGTGTGGGCACTGAGGTGTAATGTGAGGGCATATGAAACAGCTGTATGTAATCTGATGCATCCATGCTTCTCTGTAAGCCATCTACTGCTATATGCCTCCCAGCATGACTGACTCCCATATGTTGTGATTTAAGCTTGACTACAACTGTACACATACAGCATCTGTGGTTGATCACATTTATCTAGGATTTTCTATCCTCCTCACTGTTAGCAGAAAGCATTTCAGTAGCTACTGAATATTGTGGTATAACCTTTATAAAGGTTACAAGAAAATAGGTTTAACAGTAGTCTGACAGAATCTCATTATATTATGATTTTGTCAGATGTAATTAGTTTTGGAAGATTATTCTAATTTTGCTGTTGGCTGTAACCAGTGTGGGATACGAGTTGGGTGGTTGTTTTTTTGCATCAGCCTGGTTGAGGTTGTTGTCACTCATTTAGAAACCAATTCAAAAAATGTTTTAATATACTTTCCTCCGTGTAATTGTGCAGTATGACGGTATAGGACACCATCAAAATAAGTCAGTAAATGTTTAAATGTGCCATTTGAACCTAGCCTATGATGAGTAAGTGTATGCCACTCAATCTAACTGACAGGGATGTGTCATTTTCAACATTAATACCTTTAGCCTACAGTTATATGCTTTTGTAATGATCCCTCAGTACGTTTTATTTTTTGCTGTTATTTGATTTTTATCTTTCTGTGAATATATTAAGTCTTTTTATTGCTTTAAAATGTTTGAATTAATTGCTTGTCATGATTATATGCTATCATGTTTGCAAAACAGATTGCCTGAAATTGACTAAAATTGCAACATAACATCATGACTTTGCATAAACATAAAAGCCCACTTTCTAAAGCCAATTGATGTGTTATCTGTACGCATTTTGAGCTATTTGCGTGTATGTCTATCCTGTTTACAGCAGACGTAAACGTACACAGAACTTATTAGAAGAAAGCAACGGTTGAGCTTAGATAACGTGGCACACGGGTTGGGTTTAGGAAAAGATCAACCGGTTGGGTTTAGGAAAAGAAGAACGGGGTTGGCTTTAGTAATAAAACAAACCAAAGGTTGAATTTAGGAAACGTGACACGCAGGACACGAAGGAAACCTGAAGGAAACCATCTACCAACACGACCAACCTCTCGACACAAATTTTCGCCCTTTCTTACTACCTGGCGTAAATTCACAAGCAATAGCAAGGTAATTCAAGTCAATGGAGGCCAAACAAAGTTGATAAACACGCTAAAAACGAGTATGCGTCTTGATAAGACCTGTCTTACATACATCACTTCATGAGATCAGTCTGAAAATTGCACCCTGAGGGATAAATACATTTTGGGTTGAACTGAATGAGTGACACACCACTAATTTAAGCAAGGTCTTTGCAACACATGAAACAATGTCCTTGGGAAAATCGCACAAGGGGGTAATTGATAGTGTTGAACATTCTGTACATGGTTAATTAAACTCATTTTGTAACTGCTTGGCTGTGGGAATATCACTTTTAAAAATATCTTAAGATCTTTGACTCAACACCAATAATGAACAAAGCAGGCCTGGCTTAGTGCTCAGTCCAGTTCAAATAAAGCTTTTACATCAATAGCCCAAAGCTTGTTAGCTGGAATGCTAGTGGTTGTTGGTCACAAAGACACAGACACTCAGTAAGCGTCAACCCAGGCCGAGTTCTGATAATTTAACAAGTTCTTCTGATGTATAGGTTACACAACACATCCATGTTAAGAGTGCACTTGGTACAGTGACTTGACTTTGGTGGAAACACAGTAAAGGTTGTGATATTGTAAATACTCAGGAATTATTTAACGTAAGCATGCTGCCTACACCAGAGACTGAAATGTATTATGGTGGAGGTGATGGTGCAAATGGCCAGGCAGTTATTTGTAGAAAGAGAGCTTGCTTGACAATAGTTAGGAGCTACTTTTGTATTTCTCTCTTCATTTTTGATTTGTGTGCAGAGGGAACCTGCCATCAGTGATCACACTCGACACAGTTTTCTTGGGAAAATTGTGCTATTCTATAGCATCTTGTTCTTGAGAAGGAATCAGTTTCTTTTCCCTGCTACATTCTTAGCTTTGTTATGAGCAGAGGTGTTAGATGCCAAATAAACCACGTTGTAGGACATTCACTGGTGTGTTAACATGATGACTTTTCTGCCAAGGCATACACGACATGACACAACAAGATTAGGTTACAGAACATCAGATTAGATACAAAAAGATAAGCATCCAGTATTTGACGTACAGCAGATAAAACCATAAAACACAGGAATTTTGCAAGATGCAATTCTACTCATTCTTACTCCGCATTTACCTTGATCATCTGTACTTTGACTGACATTTTGAGTTTTGGGGGGTGACAGGACCAGCAGTCAGCACAATGTACTGTATATACTAACACACATGTACACACATACACCTACACACAGATGTATGGCATATACATGTCTCCTTAGGTTAGCAGGAGACTACAGTAATTGTATTTGCCAGTTTCTTGGCAGTTTCAGCAAAGCAGTCAATCTGATAGCAGGGTCAAAAGTGTGTGTGTGTGTGTGTGTGTGTGTGTGTGTGTGTGTGTGTGTGTGTGTGTGTGTGTGTGTGTGTGTGTGTGCGTGTGTGTGTGTGAAAGAAGTACAATAAATGGATACTATACTAGCCACCAGGCAGCATGAAAGGGAACAACCAAGAAAGAGGGATAGAGACCCTACCCTCTGAGAAACAGAGTTAGACAGAAAGGGCGAGAGACATAGATTAAGAGTGAGTGAGAGAGACAGAGGAGAAAGTGAGAGCAAGGGGGAGAGAGACAAAGTGAAAGGGAGCGAGAGACATATGAGAAAATCAATGCTGTGTCCACCAGGGACAGAATGTCATGAAGGTTTTTTTTTACTCTGTGGCATAATGGAGGGTTGGAGCCTTTTACTGCAGGAGTCACCTTGTCTAATGGAGGCAGGGAGGGAGGGATTAAGGGTTGGAGGGGGGTGAAAAAGGAAGAAGAGGGAAATATTGAGAAAAAATGAAAGAGAGAGGGAGAGACAACTACAGGGAGGGGAATAGTTGGAAAAGGCTTGGAATGGAAGGATGGTGTGAGAGGCGGGATGAATGGATGGGGAGCAGAGTAAAAGAAGAGAAAGAGAGATTGATGATAAAAGAGAAAATAATTGAAATAGAGAACAAAGAGGGAGGAAAGACAAAAGATTGAACAACAGATGACGGGATAAGAGAAACAAGAAGAAGAATGAAGGATGATTGGGGAGGGAGGAAGGAAGGAATGGAGGATGACGATATGATGACAGATGAAAGGAAAGAACAGGGAGGGAAAGTGATGCAAGGAAAACATGTGGGGAGGTAGAAAGGAGGAGGAGAAAGTGTTTGAAAGTGGCACTGACAAGAGTAAGGAAAGATGAGGAGAATAGAGAAGAGGAGGAGAAGGAAGAAGTAGAGTTGCTGTATATTTAAAACTTCAAAAAAAGGAGGCAGAAGAAATAAATGCTGCCTAAGTCACCTCCTACTTTGGCACAAAAAATGGAAAGTGATTCACTTTGTAGGTCAAAGCAATTTAGTGCAAAACATTTTAACAGGAAAGGGACAATTTTATCATCAAATTTGATTGATATGACTTTATAGCTTTGGCAGAAGGTGTTAGAGCCATGTTAGAACAGAGTGTATGGTGTTGAATAAAAGTGAGGGCAATTTAATTTCAATGTGCAAAGTCAGGAAACTAATTGAATTTCACCTGTTGTACATTGGATCTGCTAAGTGGGACGACAGTAGGAGACGGGAATTGTGTGTTAATGTATGAATGTGACGCAGGGAATACAGAGTTTGCATGGATAAATAGACGGTAAAGACATGCTGCAACATTGCAACTAAAATACTGATTTGCCCTGCAGTTCTCTGGCACCAGACTTAAAATAGTTGTGATAGACTTGAGCGAGTCTAAGGCCAAAGAGGTAAAGTGGTGCGTTTAGGTGGGATTATGTCCGATGTGAGAAATGAGAGTAGATCAGATAATCAGAGGCCAACCTGAACAAAAAGGTTTGGAGCTCAGCCATGAGAGCTGAAACTCACTCAGTTACACACACACACACACACACACACACACGAACACACACACACACACACACACACACACACACACACACACAGCAGTACATAGGCACTTTCAGTTCCATTTAATTTAAGAGTAATAATCTCCTGTAGACTTTGGCGGCCATATTGAATTTACATCACACTTGGGAGAAGAAACTAAGCAGAGGAGCACATTTGCCTGTCTGCTAACTCTGCATTACTACTGATACTGATCTATAGCAAGATGTATATTAATCAATTCACAGATTGCCCAATGAAAAAGTGCTAGAAAAACATCGATCTTCAGTTCAAGCACACCTAAATTCACATTTTAAGGTGGTTACATGGATGATATTTTTGCTAGTGGGATGTAATGTTGTGATGGCTTTGCCAACCCAAACCTGGGCACAGAATTCCTTGAGGGTTCTCTGTTTGTAAGAAATATATCTTAAATCAGAACTTTTGTGTTGAAAAAACACTAGTTTGATGTACACAAGGGGATACAACATAACATAAGATAACATTGAAATAACACACTTGTGGAAAAAAGGTCTAATGTCTAAAGTAACTCACAGCCACACACACTACTACCAAGGTTGGATGCCAATTAACAGCACTTGTCAACCCAACAGAATTTTTGTGGTTGAAAAAATTATTTCGCCACCAGGTTAATTTAAAAATAAATGATTTACTTTCACCCAGCACTAGTCTGGTGCATAAATATGACACATGCAGTTGGCATGCAATAACATATTACTCGCATTTCTATAAATGAGTGCATTGATGATTTATTTGCTTCTAAGTTTAAATCCATTTTTGTGAACATTTTATCTCATTCTATTTACCCAACATTTGCAGTTTGCCTACACATGGCATAATGACATCTACGGTCTGTAAATGTTTTAAATAGTTTTATGAAATTGTTATAAAATTGTCTGTAATGTATGGAATTGTTGTGATCTGTGCCGCTGTCTTGGCCAAGACTCCCTTGAAAAAAAGAGATTAGTAATCTCAATAGGATTTTCCTGGTTAAATAAAAAAAATATATATATAATATAATGTTGAAAAAGTGTGATTATAATTATTTGTTTGAATTGCAATGAAATCACTTCAAAAGAAAATCTGTTTGTGAAGATCCCAATCATACTTTGACTCTGTTTTCCTCTCTCTTTTACTTTCTCTCTCACAGGATATTGTTTATGTGTTGGTTGTTTGTCAGCCGACAGCTCTACTAGTGAAATAAAGCTTGTGAAGCATCCAAAAGAATGGGTTATTATCTTTTTGCATCTTGTAGTTATTTTGCTGTGCTCTAATTTCTATCCCATCCTCCCTTCTATCAATCTGTCATGTCAGTCATGACTTAAAAAAACACAGCAGCAAACTTTAATTTAAACAGAGATTTGTTGAGAAAATCTGCTCTTCTTTTTTCAGCATCATGCAGTTTACATAGAGTTCTCTTCTATTCCTATAGCAAACTGTCTCACAGTGGGGACATTGTTTAGCTCGAATTGTCTTGTAGTTTCCTATACAGCATCAAGCCAGATTGATCAGCCATTATTGATGAGAAGCATTGATCAGGCAGTGTATTGATCACACCATTGGTGATTAGGACGTCATGAATAAATGACAGCGGAGTATTGAGCGCTTGACGTTAAGACAAATCCTCTCTGGAGAGGAAGAGCGGAGAGGGAGAGGAGGAGACAGAAGAAGAAGATGATAAAAGTGGGAATATGGGGGAGGTGAAAAAAAGTATAGAGAAGGTGTGAAGAGGAAAAGGGAGAAGGACAGGGAGAAGTGATGAAGAGCAGAATGCTAAACAGATTGGGAAGGTGCAGGGGAAGATGGCTATTCCAGACACATCATGTGAAACTTATCCAAACCCCATTTGTGATTAAGAAATAAATTTGATCCCATTTCCAGGATTAACACTGATTTCCTGCAATACTCTGTGATAAAATCTGCAATAAGCACACCACAGATACAGGGTTGGTTTATGTATTGCCCTTAACATGCCCCCCCCCCCATTTTCAAACATAGCTTTGATGTTGAAAAAATAATCAGTATATACACATTCCCCCAAAGACATATTGAATATGGAATCTTTTCAGAATTTTAAATAAACCTACTGGATGAATTTGTGCTAACTGAGCCACGGGCTGTTTAGTGAGGTTTTAGAGGTTAAAAAGGTAAACACCAAAATAAACTACAGCAGCAATTGGGATCAACTTTTATGTGAGATAATAGCACAAGTTGTGCTCAATAAAGCTGGATGAATGAGGTGGGAGGTAGAAAAGTGGACGAGAAGGGAGAGTACTTTGGCTTACAGGTTCTTGACACTTGTGATTCCTCTGAACGCTTTCCTTGGAACTGCCTGAATCTGGTTCTCGCTGAGGTCTCTGGAGCAAGAGAGAGAGAGAGAGAGAGAGAGAGAGAGAGAGAGAGAGAGAGGGAGGGAGGGAGAGTGACATTAGTTGAGATATTCCAAGCACACAAGATATATGGTCAAATGATAAACAAAACCACAAACATTTGATCTATGCCACACCCAGGTACACACACACACACACACACACACACACACACACACACACACACACACACACACACACACACACAAAGCCAATTACAGTACAAAGGCACAGAAGGAGAAGGAGATTGAAAGAGAGAGAGAGAGAGAGAGAGAGAAAGAGAGAGAGAGAGAGAGAGAGAGGGGGGGGAAGAAGACGATATGACAATTTGGTCCAAAGAGCTTTAAAGACAAAAGGAACAATCAGAAATACTGCTGGCATGATGCCATCTAATGCCTTGGAGTGTGTGTATGGGAGTGTGTGTGTGATTAATGGAGAGGCAGTGATGGGGAAAGCACGTGGAAAGAAGAAAAGAGAGTCAGAAAAAAAAACTGTGTGTGTCTTAAATGTGTGTTTTGTATGATTTGAATGTAAAGGTTTTTCTTTTTTTCTAACTTCAACAACGCAGCGTTACTCTGAAGGAAAAATAAAGATATGTTGAACCCAAAAATACACACACACACACCATCAAACAACATAGACATTTTTTCTCTGCCCCTCTTTCTCTTTAACACACACACTAAATATATCAGAACGTACAACGGGCCTGCTACGTCAGGCTTTTTCTTCCTCCATAATGAATACCAATATGAGCCAAATGATTTTTGACATGACACAACAGCCTGGCCTTAACTCTATTAGTGTTGTTTGTGGGGGAAGGCCTGGCAGGCAAACAAGGTTCAGAAAGCACAATGTAATTAGAGACGTATGAAATATCAGACAAGCTAATCACCCCATATTCCTGATAGTCAGGCCTGAGTTGAACACACACAGGCTCGCATGCACAAACACAGGCAGGCACGCACGCACTCACGCACGCACACATGTTAACAAAGCCAATCAGGGGCAGCACACAAACACAGGTCCATGCAAGCATGGGTTTACTGTTTGACCCACACAAGCACGCATCCACGCACACAAACAATTTTTAAAGACAGACAACAGCAACGCATATGCGCCCATATATATACAGTATACATTGGAGTACACATACTCACACATACAGCCACACGTATATAAACCCTCACATACGTTTACACCGCCTGAATTACAGTCACGCACACAGGAGGGAAATTGGTTGTGCATTATTCCAGAGCCAATCAACTTTTATTAGGGCTGTGAATGTTAATTGGCAGACCGTGCTCGGAAAACAGAAAAGTCATTTCCTCAAACTAACAAGGTTTCATCATTTTTGACGTTTCCCTATAAGCCCTGTGTTTTCTGGCTCATTCCTTTTGTTTGACAAGGGATGAGCGTTTCCCATTTCTTTTTCTCTCCTCAGGCCTTGATTTGAAAAGTATGTGCCTGGCATTGTATACTCTTTAGGCAACAAAAATATGTGCTTTCATGTGTAATTTTGCTCAGCGATTGCGGTAACGAAGGAGCACAAAAAAAGCAAACATGACGGACAGGAATGGCATTATGATATTTTAATGTGCAGCACAACCGGAAAATATTCCTTGTGTTTACACTTTTGTTTTGAAGGTTTTGACACTTTTTGGGTATGGATAGAATTTTCTGTTTGTGTTGCTCCCATGATGAAGTTGACAGAGCAAATAGGAAACAGACACAAAGCAAAGCTCTTATCACTCTTGCACTCCTTTTCTATCCATTCTCTTCATCTATCTTCCTACCTCACTAACTATATTCATAAATCTATCTTGTTTATCTCTATGATCTGCATCTCTTTTATACCACCCTCCCCTCTGTGGACTGCTGACAGAGTGGAAAACGATTACCTAAAAAACAAGAAAGCAAGAGAAAAAAAACATTAAGAAGTCATATTTCAGGAGTATGCAGGAGTTGCATGGCTAATAAATCTTTTATTGTTTTGTTTACCCACCATGATATTTATTTGTTATTGCTTCTAACAGAAGGAAAGCCATCCAAGTCAAATAAAAGCCATTATGAGACTGTGTGAATCTCTGTCGGCCTTTATGACTCCAGCTGAGTGACTGACACCAGCTCCAGGAGTCCACAGTTTAGGCCACCATAATAAAAACTCATATGTCACAAGGCTTGAATTAAGTTTTCATCATACAAGTGGTTGGTGGTTGCCATTGGTGGTTGCTGTTTTAGGGTTATGGAATTTTTTTGGATGACATTTTGGAAGGTGTAAACAAAACCTGTACACCTCATCAATATTTTATTGGAAACTACAAAAAAATAACACATTTGACTTTAATGTGTTTGACAGGATTTAATATGTGAGTGAGAAATGAGATAGTTGCTATCCTTGTGTTAATAGTTAGATAAACTATGTATCAGTCTGAAACCTGTGTGTGTAGTAATTGTTCTAAGCTGCACTTGGCAAGATTTACGAAAAGAAAGGTCCCATCAGCTTGAAACAGAGAAAAGATTTGAGGAAAAATTACATTCTGGTGTGGTCACAGGCAAAACACAGCAAATCACAAAACTGTAAACAAAAAGTGTAGGCTTAACCCAAAAAAGGCCATGGCTGACCATTTTCATTACCTCAATCTCCAACAGAAATACAGACGAAGAAATGTAGGGAGAAAAATGATGTTGTCTTCTGGTCACTTCACGCAATTTCTGAACAGCGGCGAAGGCCATAAAGCCTCTGAAAACACTTTTTTTGAATTAAAAAAACAAATTTGCTCCAACAGATTTAACTGACAGTGGCCTGGAAACAAAAGCAAACAATCCAACAACCGTCATCACATTATGATTCAATTGTTGCTAAAAGACAGGCAGGATATGTCTTCATGTAGGACCCCATTACACATAGTAGGAAGCTGATTGAAAAGATTTATCATTCATTCAGGGTCTTCAATGTTTAAGCAGATGTCTCTGGCTGCCATTTGGCACAATTTTGATATGACCCTTTGTACTGTCAGATATTAAAAATATGTTTTTACTGATATCATAAAGTATTGTTCTTGTCACCCCTTCATCATCTAGAGCTACGTTATGTTTTCAAGTGGACAGTCCTCCTCCTCTCTCTGTGAGTCATACCTGCTGACCTTTGAGTAAAGCAAAGGCCATCACCAACAGGGGATTGGCCTCGCTGAATGACCAACACACACGCACGCACGCACGCACGCAAGCACACACACACACACACACACACACACACACACGGCTCAATTGGTTAGCTGGATAGTTTGTACACCAGTCTCTAGCTATTTGCTTCCACAATTCCTTTATTGGATTTAGCCGTTTTGGTCCTCCTCTATTGCCACTGCATTTGAGGGAGAACGCAATTAATCTCCTGAAAAATCTATTAAAGAGACGGATAGCTGTTTGAATTATACATTAGTTCTATTAGGATGACAAATTCTGTAAATTATAGTGTTCCTGATTATGAAAACAACTTCAGATCTTAAAAAAAAAAGAAGAAAAAAAAGAACTGGATGACAAGACAAAGAACGCAACAGTAAGCTAAGTTTAGTATTTCTGGGTACAGTGAGAAAATAAAGAAGAGGAAGAAGAACAAGAACAACAACAACAACAACAACAAACAGCCGAAGAAATACATCTTCCATTATCCATTCCATATTGGTAATGGCGTCCTAAGAACTTTATAATTACATTTTGACCAAATGTCTTCCAGACCTTTCTTTTTTACCACACAGACCCCCCACCCTTGGTTAATGTTTTCCCAGCCAAGGCTTCTCCTCTCTGGGCATGTTGGATCTTCGTGCCCCCTAGAAATCTAAAGGGATTGAGGATGACAGCAAGATCTTTTTTGGGTTGGGGTAGTGGTCCTGTTGGTGTGTGAGGGTGTGTTTGTGTGTGTTTGCTTCCGGCAATCACCTCCTCCATATTAAGTTCCATTATTCATGTGAGGAGAATAATAACACTTGCCAGGTCACCCTTTGCCACTTCGGATATTACTGTTAACCCTTTAAAACACACAGAAACACACACACACACACACACACACACACACACACACACACACACACACACACAATGCTAAACATTGCCTCCTGGGATACTGGTCTTAACCCTTTACAAACACACATTGTGCATGCAAACACATTTGTATCTCCATATGCCTCAGCAACGCACATGGAGACATAAAAACAGAAACAGATGCACATACATCTATGTTTTTCCCTCTTTCTAACATACACACATACAAAATTAACTTTTCTCCTAAGATATCTCACGCTCCACTTTTTGTGTATAACAGTAGACACCAGATATTAGATGAATCCGCCCGCCCTCAGGCTCGCTTAGATATGAACCACGGCAACTCTGTACCATTAACCTGCGAACGGGGGAGTGGAAACAGGCTTGTTTGATTTCATATGACTTTGTGTCATACGGCTTCACAGGAGGTCTCAGTTTGACAAAGATGACAAGGAAGGCGGCAAAGGTGTGTATCTGTGTGTCAGGTAAAATTTGTTTGTCTCGGCGTGAAAGCAACAGTAGGCAAGTGAGATTGTATGGGTGAGAATGTATGCATCTTTGTGTGTGTCTCAGTGTGTGTCTTTTATTGAAAGAAGACTAACTGTAGTGGAAAAAAGAAAACGAGATGACCCTTGGCTAAGCTCCAGGAGGAAAACTGAAGGAGAGGAAGAAAAGGGATAGAGAAGGAAGACAGAGGTGGCACAATTTCATTTTTGAAGCCTAAGAGACCTTTAATGCTGAGCTCAATCCTCACACTTATTTTCTCCCTGTCTATCGTATTCTTCTCTCACTTTCTTTTTCCACCCTGCTATCTCACTTTCTCTCTTTCTGTCTGTCTCTTTTTCTCCCCCTTGGGGGCTGTAACTGCATTTAATATGGCTCCATACAGAGAGTAATAAATATCGACTGCTGGCTAGCTCATATTCTCCTTGTTTTTTAAAGGCATTCTACTGTAGGGTAAGAGTAAAGTCATGCAGCAAGTATTACAGTGCTTACGGCCTGTACTGTAATAGTAATTGAAACATCCGAGTAGGTATCTGTAACCTTTGGAACTATTGTGTCCTTTAAGTCTATAAGTGTCCTTTATACCATTTTAATAGTGTTAAGTATGGCCTTTAAGTCACAATAAATACATGGAAAGGCTTTAATGCCGGTGACAGAAGAGTGTTTAGATTTAAAAACTGAATAAGTTGGCCAATTCATGTTTTGGTATTAAGTGGTAAAGACTAATATAAAACCTTACCCTTACTTTTTGTCACATTGCATAAATGAAATGAGAAAAACAAACAAACGAATGAATTTTCCCAGATTACTGGGCGATTACCGCACAGTGAGTGTAGCCTGCATAGGCATGTATTTATATGATCTAATAAATATATATACTATATATATTTACCACATTGCAACAGTAAACAGGGAGGTCTGTTGTTGCAATGTGGCATCTGAGTGTAAATTACTCAAATTTAACCTTTGTATTCTCGGCTCTACTAACTATTATTTTGTTGGGCGAGTTCAAAAAGAACTTATAGCAACTTTTATTCTAACCTTCATTTATCCAAGGAAAACTTACTGACTATAAATGCTGTATTTTGGCAATGCCACAGACATATAACTCCACGCATTCAAAATTGGAACTTTCCCATTACAGCCACGGCCTTCTAGTCTTGGCTGCAGAGTTACTCTATTTGAGTGAGTTCTGATTTGTGCCAACAAACTAGGGGGGAATATATTATCCAACATGCTGGCATTACGTTGCAGACAGTAGTACTGCATTGTTGGTTTGACTCTTTTGATTTCCTCACGTTACACAACTTAAAGTCATTTTTCATTGCCAAATTTTGGTATTGATTTGGACTCTGAAGTAACGATCGTCTTTTGACTGAAGTGGATTCTATCTTCTTTAGTTCTTGTTTAATTCTTCTTAACACTGTGGTTTTAGCATGTGTCTTCCAAATTGCATGAGTTCCCAGGAAGCAGGCTCTTTTTTTAACAGAAAAAATGTAATTTTTATGGAAAATGTTTCAGAAAAACGTACTTTACATCACATATTGCTTTTAAGTTTGTCCTCTGTATCCCGGTGTACTATCATTTAATGGAGGTCACACGGAATGGTCTTCCTTCCCTACTTCGCCCCCTTTTAGCCTTTCTCTTTCCAGTCATTGTAATTTTTCATCAGTCTTTTGACTTGATGCCCTTGCTTTGTCCTGTAACCCCCGCCGCATCCATTCTCCTCCCCTATTCAAACCCCCCACCCTCCACTCCCTGTGATTTAATTAAATGGGCGCATTATGAATAAAAATATTGCCCCCTCTATTGATCATGGTGGACTGGAGGATGACAGCTCAGAGCTCAGGCTGGCTTGGACAGGACGGGACAGGACAGCCACTCTCCTAACTCGTTCCATTACACTGATCTAACTAAGTGTGTGTGTGTGTGTGTGTGTGTGTGTGTGTGTGTGTGTGTGTGCGTGTGTTTGTGTGTGTGTGTGTGTGTGTGTGTGTGCGTGTGTGCGTGTGCGTGTAACTTTTTTCAATAAGTGTGTGGACGGGTGTGTGACTAGAAGTGACATTGTGTAACATTGTGCATGGGTGTGTGTGTGTGTGCAGACAGTAGAGTGCTGTGTGTCTGTGTGTGTTTGCGAGTGAAACAGCCATCGGGGAGCAGTAGCATCTAAATCAAACTAAGCGTTCTCAAAAGCTCTCATGGGTCCTTGCAAATCCTTCGTTAGAGACACACACCTACACACACATACACACACACACACACAAACACACACACACGTTCCTCAAACACCTCCTTTGATACATACACTGCATCAGCATTATAAATGGACATTGTCTGCACTTTTCGTTTCTCTCCCTCTCTTTCTGTCTCTCTCTCCTCTGCTCTTTCCCCTACTCGGCCCATCGCTCTCCGTAAGGCTGTAAGTATCTATTATGTTTTGTCGATACTGTAATTAAATTGGACAGCTTAATGCAATTCTCTGTGATCCATAGGCCTTTATGGATATAAAAGCTTTTCTGGCCCTACGCCCATAAGACGTCCAACAAATTTAGATGAGTTACTATAAGAAAAAAAAATGCTGGAGAGGTTAAGGTAGTGGGGTGCACACATGGTCATTTGTAATTGGCTAATTCACTTTAATGTTCCTGACGCCATTTTGTTTTAATATATTTTCTCATTTGAATTGTCATCTGCAAGACTAAGCGGTATTACTACTCTGCCTCTCTTTACTTCTTTTTTTTTCTTGTTAGTTCCTCCTTTTCTTCTAGTGTTTTAGCTAAGCGATATTGCAGGCTCTTCAATACATTTATGGTCCTAATAAAACTTCAGCAGGAAAGGATCAAGAGAGGACATTAGAATTGACGAAGAGATAGAGGGGAGGGCAGATTAACAGGAAGGGGAAAAAGATAGGAACATACAATAGTGTGATGGATGCAGGGATGGGTGAAAAGATAGATAAGAGACAGACAGATGAAATATATTTCCTTGTCTCTCTATTGGAATAGATTTAGCATCTCACATTTACATCAGTGCAATGTTACTTTCATGCTTATCAACCTTGACCAAATCCACCAAGACCTATAAAACCACACTTAACTGTAACCACGCTTAGGATGCTTTATCAATAATGTAATAATTGTATGCTACGTCAACAAACAGTATAAAATCTAAATTTTAAATTTTGATGCATTCATTTTAAGTAAAACCTGTCAAAACAAAAACTATACGTTCAAGCAAAATAGCTTTACTAGTATTCTATTATACTCATTACTGACATGACAGCAGCAGATGAAATCTTGAATTCTTGGCTTATCTACTGTATTCTGAAGCTGAGCAATTTTCTCAACTCACAGAGGACTTTGTAATCCTTTAATTAAGATTAAAACTTAAAAATCACAAAAAGTGGATTTTACCAGAAGAGTAGGGTAATCTTATCTACTATGTAATATCAAGAGGATGCAATTTTTGTACCAGGATGTTTGATTTTTTACGTCTTTTAAAAACTTGACAAGAATAATAAATCATGTTGGTAACACGGACAGGTTGTGTCCCTGCATTCAACAGATAGTTGCACTCCATTGATACAATGTGTATATATATATATATATATATATGTTGCATCTTGAACTGCAAAAATGACAATGTGTGCTTATTTTATTGGAGGACTCTTTGGATCAAATGGACCGGCATGACAATGATAATGTGTGCTTTGGAATCATGATCTCAAAGTCAAATTTTATTGCAAATTTGATCCTGAATTAAATGTGTGTTTTTTTCCATAAAGCTTCAGACACAGATGCAGTGTACTGATATTTGATTGAGCTTATGCCTGCATAATTGACACCTACTGTAAGTGGAATAATTGCAATGCATCGCAATGCAATACATCTGTATCAAAACGATAAATTTATAATGGATTATCCCGTGTGAATTGAATGATCCTCAGTTTAAAATGGATTTGAAGCATTACGGGTGATGAGCATTTAGGCTGGAAATTCTCCCTCGGAGAAAGGCCAAAGCTCCTTGACTAAATGGATTTGTTCTTTGAGAAATTGTTTCAACCAACATATGGCTATTTGAGAGCCCCTTAGTCCACAGATAGTTGTCTAAACCTCTGATCGGACGTGCCCATCCTGTCTTATCTTAAATGTCTTAAATAAATCCTCATTGGATTAAGAGATTATAAATCAAAGAACCAATTCAAACTAAAAAAAAAGAATAACAATGAAAACAGCCAAGAGCATCATTATTAGAGGAATAAATCCTGTTGTAGGCCATGTGATTAAATCCTTCTCCTAGTAAATGGCTGGGCATTTTGTGAGAGTAGTGCAGCTCATTCATAAATGCTTGATGTAGGAACAGAAGATTGGTGCAACAGAAGTTTGCCATTAGGATAAGGATGAACCTAACAACCCCTGTTTTTTTCATAGAAGGAGAGATGGACATGTTTGAAAGAAAAAAGGTTGTTAGAGAGACAAAAATGAGGAAAGAGGCACGAGGAGAGGAAAAGAGGAAAGACAAGGGTTGACAGGAGGCAGGTTGAAGTATTAAAGCTGGCAGGTGATGGAGGGAAAAGGGGTGAAAGAAGTAGAAAAGGTAAGTTTAAGTAAAGGATAGAGGGATGAAAGGGGTAGAATGGAGGTATGGAGAGAAGGAGAGGAGGCGGTGTGATTAAGGAAGCTGACTGTGGCGTTTTGCCTATCTAAGCATCTGGGGAGCAACTCCACACCCATAAATAATACGCCACAAATTAACAGATTGGACAGAAGGAGGGGACTGCTGGAAGTGTGTGTGTGTGTGTGTGTGTGATGCAGACAGGGAGTGCTTCTATGCTTTCATGCATGCATGGCACTGAATCTGCACTACTATATACATTGTGTGTTTTGCGTGTGTGTGTGTGTGTGTGTGTGTGTGTGTGTATATAGGCTATACATATAAGGCATTTCTCTTTATTCTGATCGATCTCTCAGCAGGTCAGTGTTGTCAAGGTTACTGCAGGCCTTTTGCCAGTGGGTCAATTAACTTTTAGCAAAGAAACAGAACAGTGCAGGTGCCTCTAGCAGTGAGAGGATGGTGATGAGATGAAATGAGACAATGTGTGTGTATGAAAGCCAGGAAAGCGAGAGCAAAAAAAGCGCAGAAAGTCTTTGTTGTCTCTGTGTTTGTCAAATAGCTCTATGGCCTTGCTTGATGCTGAAAGAATAATACAATTGAGGGTACGATGCGGGCAAATGTGAGTTTGAGTCCAGCAAGATGTAAGAGAGTTAAGGCTCCTGTGTGCCGAAGATGATATAATGTGTTCCCTTCTGAAGGTTGACACTATGTCACTTTTGTATTGATAGAAGTTTTCTTAAATCACTTTAAAAAGTATGTGATACTAAATATCTGAATGTTGTTTACAAATAAGTATTCATACTTCCTGGTACTACAACAGTGCTCTAGCATTAAAAATGTTATGCTGAATGAATTTAACCTTTTGAACTTTGGGCTTGTTTTTTACTGACTTAGCTAGCTATGTATTGTTATTTAAGATTCAATAGGCTACTCAGAAATGCCATGATTTGGCATTTTGTGTTCTACGCCGCCCAGTTTAACACAATTTTGTCCAATGTGTCTCGTGAGATATATTTGCATCATTAAAAGTCAAACAATTTCTATTTTGGATGTTGGATGTACAGACAACAATCAACCAGAATTCCGTGTTTAATGCAAAATGAGTTGAGTTGTTTGCTAAGGAACTAAACCCTAAGGAACTTGCAACATTGTTTAGCTATAAAAATTAAATTAAATCTGCCAACCAGCAAAACAAAATTACAACCCACAGAGCACCAAAGAGGATGAGTCATGTGTTCCCAAAGTGCAGGTGGTTTTCAATCAAGGGAACTGTATGTAATATTTTAAAGGCAACAATCAAGAATGTTCATCACATAATAGGATTAGAATTACTAGCACTAAAATGTTTGAAGGAAAATTATTTTCAGTGTAGTTTTCAAACTTAATAGATTTATTCACAACATTGGCAATAATGTTATCCCATCCAGCGTTTTTTAAGAACAGTTGAAGAATATAAAAGTTACAACTGTTGCGTTTGAAACTACTTAATGCCAAGCTCCTCATACTACCCCCTCATGTCTGAAAAGTATTCTCAACATTCTTCCGGGGTGTTTCGTAACGCAGTAGTGAAGCTAATGCACAGAGAGAAAAGAACGCTTTTTTACCATGGTTTTATCTGTCTGAGTGTACTTGGTGAAATAAAGTGATAGTGATGGCTAACAGAGCAGACTGTCAACCTTCCTTCCTATGCAGCAGTAGGCTAATTCCTCTGACAGACTGTCTTCAACAATAGCCACTAGCTGCTGTCTAGCCTGAGGGCCTGTCTGGTTTAGTGTGGGTGTGTGTGTGTGTGTGTGTGTGTGTGTGTGTGTGTGTGTGTGTGTGTGTGTGATATATATACAGAAAAAGAGAAGTTGGGGAGATGGAGGGAGAGAAAGGACTAAAAGAGACAACCAGGGAGCAGGATGACACTTATGTGTGTATGTGAGTGTGTGTGTGTGTGTGTGTGTGTGTGTGTGTATGGTTACTATGCTGTCTCTTGGCCCTAATCTCTTTAGTAAGCCCCATGATCCAGTTAGAAACAGTGAGTGGCTAATGTCAGGGCTAACTGGAAGAGAGGGCTCCATGTGAATGTGTGCTTAAAATTTTTTGTGTGTATGCCTTACACTGTATCCACATCCTCGTTGACACTGTCATGGTCCAACTCTAAGAAAACTCAAGTGTTTGTGTACTGGTTGAATACATGTTATCGTGCCGGCAACCATATCCACTTCCATGTATGTGTGTTTATGGTTTACTGTGTGTGTGTGTGTGTGTGTGTGTGTGTGTGTTGCAGGGTGTGTCTGAAAACCAGCAGTGCCCATTAAGGCTGAGAGATTAAATGAGTGGATCCTGATTCTGCGTTATTGTTCTTCTCCAGCAGGCTTTCTCTGTAGTTTGTAGAAAACAGGACAGGTGCAGGAAATGGATATTCAGTTAATTTGTTGTGTCAAATCAAGGTTAAAAAAGAGAAAAACACAACTAAGTATTGCAAACTGGGATTATTCCGGTCGTTTTTTAAGAAGATCAGCAGAAGTAATGTTGCAGTAAATTACTGTATCAATTGCAAAAAGGTAAACTTGTAAAAACAAAAACAAAAAAAAACACATAAGGCCAAATTACTTCGCTCCGTGTAATATTCACCAAAAATGCATGTTTATTCCGAAGATCTCAGTAATAAAAAAGATATGTAGTTAATGTATATTAGACTACTGATACCTAAAGATATTAAATGAATAAATATGATAGATAATCTAAATGCAACCATGTTCACATTACTGTACATCTTGGGTAAGAACAACACTTCCTCGTGAATCTCAAAACCACTATCATGAATTATATATGAGATACTTTTATCAATCTGATCAAGTCATTTTGAAAATAAAAGACCACAGTTTCATTCTTCTGCTCTCCGTCGTACTCGTATACTGTATTTATTTTTTTAAATTGTGGGCCAATGAGCCTCAAATGCTAAGAGGTATTATCTTGGTACAGGGTGGTGTTTAATATATGGTACATTTAGCACAGCATGTAGATGAATGTTGTAAATGTGCTTGAGGCTGTCGTGGCATGATTAAAATGGACGTGGTGATCAGCAGTTTTGTCACAGAGGGTAAAAGTACAGCTAACTCACCCGCTGCCATAATAAACGATAAGACGCTGACACAACGGGAATGATGAACACTCTGAACTAATGGCCGCTCTCTCTCGCTCACACGCATGCATAAATATAACCAACTCTTTTAGTTTTTTTCCCCATCTATGCCTGTCTGTCTTTTCCACTCTTTTAAAACTGTCTCTTTCTCTACAGTCAGTTACAGGACACAACAAAAAAAAGAAAACAACCTGTCCTTCAAAAAATTTACTAAACCATTCCTTCATTCCAGAAATTTCTTCTCCAAAACGCCTCGTATAAAAGCATAGGAGGGGATGTCTTGTGATATGAAAATCATTCATGCCCTGGGGGAATACATGGAGAGGAATACAGGATAGATGCAGACAGATAGAAATTGAACCAAATTCTTCCTTCCCACCCAATCACACTACATCACAAATCACTAGCTCTGCCGCTAATTCAGGTGTGTTACGGTGCACAGGCCTTGGCATATGGTGTGTGTGTGAGCGCATGTGTATGTGTTTGTGTGTAGTGTGTGTATTTGCATATTTGAGAGGAACGGAGGGAGAGAGAGAGAGACAGAGAACGACAGGGAGAGTGCGAGAGAACGAAAAGATGATTTAGGAGTAATGAGAGCCGGTAAAATCATGGTGCCCAGCGGCATTATGGGACTAAATCTAATCTGCTAATGGAGAGGGGGGCATGGGCTGGGAGGGTGATGGAGGGAGGAGGAAGGGGTGAAGTAGGAGGGGGGATAGATGAAGAAGGGAAAGGACAGCAATGGCAGAAATAAAGGTTGAGCAAAGAGGAATGGATGGAGGGCAGGAAGGACAAAAGAAGAATGGAGACATAGAAGAAGAAGAAGAAGAAGAAGAAGAAGAAGAAGAAGAAGAAGATAACTGTAGGATAAATGGCAAAGATGGAAGATGGAGAGACATAAAAAAGTAGAGTGCAGAAAACAAGGATACATAATAGGGAAGAATATAATGGAGAACCAACAGATAATAACTAAAAGAAGATGTTAAAGAAACCAAGGTGAAAGAAGGAGGATTATGAGAATAGTAAAAGAAAAGAAGTGCGATAAGGCTGTATAGAACAAGAAAAGCATATAGATGAAGATGTTGAAAAAACACAACACAATACAAAGGAAGAAGGGGAAATATAAGAATGAAAGAAGAGATAAAGCAAGAATGTGGAGAGAAAAAGGTCAAGGACAAAGTGAAAGGGTGGGAGGTGAGTTTAAAGTGGGACATGTTACGTGTGTGTCAGTGTGTGTGTGTGTGTGTGTGTGTGTGTTTGTGTGTGTGTGTGTGTGACAAATAACCTGGGGTGGAGGAATCCAGAGAGCAGGGCCCTGGAGAGCACAATCAGCAAATATTGCAATCACGTGGTGTACAAAATGCTCTCTCTCGTTTATTCGTGCACACACGCATGCACCCACCCACCCACCCACGCACGGACACACACACACACACACACACACACACACACACATACACACAAAAGTATGCAGACTGGCGAAGTTTGCACACTACATACATGACGTACATGCAACCCAAACACCATCCCAATTGTTGCTCTTTCTGCCACACACACACACTCCGCAGAAGGCAGCCATTGAGAGGTAATTGCCACAGACTGTTAATGTTTTCCAGGATAAAACTACACCAATCTTTACAAGGACGGGCTAATTTCACAACTTTATATCGTTACCTCAACAAAATGGCTGACAACCGCATTACAACCACTCCAAAGAAATACAACGGATAGGATACTAGAAGTAGATGTTATTTTATACACATAATTTTGAGGCTTTTTTCCAAGTAGGGCCACCCAAACTGAAGATGCCGTGTAAGTGCATTGCGCAAGGTGCTCTGACAAAAGATTTCTCCAATTGTCTTTTCAATGTAACACTTTTTTTTGTAGTAAGAGGATAGCATTAGAGCTACAGCAATTAGTTGATTCATAAAAAAGTCTTTTGACAGAAACGTCATAATCGATTCATTAATTATTCAAGCAAAAATACCAAAGACGGATGGTTGAAACGTTAGTTGCAGACCGCATGTTGTTTTGCAGGATTGTAATGCGGCAACAGGTCTTGAAGGGCTCAGAAAGAGCTTATGATCACTTACCAGCAAAAAATCATTGGGGTCATTCTCAAATAAGAGTCATCTACTACCTTTAAAAATAAATCTGATCTTTAAATCATATCCTCTTAATCGCATGGATCTTTTTATGTAGATCATGTCAGGCTGAAACTCTCCAGTGAAAGCAAAGTAAAATCACCTCATTCAGGCTGGGTGGCCAGCTCAGCAGGGAGGAAAGCGATTGTCAGATTTTAGTGTATGCACTGTATCATATCATATTATTGTAAATCATTTTTATGACTCATGTGTCTGTGATCATTTGGGTTTATAAATACAATCTGCAGTTGGAAATTGAACCTTGGGCCGCAGTGGTAAACTCCTACACGGGGTTGAAATCCAGACACCCTGTGAAGCTTCACCAAAACCTCAACAATCTATGAGCAACATAAACTGAGCGGAGCCACATGGCAACTCCATTATCTTGATGGTAAACAGGACCCCAGCTCTGCAAATAACAGTATCTAAGATACGGCATCAACATACAACAACTAGCTAAGAGGTCCAAAACATACACCACTCAAGGTATTGTATTGGTGCATTACTGACAGCCCTTTACCAAAGAAAAGTGAACTTAAACACATTAAATGTAACTCCGTCTCTTAAATTACTCATTTCTAAGTTGAACGCTATGAAAAAAAAGGCATTACCCAAAAACACTTTCAATCAAGAGTGTAGAAAATCAAGCCAAAACTCCCTATAGATCAGAGTTAGATGCAAGGCGACCACACTGGAAATGATACTAAACGGCAGCTAGATACAATGTCAAGCACCGTCTTGTGTTTAGCTATTTCATTTACAGGTCGGTAAAAGAAAACACAGATGCAACATTACACTGCAGCTTAGGCAATTACATCAAATTACATTGAAAGTCTGCAGTGGCTCATGTGTTTATGAGGTAATGTATAGTTTCAGTTCATAAGATTGTAACTGCGCTCCCTTACTCATTCAGGCTGCAGGCACGGCGCTGCAATCAAATAGCCATTACAGTGTTGAATGTTACAGCTGAGGCAAAGCAGATGAGGAAAGAGATCGGGTCAAAAGCACGGCTATTGAATGAATTATGAAAACAAATCTTGGTGTCTCTTATTTGAATAGGAAAGCTGACTAAAAAACACTTTCTGTAGAGGCAATATCTACTTATGTGCAATATTTACATAGAAAAGAACTGAATGCGTTTAAAGACGCCCAGTGAAAATTGAACAACAGCCAGCAGGTAGGCAGCCTGTATTAGAGCATCTTGACTGGAAGAAGAGACCAAAAGAGGTTCCAGACAGTAGATGGCGCTGTAATGCTTCTCTATGCTTATTTCTCAGCACAATCAATGCATTTAGATCACTATCACACACTCTGGATGCTCATCAAATCAATACCTGCGGATTACTGGCACACAGACACTACCCCTCCTTTGAGGGCATTTACAGACACTCTGTCACTGTAAACCTCACAGATTGAAGAAAATGGAATGATAACCATTTCCTGTCCTGGTGAACTTTCAAAGCAACATCTACTACCTACGTACTCGCTAGAACCCACACTTATTTTTATTTGATTGCAGCAAGGATGGCAGGAATAAAGATTCTTCTTGTTGCAAATATTATGTCATGACAGAGAGAGTGTGAGAGAGTAAATGCATCTTGTGTCTTTTCATTTAAACCTATTGTCATTTATATTATATTTATGTTTTATTGGATTGGGTACACTGAAAAGGAAATCAAATAAAATGTTGCATAATTTCCCTATTCCCCACTAAATGCACTCCAAAGTTGTCGCTGCCAAACATGAATCGAGCTGACATGTTGTTTATTGAGTGGACTGATTTAAGGCAGAGTTCGCATAATCAGGGGAAATAAAGAAAGAAAATGGACATCTGCATTTTTTCCTTTTTCTACACCTGTTGTGTGTCCTCTAAGTACATCCTTTTTTCCTTACGTCTGTCAGTCTGCCGGTGGTGTCTGTCTTTCTTCTCTCTACAAAGAAGAAAGACAGAGACACTGGAAGGATCTGTGAATCATTATCCTCTGCTCACCACTGACAACAGAGACGCTAATAGGCTCCCAGCAGGGAATAAGTGTGTGTGTGTGTGTATGTGTGTGTGTAAGAGAGAGAGAGAGAAAGAAAGAGAAAGGTTGTGTAAAATAAATGTTTGTACATACAGGTTCTTCATTTTCCATCATGTTTCTTTTACTACTGTATGTGACTGTTTTTTTGTGTGCACCAACTCTAAACATGTTCGTCTATTGGCGGTTTTCCACTGCGTGGTATCTACTCGACTCGCCTCGGGTCTACTCGCTTTTTTTGGTTTTCCATTACG
>NC_048416.1:22358763-22363011 GCF_013103735.1 Etheostoma cragini
TATAATGGGCCGAGGCGAACCGAGGCGGGCCGAGGCGAGCCGAGGCAAGCTGTTACCAGCAGTGGAAAAACGCCATATGTGAGTGTGCGCTATTGTGTTCATGTATGTGTGTGCACACGTTTGTGTGTGTGTGTGTGTGTCTCATTTCCTCCATGTAGAGATTAGGGCCAAGGAAGAGCAGCATTATCAGACAGCTGGAAATGAGATCTCAGTAGGGGACTAGACTCCTCTGCCTTTCTTTTCAACCCTTCTTCCACACCTCCTTTAGTCCCTTGTTCTGAGTCACCTCCTCTCCTGCTGCTCCCCGTTCACCTCCTTTTCTTCTACTCTCTTATAGCTGTGCTTTTACAACTCCACCTCTCCTACCTGTTAACATATCCCTTCTAATCTTTCCCTCCATGTTCACTTTGTCAATCCTAATACAAACAACCCCACCTCACCTTTCTCTTTCTTTCCATCCATTTAGTCCTCCATGTGCACCTCTTGTTCCTCCCTCGGCTACAGGGAAAAAGATTGGCTCCCTACTTTATCTCATTGTTGCTCCCATCATCAATCTAGTTTACCTATGTAGTGGTGCAGAGGGGATCCTCAATACCCGAGATGCAATCCATCCTCACTGTTACATTAATAAAATGTGGATTACAGATTAAAGTAAATTCATTCATTTTTGCCCTTTCATTATACTCTCTATGGTGTAAATTCACATAATATCGTGAGGTAATGTAAGTCAATGGAGGCCAAACGCCGTTGATAAACACGCTAAAAAGCAAGTATGCGTCTTGATAACCCACCAATAATGGCATACAAATTGGCATGTCATGCAACACCATTTCACCCACACTCTGGGTAATTCAGTGTGGCCACAATTTTTCACAGAGAGGTTCAGTTGAGGTTGTTGATGTTTTGTTCAGTCGTGACATCTCTCACTGTTAATATTCATTACTCAGTTTTCCTATTTATTCCAAATGAACTTTCGCCACCACTAAAAACATGAAATGTGTTATTTTCCCGCTGCTAGAAGGACTTTCCCGAGAAAGAGTTACCACTAACACTGTATACAACATCCAGTCAAATTGGGAAAGATTGAATAGCTATTGTGTTATGTCTGTTGGCCATCAACTTGCATCACTGCATTGCTGTTATATTATTTTGATATGACAAAGTGTTATATTGTTACTTAAATGTATCTGAACAGCATTGACCTTCTAAAAGTAGAAACTATAATACAATACTGCCCCGATAGTAAATAAGAAACAGACAAGGGCATGACAAGCAAACATGATAGTGAACAATAAATCTCAATAAAATGAGCCTTTGCACAGAAACTGAACTGTTTAGGATAAGCTGCATCTGTGTAAGGCCATTTTCCCGTGCCATTCTTTTCATCTTCTTCTCTTTTTTTTTGGTGGTCCGATGTCACCATGACAACAACAAAACAAACACGTGCGAACCACAGTTTTGTAGATAAACACTTCATTGTTGAGATCTGTCGTCTTGTCACGGAAAAGTTATGAAACAAATAAATCTATCTTGAACAATCTATTGGACTAGATGTTCGGTTGCACTGGAAGCCCGAGGCATCACATCACTGTGGCTGTGGTGTGTTGTTTATGTGTGTGGTGTGTGTGCGCGTGTGTAAGGGTAGGAAGTAATGAAATCCATGTTACAGCACTACATAAATACAGCACAAAAGAAATGTAACAATCAGCTACAATTACAATAAAATACAACATTAAAATACAGCATATGAAAGCTAACAAGATACAGAAATGGCTCTATGAGGATGCTTTCTTCAGCAGTAAAAAGGAAAAAAAAGAACATGAACTGCACAGACAAACAGCAAGTGTTTGAGATTCAGAGCATCCAGAGGAAAGAATTCACTGGAAAGTTACGAATCTGCATTGATATATATATATATATATATATATAAATAAATGTATGAAATTATTGTGTGTGTGTGGGTGAGTGTGTGTGCGTGGGTGCGTGCGTGTGTGTGGTGTGTGTGCACACGTGGGTCAGTGTAGTCATTGGATATTTCCGGGAAGTGGTAGCTACACTAAGTTTATTATCTCTCTTCCTCAATCAAATCAGTGAGAGTGAAACATGTATTATAGGACACCATTTTCTGAGAACCGCACCCACACACACGCACACACACATGCACGCACACACGCACACGCACGCACACACACACACACACACACACACACACACACACACACACACACACACACACACACACACACACACACACTGCTATCTAGACTTAAAGTTCTACCGTAGTGTGACCGTAGAGAGGAAATCCCTTTTCAACCCACACCTATTCTCGACATATTACACCCTGGTCTAAGTGTTCCTCTGTGTCTCAGGGGGTGTTTGCATGTCTGAGCTTCTGTGAGTGTATGTGCTTGTTTGGTCTGCCGATGCTATCTGTGCCCCAGAGAGGAAGGAAATGAACAGTCGGTTACACTGAGAGCAACACAGCCACTGCCGCTACATGTCATATTTTGAAAATCAAGCCGTTCACACTGTTGACATACTGTATGTACTCTGTAATTAAAAAAGATGCAACTTAAAAGCAAATGTTGTAACAACATGTAATATATTCACATATCTTGCTCCTGCTCTGCTCCAAACATTCTCCAAAACCAAATTGTAATGGTGGATAACTGAGACAGAGCATGAAACATAATCTCAAATAAACAATTTGATACAGTAACTTGACATTTCTGATTTCCTAAAATAAAATTAGGTAAAACATTTAAATTGAAGGAATAAAGATATGAAATATTTTGAAATGGGGAGTTCATTAGATATAAATACACATACTCAAAAACTTAAAGCTTGTCAAAGTCTTACTTCTTTCTTTTAGCATAACATTTCCTGTCTATAATTCAACCTTTTATTGTTTCTTTTCTTTCATTTTCCTTCTTCTATTCATCTTGCCTTGCTGAAGAGATACCTGGTCTGTGTTTATCTTTTGACCGGTCTCCTTGCTCTCATCGCCATCGTTTTCTAGAGTATGTCTCATTTTTGCCTATGCTCTCTTTATCTCTCAACTACTCTTTTCCTCTCCTCAAATCAGATTAATATTTACATTCATAGACATTCCAACAAGAACCATGCCTAACAACTTTACATTATGGATGCTTGTGTGCAATGCTGTTTTTTTGTGACTGTCCAATTGTGAGGACATTTGTCTTCCCCTATTTATTTGTCTGTGTTTGAGAGTAAATGTTAGATGCTTTCCTCCCAGACAGTATAAACTAAAAAGCCACTGAGATCACATGTGGCGCCGTCGACCATGCTGACACTAATCAAATATACGATCCTTATGTGAAGTCTCAATGCGCTGGTAGAGGAAAAGAAATATTAGCACGATAGAGTGATGCAGAGAATTGGGCTGGCCAGCGTTGTTTGACCTGTTAGACAAAATGTTGGAGGACGGAGAGAAAGAGGGAGACATTGAAGGAAAGAGAGGGAGGGGGAGGTAAGATTATAAAAAATACACACACGCACGCACGAACGAACAAGGACATTCATAAATCACCCCATCTAAATGTTAATTGGTGCTAAATGGCATGTTTGAATAGGTTAAGTGGATGCTCTGAATTAGTGTACGTAGGTGGTTGAATAAAAGCCCATTTCTACACCCATAACTCCCCAAATATCATTTGTGTCAAACAGAAGAGCACTTGATTGCTTACCCCAGACTGTACAGTTTCAGGTCCAAGTGAAGCATCGGTTCATTTAATTCAATGAGAAACTGAACTCTGTTTTTGAAAGGAACAGTTCACCAAATGTATAAAGCATGTACCTAATGTACCCATTGTGCAGAAAGTGGCCCACCTCAACGATTAGCACCACCAAGGGAGAGGTTGTGGAGCTTAAGCAGAGGAGTTGCAAGCATTTGACCGTTGTGCGTAGTAAAAAAATAAATTTCTTCTCTTTTTCTTTTTTTAAAGCATGGCCCACCAAGTACTGTATCCTCTGGGGCCGATTAAACACTCAGTGTCACTTACACAGAGGTTGGGAGGGTAAGTAGACCGGCTGAGTATTAGACAGACAGAGGTAAATTGCTACAATGACAAACTACTACACTGCTTGTATGAGTCCCACTGCGCTCTGTGACATGATGTGTGCCTGCCGCCATATAGTAATCTGAATAGCTACACACACACACACACATACACACACACACACACACACACACACACACACACACACACACACACACACACACACACA
>NC_048416.1:22363111-22421911 GCF_013103735.1 Etheostoma cragini
TATATATATATATATATATATATATATATATATATATATATATATATATATATATATATTATGGTAAGGCTAAAATGATTTAAGGTTGTTTGATCTGTTCACTTATTGGATTTCATATTGAAAATTGAATACATTGAATTGCAACATCAAGGTTCTTACAGAGCCTCAAACCACTCAGCTAACAGCAGAAAGTTTAGAAAGCTTAGTAGTAGTTTCTGGTTAGAAAAATTAAGTTCTTTAAAATGTTATTTAAAAATGTTATATATCCACAGTGCAGCTCAGTCACTCATCATAGTATGCCTTTTGATGCCTAACCATCAAACTTTCACCCACATTTTCGTTATTTTAAATGTGTGACTTTGATTTGTCGCATTGATCAAAACCTGCGGACACTGCCAACTGTGTCTGATGGATCACCCAACCAAGCTGGAGGGAATCGCTACAAGGGAGTCAAAGTAATTATTTTCATAACTTCATTTGAGCCAGAGACAGCGGCAATGTTTGCTTAAAAACATTAGTCTACATCAATTTGGTCCGGGCAACCACTTCTCCACTCTTCATTTAACTCCTTTAACTTCTAGGAGTCTGACTGAAATTAGATTTTGTGATGCAACATTTATTAAAATTTAAGCCTTGAAATTTTGTCAACTTTCTCTATTAGAGAACTTTTTATTGTCTTTATAATAATTACTTTCCTGCTTTGGTTGCAGTCAAGTAATTGGCGAAATATTTCCTTACACATTGCCAGTGAACTTGGCCATTATCGTTGCAATAACTTAAATTTAGAGGAAACTGGAAAAACACTTATTCAGGACTGTATAAATCCTCATATATTCAGTTTTGTAAATGTTCATTATGCTCAAGTCATATTTTTACAAGTTTGGCAGTCGTCACATAACGAGCCAGTAACATGGCAATCAAAGCATAATTGCAGCTGGAGTGTTCCTGTAAATTCACAAACTCTTCTGCTCTGACATAATTTGATGTTTGAAGAGTGAGTGTGTGTGTGTGTGTGTGTGTGTGTGTTAGTGTGTGTGCATTTGAGTGCACAAGGATATGCTGCTACTCATGCTGAGCCATGTGGACTTCAGGAAACACAAACACACACACACACACACACACACACACACACACAAAGCTACAGTAACTCATTAAAACGGCTCATTTCACCCCAATCTCAGCCAACACACACTGCTCTCTGATCCAAGGGCTACATGCACACACACGCACACACACACACACACACACACACACACGTTTTCATCCATATCCAACTAACAGTGTCACTTTGGGATTCTTTCCTTTTTTTAGTTTTTCTCTGTGGTGTCTATCTTTATCTCTTCCTGTTGTTGAGGTAACAAAAAACACATCAAAAGGAACAACAGATAAAATACAGTAATTAAGACCGGGTTATTGGAAACTTTGACAAAAAACTGAAAATAAATTAGATAGATGAAATACAAAAGTGGAAATAGGGTTAAAAGTAAAATCTATGGCTGAAACATTGTGTAGTTTTTTTATTTTCAATCACAGAGATTCTGCCACATTCTACAGCTGATTTTTTTTTTCTCCCATTTGTCGCTTTGTTTTCTATGAAAAGCATATCTCAATTGCAAAAGCACCTTGTTTATAATTAACTGCAATGAAGTGTCCTTTTGGAGCAGGAAATATTTGACAATTAGTGAAATCGTGTTACATCCATCATCTCCTTTGATTGGAATTTTGTAATGTTAAGGGACAATTGTAAAAACCAAAGATAATGAGCCTTAGGCATTCCGACAATAACATTTAAGTTTATTTCTTTGATTACAAAATGGTGAATCTTTCACAGACTGTCTGTATTATATTTAGCTTGCGACAAGATCTTAACTGCATCCATGTGTCAACATCTAGGTTTATAAAACATAGCTTGGATCCAAAATTATTTATTTATTGAGAAGCAGCAGAGTTTTTGGGTAATATCTTTGGTACTTAAGGCACATTGTGGGGACTTTGTCTTCCACTGTTCCACAGAAACATGTAATTAAAATGTTGGAGGCAATACCACAGCATTTTAATTTTACCTTTACAAATCGTTGTTTCTGCCGTCCAAATAAAAAAAACAAAAAGCAATTTAAATTGTTTTCTTGTCCTATCGTAACACAGTATATGGCCTGCTTTCTTCAAACACAAATCTGTACTGGAGCTCTGTCATATTAATCAACAATAGATACTGTAGTGGAAAAACGGACATCAGAGGTCCGCCAGCACTTGAGAAAGAGTTACAATAGAAAGCAAGTTGAAAGACAAAAAAAAGTGGAAGGCAGATGTAGCAGAACGAGAAATAATATGAAAAAAATAGCCAAAAAGCAGGGCCATGAAGACAAAATCTCTTATCAGTGCCGACAAAACAAGAGGTGATTTTCAGTCTTTCTATCCCGTTTCCACTTAAACCACGAGAGAGCTTGCTGGCGCCAAACTGAGCCAACAGTTTCACTAAAACCTCACACAGTACAGCCCGTTCCAAAAGAAAAAAACTTTATTTTAAAAGTTTAACTTATCATCTACCCTATATTGTTTTTCTGAATTTTACAGGCTTATAATTTTTCAAACTTAAAATTTTTCTAATGCACTAAAACAGAAAATTTAAAGCAAGCATTCTATGAGTTCTTCAGGTAGCATTTAAAACTTATTGAGATAGAATTTTTTTATTAGTAATAACTAAAAGTACCATTTATATTATACTATACCCATAACAAACCCGGAGCAATGTGGTACTCTTTAATCATTATATACACTTAAACACTAACGCCAAATAATCATACGCTAACACTGCACTTAGAAATGTGGAGATTAAACCCCTGCATGTTTATTGTACTTGGCCAATAAAGTAATTCAACCTCTGAAAATATTTTCTTTACTGCATTAGTTCATCTTACTCAGACGGATTCAAGGAAGGAGACTCCAAAGCTCACCCTCTGTCAGTCAACCCCAAGCCCTCAGCGAAAAAATACAACCACCCCTGATATGTTTTTTCTCCCCAAAACGCAAAAACCATAAAATCTCCCCCGTCTTGATCCAATCTTTCCTTCAGGAACCAAAAAAACATCCACCACCTCCTGGCCTCCCAGAAATCTGGTTCCAGTTTGAGGCAGCACTGAGCTCGGGGGGGGGGGGGGGGGGGGGGGGGGGGGGGGGGGGGGGGACAACTCTGCTGACGCTTATAAATAAATAATGAGAAAGCACACAACATATTCAAAATCTCACCACATCTTTATGATGTTTTAGTGTGCCTCTTTTAAAAAAGAAAAAAAGGTTTTTATTCAGAATTTCACCAACCATTTCTTCATTTTCTTCTATTCCTGCATTTTACAAGAACATGCATTGATACGCTTGTTGTTTTTATGATTTATGATGGAGCCGATTGTTTAATGTCAGAGATGAATGAAATAGGGAGTGAATGGATTGAGAAGTTAAACTAACATGCACTCTACGTGCCTTCTGGTTATCCTCTGTTTTTATATCTTTGTTTTCTCTGTGTGTGTGTGCTTTCTCTGATCTCTTAAGTCTCAATGTAGCATTTTAAGCTATTTTTGTTTTATTATTGTTTTCCTCTCTTCCTCTCTCTCACCTCAAACACCTTTATACGCAGTGCTTGTTCCTTTTGTTCTGTCCATGCCAGGGGAATGTGAGTGCCCGGGTCCGTGTGCCCTGAATGTTTTCTAAAACTCATTTTACGTGGAATAAAGGGGGACTGAAGCAACAAAATGATCACAGAACAAATAACTTTGTTTAATTACCTGTAAGAGGGGTACCTGAATGGAACACAAAAGACCAAGCAAATGTGGATTAAGTATGTCTGAAGAATAAAAGTTGAGAAAATCATCAAAAGTCAAATCCAGCTAATCTTATGGATAAAAGGCTTTCAAAGAAGATGATCTACAGAATCCACGAAAGTGGCAGAACTTAGGCTACCATGTGTTGCATTGGTCCCGACACCTTTATGGGACACATATGGCTTTAGAGACATACCAGAGGAGAGGCATAGCAGCCCAAAACCCACGGCCAGCAGCATCTACATAACCACTAATCACCTCAAGCTTTGGACACTAAACCTGCACTTAAGGACCCTACCAGATACGTATGCATATGAAATACCACGTTACAAAACAATAAAGCGAAGACAGTGAACAATTTTGGAGTGAAAGTATGTTAAACTGTACATTTTTGCCTTATTTATTTATTAATTATATTATATGCCATGCAGTGATGCAGCCTGAGAAGACGCTGATGGGATGCTCAAACATCCAGGGTTCAAGCGATGGTTTATGGGAAAGAGTGCATTAATGAGCCGCTGTGTGGGAAAATTAAACCCGGAAGACAAACAATTAGCACACATGTACAGTTGGGAAAAGAATATTGTGATTTTTCTACTTCTTTTTTTGCTCTTTGGTTGCCAGAATAGAATCTAGAATCCCAGATAATCCTAGAATTATTCATAGTACCAAGTGACTTTGACAAAAAAGTAAAAGCGACAAAACATACAGCATGATGGATTACCTTTCCAACCCAATTTTTAGGTTCTGCAAATAGATTTTCATACTGTACTGGACTAACTGAAACCAATAGCTGCCTGGAAAATAAAAAATCAATATGAAAGCCTTTGGCATGCTTTTCAACATGGTCAGAAATAAGGAAGAAGAACACAGTTCGCTCAGAGGAGTGCTGTAGTAAACAGTAGTCTTCATTATGTAATATAATTCTGCATACAGCACCGCTATCTACCAGCTGAGGGCAACACTATATTTAAATAAAAGTATTACGGTATTCTGTTTGGCTTTCTGACACAGTTTAAACATTCTAATGTACCTACATTTATTTCAGCTCTCTGCGTCTGATCGTTTCACTCTTCCCCTGCTACCACACATGTGGATGTGCACCTGGGTAGCATGAATGACACCTGTGAGACATAAGGTGCATAGCAGTAGGGAAGGTCAGGTTACCATGTGTTGTACGTTGGTCCTGACACCTTAGCAAGACCCACACGGGGCTTGTATAGAGTCATATAGATTGGAGCAGAAGTACAGTAGTTTTCATGGCTCCCTCCATATGGAAGTCGTATGCACTGCACTGAACAATAGAAGTCGTTAAAATAGCAGGGGGGAACCTGTGCATGTGTGTGTGCGTGTTGAGAGGGAGTGCATGCGTATCAGTTTGTACGTGTGAGAATGCTGGGGTGTGATTGAGTGTGTGTCTTGGTGTGTCTGGACGACAGGATGAAGCTACAAGTCTTTCATCTGTGAGTGAAGTTGATCGGCAACGTGGAAAACAATTCAGGCAAGGAGATGACAGGACCCCATCCCTTTTATTTTCTAACCCTGACCCCCTCCCCCATTCACACATTTTCTGCATCTCTCTTCTTTTCAGCCATCTATCTTTCTTCCTTTTCATCTTGCCCTCTCTTCTTCCTTTCTACCCTTTTTGTATTTTATTCCTCTCAAATGCCATGTCTCTACATAACTGCTTTTTTTCTTTCATGTGAACTGCTGATCTAAAAAGAATAGACAAGGAATAATGTAGTGTGTGTGTGTGTGTGTGTGTGTGTGTGTGTATGTGAGTTAGTGTTATTCTAGGGGGGTACCTCTTTGTCTGTGGTCTCTAAATGGTAGCAAGTCAATGGCTCCAAGATGTACTCTACTGATGATGCTGATTTCTCATCTCACTGTCACAAATTCCCCTGACAGACACTTCTGATCTCACCAAGACCACCATGTGAGTCTCTGTGTGTTTGTCTGTTTGGAAAATTAAGTGTTTTGCTGTGTGTGTGTGTGTGTGTGTGTATGAGAGCAAGACAGTTACTAAGAGCAAGCCAGAGTAGTGTTGTGTTGTTTGTGGTTGAGCTCTGATAATGATTGTAAATGGTGGTTTGCCCAGATGGCACTTACTGTACTGTCGGTCAATATCAGTGTCTCCCTCCCATTTGGTCACACTCCCTTCCATTTTTTCCAATTCTGAAGTTGGGTGAAGGAACTAAATGAAAATACACTCATTGACATTGTCTGGCAATCATTTCCAGGCCAGACAATATCACGTTGAAGGAGTTCATTGAGGTAAAAGATGGGGTTGGCCTCTTGTAGGTCTTCCAATTAACCATGTGACCCTGTAAATTACCTAAAGTGTGAACAGGGTATGAAAAGCTGACTTTTTTTGACGGTATCTTTGTGATACCAAGGTTGTTTTAATCCAATCTGCTGTTGGCATTCTAAAATAATTGTAGCCTTGGATATAATCAGAAATACCTCACACATACTGGGTGATTTATGGCAAACAATGTCTGTCTCATCTAATGCAGGTCGTAGGTTAACTGCCTTACCAGTCTATCATGGAATATATCAATGTACTCTTGCATCCACTGGCACAAAATGACATTGCTGAACTGTACAGAAAATCCTACTCACAGCATGCCAGATTTACACTTTAGCTACATTTTCATGTGTTTTATGTACTGTTTTGGGCGAATGGCAACATATGTTGAAGACATAAAATGTTCTGCAAATACGGCACAAAGATTGTTTTTACTGGCTGGAGGGAAACCAGGCTAATATGGAGTCACTGTAGGTGTTCCATGTTTTGTTCCTTCCTGAGCTACAAGTCAGGGTTTTGCTTTCTTTTCAGCCATTTGACGTTACGAGGAATGGTTTTGGTTGACATGAAGTGGTGTTTTAAAATGTATTCTCTTAGAGTTGTGCAATATTCCAGACAAAAACATCTGGACTAATGCAGCAGATCTGAGGTCCACAATGCATAGAGTGGGACCTTAACGATGGTTGCCACTGTCTGCGCAGAGCTAAGATTTTCAATATGCCCAGTCAGCCTTGCATCTGTAAGAAGGATCAGGCATCCATATTGATTATGTATGTAATGGCAGCAACATGGTTACTTTGATGCTTTAATGACTTAATGACATGAACTTACATCAAAGCATCAGGTAACACTTTATTTCATGCTTCATCATTATCATTTTTCATGCTTTCTGCTATCATACTTGCATTAAACTAAGAGGAAACACCCTCTGTGTTCACATTATCCAATCAAATAATCTCACTTATCCAAATAAAAACACTGAAAATGTACATACTGTATGCTACTCTGGGACTGACTGTTAAGTGTATTTGTAAAATCATGTTAGTTCAAGATCTTGTTTTAAATTTTAAATGTTTTCAAAAAAGCAAAATACAGGCAGTAATGTAGGATCAGTGATTGTCCTTCACCTTTGGTGACAGTTTACTGGTCTCAAATACAAATTTGGCAACAGAGTTTTTTTAAAGTTTTCATTTTTGTAATTGATACATGATGTAGCTCTAATAGTATGTAGAAAATATTTCATGGGACAAAGCCAAACCATTGAAAATGTACTGCAACTAAAACTAAAATATATATTGTATGTATACTGTATATATATATATATATATATATATAAATACTGGCAATGTCTAGATACAAGAAAAGGGTCTATAAAGTCATAGCATACAAAACATGAACTCATAGTTTCTAATCACACTAAAGTGTTGTGTTATGCAAATGTTGTGTATAAAAAACTAAGTAAAATTAACAGCATGAGAAACAAACAGCATAAAATCAGCTCATGGGAAATGATGTTTGCTCAATTCAAACATGTTCAACCTACTGCATCTAAGGTCAAATGTTCAATGCTGAATAGAGAAAACATACATCCAAAGAAAAACTTCTGTCAGGTAACAATAGTTGCAGCACTTTCTGACTTTCAGCATTTTCTTGCTCTGACACATGATATAAAGAGAGGTAGCAAAATGTTTATCAACTGCATGACAAAGACGCTACCGTTTAAGATGGCACGTGAGCTAACATTTCTTTGAGGAGGATTCGGTTTGGACAAAGTTTTTCTTCCCATGCTTGTTTAGGAATAATACAGAAAATGGGGAACAGCTGATGGGGGTGGCGAGTGGTATTTGGGAGCAATCTTTGCTCTCTGAAGTCCAGAGTCTGTCTCTGTTTTGTGTCCGGTGATACGCTGCTGCTATGGATGCACATTTGCAGAGGAAATCTATGACACACATATGGTCATCTCATCTTTTCTTGCCAAAGCATGAAAGACTAAAATGTCAATCAGTCAGCGGGTGTCGCCCGCACCCCCAACATACACACATGGATGCAGGCACATGCACAAGCAAACACACAAATACACACAACAGACCTCTTCCGATCCCCCACTGTCCAGTTTCTGCAACCCATCCATCTTCTTCAACTGTCAGTCAAATGTCAAAGAGCTTTTGAAAACACTCAGTCACATCCACGCTAACACTCACACACACACAGACACACACACAAACACACACACACACACACAAACACACACAGTTCTAAATGCCCTTTAATAAACAAACCCAAACATTGAAACAAATACATCCTCAAAAATATTTGCATAAAAATATGGATCGAGGATCATGCAGTCACACACAAGCTCTACAAAACCAAGTATTCATGTGTCTGTGAGTGAGTGAGGCCTTGCCAATCTGTAGGAGAAGGTGGCTTCAAAGTTGTGTATGGATGATAAACACTGCATGGTACAAAGACATCATATGGGCACACAAAAAGCCACTGGGCAGCCATTTTCCATCACTCCCTTTTTCTCCAAATCTTTGTCTCTTTCTCATTTTCCCAACCAGGTGTTGAAAAGGGACATAAAACATTTCTATTCCACCATGCCACCGCTTTCGAGTTTAGACTGTGTGTGTGTGTGCATGGTGTTAACAACCCAGAGCCTTCAGATGTTTCGATCTTTCCGTGTTTGCGACCACCTACAGTAGGACCGCTACGTAATGCTCCCTCTCGCTCTCAACCTCCGCTCAAACTCAAACACAGCCCTGCATCAATCATCTGACCTAGCCAAGGCAAAAAATGAAAGTGCCAGTCCGCAGCATCTTGCTCTGGTGTTTTTCTACCACATTTCTTAGAGAACACGTGTCAATCAAACAGTGTGACGTCTTTCGCTTGTCTACTTTGTTCACAGGGTCTGAATTTTTAGCAAGTTGCACTCTTTTTCTGTCTGTTGAGCCATGGCAGTTTTTGTGTCTAATTCCGGCTGCCCAGTTTTTCTTCGGTTTATTCAAAACAAATCACTTTAGTAAGGAAATGTGAGTTGAACTGCACATGACAATGCTCCTTAACCCAAATGCCCCAGCAGCAGCACGGGAGGGGAGCGACAGAAAAGTTGCATTGTTTATAGTGAGGTAATCTCGGTTTAATGTTAGACTACATTGCAAAATACCACCATGCCTCATAATATCGTGATTCAGTGTGAGTGTTCCCAAAACATCTGAAAGTATGTTTTGCAACATTTCGTTATTTACATTTTTTCCAAATGAAAAATCAACAGCAAGTCTTGGTCTTCTTGACTGTAAACCGCTCCTGGCGTGCGCCCATTGATGTATTAAGAGTGTGCGCCTAGCAAATCCTCCATTATGATAACAATCTGCCACGGAACAAGCGCGCCTGCTTTTAAAGGGAATGTGAAATAACGCTCTGACTGGTTTATTGCACGCTACGCCCAAACCACACCTATTAATAATGTAGCTACTTCCATTGTAGATTTGCGTTGGACGCAAGAGTCATTTATCCCGATGCACGATATCCACCCACAAAGCTACTTGCATTTGGCGTTTGATACTTGCGTTTCAGATCATTAAAATAGGGCCCAAAATGTAGCATCTCCTGTAGAGACTAGATGACTAGACAATGAATGTGCACAAAAACCTTGGACACACGCATAATGGTTATGCATATGTCATTTCAAACAGACAATTGGTTTAAACTGCTTTTCTATGATTTTCACTAGAAGTTATTAAGATTTGTGGAGCAGACAGACGGAAAGATAAGCAAACTGGTGATAAATTAATGTATGGCCAATGTTGACTGTATATTAAATAAATGTATGGCCAACCATGGGTGAGGAAATCCAGCTAAAGCAGCTGCACACAAAATGTAGGACCAGTGCGTGAGCAGGGCTTTAAAAATCTGACACAAATTGTGCTTATTCATATTTCTGTCTTTGTAGCATTTTAGTTGTGAACATATAAAGTTTTATGGATCTGGCAACTAGTGTTTGGATCACCACATGTAAAAGCTTGATCTGGCTTTGAGATTTTGCCCTTGTTACGTCACATAAGATGTTGATGGTGAGTGGCAAAACAGACATTTATTCTCACTACCATGTTGTAGATTATTACTTTAACTATTGCTTCCAGCAACCACCAAAGATCCACTCAAGCCAGGTCCCAACCGCATGAAACTGGAATCAAACTAGCCTTTGAAACCAGTTAAACACACTGGTAAGCGCTGGGTCTGCTCTCATAGCACATTGAACACACTTATTTACTGCTGTCCTATCCATGCGGAACTCTCCTACGTACAGGACTTCTGCAACAGTCCCAAGAGTAATCCATCAGCATGAGTGTGTGTGTGCATGTGACAGTGTTAAATTACTGCTATGGCACATTGAGCCCTGGCCATTACTCTAGCAGGTGACACCCATTAAAAAAGGTGGTGACACTGACAAGGAGAGAGACAGGTGGAGAAGGAGAGAGGGAGAGCAAGAGAGAGAGAGAGAGAGAGAGAGAGAGAGGGAGAGCAAGAGAGAGAGAGAGAGAGAGAGAGAGAGACTGGAAATATGGACACGATGTGTGACAGAGGAAGGAAAAGAAATCATTGCAGAGAGAAAGAGAAGTGCTGTGAGAGAAACAGAGAATAAGAGAATACAGTAAACAACACTGGATGCAAAGATGTAAATACTGTACTTAAAAACAAAAATGGGGACATGTACGAGAAAAACTGAATAAATAAAGTAGGAGATGAGAAGGGATTAAAGAAGTGCTGGCAGGAAGTGTAAACAGAGAAAACCACCCACTGTTCTCAAGTCCGAGCCAAGGAACACACACACACACACACACACACGACAAGCCAAGAAAGGTAAAAAGTTAGAGGATTTAAAGTGGCTGACCTCCAGAAGATGGTATCAGCTTTTTTCAACTGAACTAAAATACTGGGACACAGACACACATATGTTTCACACACATGCACACGACAAAACTCCAAGCTAAAAAAAGCAGTGTATATAAACATTAGCAGACAAACAATTTATTTTTTCACAGCGAGAGAGAAAATTGTATAATAATAATAGTAATAAAAATAATAAAAAAATAATGTGTACTTTACTAATCCCGTAAGGGAAATTACAATGTTTTCACTCTCTTAGAATACACATTACACACAGACCTTAAATTAGGGCTGGGAAATATGGAGAAAATCTAATGTCACCAAATATTTTTGACCAAATACCTCGATGTCAATATCGCAATGATTTTGAATATTGATGCTTTGTAGTGGGTAAAGGCTAATAATAGAACAGTTACAACAGTCTGGTAAGTTCAGAAAATGACATGCCTTTACTGTAATGCAGCCTTTAAAACAAGAAAAAAACTTATGCCATGTTACAATATTACGATATCCAAAAATCACAATATCAATATAATATTGATGTATTGTCCAGCTCTACCTGAAATACACACCCATGCTCAGTACCTATACATGCAAAAATAGAGCGATGTCCGAGTGGGGGGGGGGGCTGCAGCTGTCAATGGGCAGGCTCACCCAAGCAACTGGGGGTTCGGTGCCTTGATCAAGAGCTCCTTGGCAGTGCCCAGGATGTGAACCGGCAACTTTCCAGCTACCGGTCCACCACCTTTGTTTGGTTCGTATGGAGACTTGAACCAGCAACCCACCGGCCCCCAAGCCAACTCCCTACAGACTGAACTAAGGACCACCTCTATGTGGGTGACTAAACTAATGACCAAACAAGTGTATACGATGCAATAACTGTGTAATGTATCTAAAATGTTGAGCATTTTACATGATAACCTTGAGTATGTGTGCTGGTCATTTTAAAATGTGGTGACAATGTTTTCATTGACGAATGTAATACCCTTGCTCAGAGCACAACCACAAAATTGGTGAGTAATTTCAAATTTCATTGATACATGTTCTGCTTAAAGGGGGCCATCACTGCATTGACCTTGATTCCCCAGGCAGTCTAACTAATGCAATTGGAAGCCAATGAAAGGATCATGTCCCGATTTATCATGTCCTGACGTACTAGGATTTATAAATAGGGTTGGGATTTCTGAGATAATGTAGTGATGCAGAGAAACTGTTTCTGGGTAACTGCAGCTTGAATAAGTTCATGGAGGAATTGACACGCATACGTTACAAAATCTGTAGCCCAGTTCATCGGCCCAGGTGCTGACTGGTTAAGCAGGGAAGGATATCTGATATCTCTAATGTCTGCTGTGTGTGTGTATGTGTGTGTGTGTGTGTGGGGGGGTGTGGGTGTGTGTGGGGTGGGGGGGACGTGAGAAAGGAAGACTTGAGAAAAGTTGTTTACATTCCAGGTGACTACTGTGGCTTTCTATTACTGCAATAGGGGCACCCTGGTGCAGAAACACCGCGCACACATAAGCCTTGACTTACACCCACACTTGAACTACAAAGAGAGGAGAAGTGTGCTGGGAATGCTCAAGAACAAACATACACACACACACACACACACACACACACACACACTTCTACTTCCACATATACTGTATAAAAAGAGAGGAATGAATACACATGCCATCACACATATTCACGCTAGAGTGTTTAACGTCCCCCTGAACACGCACATGTGCTCGTTAGCGTGAACTCCCAGGGCTCGTTAGCATAACAGCCCACCTTAACGAGGAGAGGACATGTCTGGCTGAGCTCACCTACGTCCTGATCAGCTAAGAGGGTCTCTGAGGGACAGAGCCAGACACACTATACAAAGGTGGATGTTACATTATAAGCGAATGGCGTGACATTAGACAGGGTCCATTGATTAATACATTTTGAGTGCTTCTTCACTGAGGGGTGTGTGTGTGTGTGTGTGTGTGTGTATGTGTACGCGAGTATGTGTGTGAGGGCCAGAGAGAATGAGAGAGACACTGAGAGAGTGAGATAGAGATGTGCTTTGAATCAAAAGACTAATTAAATCCAATCATCATTCAGCTTACTTCTCCGAACTAATTAGTTCCCTGCATTCCTTTCCAATTCTACCGATTTAAAAAACAGGGGTGTATGCAAATTTAATGTCCCCTGTTCATGTCCAGACATGGACCCATACTGCATGTCCCTCCCTTCTCTATCACCACGTGGCTGATAAAAACACCGCAAGGTATAAATACAGACAAACATTAGTTTATTAATGAATCAATTTTATGCTGGATGCAGCAATGACAAACCCTGATTTGGTGCTCAAGTCATTTTGTCACATCTTCTTGAATCTTCTTGAATTGATTCTATTCACATAAAGGATTAACATGTTAACTTGTATTTCTTTCATTCTGCCATACAGTCCTTACTCACAGGTCCGTCTGTCTCTCTGTCCACACGTCAGTCTGTCTGACTGTCTTTTCAAGCCTCGTCTCTGTCTGCATTTGTGTTAATGTGGTGTTATTTGTGAGGCACAGAGCACTTTCATCTGGCCTGGCACAACATTCACTCACATTGACTTTATGATGTGTGAGGTTCAAAACTCAGTCAGACATGTTTTTGAGCAACCTCAGCTGTGGCAATCAAGAGCATTATGTGACAGAGGGAGACGGAGGCTTTAACTGACAGAGAGAGAGAGAGAGAGAGAGAGAGAGAGAGAGAGAGAGAGAGAGAGAGAGAGAGAGAGAGAGAGAGAGGGAGAGAGAGAGAGAGAAATTTAAAATAAATAACCCTAACCCAAAAGACTGAATTTAACACAGTTTTCACTTTAATGAATAAAGCCTTTCATCATGCTCAGACCTTTAAGTTTAAATCAAAATCCTGAAGACTGTTGCGTTTCAATGAGAAGAACTAGTTTTAATCAAACTGGATTGAATAAGACTGAATTACAAGAAGTATTATTCCTTAATTGTTGCTCATTCCTGCATCACTTATCTTACTTGGTTTGCATCCATTACATGTTATCCTTCCTATTCTTCTCCCTCCCTTACTCACCAAAATGTCAAGCAGCCTACAAACTGTCACTATAGCTGAAGTTGGTATACTCATTTGAAATGATTTGCATTCTTTAATTAGGTTTGACTTTTACTGTAGATTGTGATTTAGCGTTATTTTAAAGTGTGTTTATTTTGGGCATGGTAACATGCTAGGGGAATGACCATCATCATCTTTATTTGTCATTACTTCAGTGCACTTTATGATGATAACTGTGTGCATCAGCCAATGAAAATTTGAACTCTGAATCTTGAGTTTTCATTGAGCATGACACTTACGAACATAGAGCACATTTTATTGAATTTATAGCATGGTTTCCTGTAAATGGCAGATCAACTAAAGTGACCCTTTCACAAAACAGGGGTATAACGCTGATGCTATATATATATATATATATATATATATATATATATATATATATATATATATATATATATATATATATATATATATATATATATATATATATATATATATATATATATATATATATATATATGTGACACACAGACAATGAAAAGGGTTGAAGAGATGGAAAACGACAGCAATGCTGGCAGAGAAAAGAGTGGAGATGATGTCCTATGTATAAAGTGACATGGGGTAAACTCTATAAAGGCAAAGTGTCCGCTGACAAACTGGAGGGACGATGATGCAGAAACAGGAGAAAATGAGGAAAAGAGAAAAGGAGGAATGCAGAAAAACAGATGGTTTATACAAAAAATTTGCATGAAATTGTCAATGCAAGACCTGAATACATTAGAGAAATCTTTTAAAACGATCGAGTGTTGTGCGCCTTTGCCCTGACAAACTAATATACAAAAATGAAAAGAGTACAAATGAGATGAATGCAGGAGGAGAGGAAATATAAGGTAATCCAGCAGATCTTTTGAAATGATTATCCCCACAACATGGGCATCCATTAAAGTATAGATATATGCAAAATATGGCATTTTGTACTTTCACAACTTCATTACATTATAGACAGTTTAAGGCATCACCGGTTTGTATTACATATCCTAATTTCATTGTGCACTTCTTCAACATCCTGCATAGTAATTACATTATGTGTCTTTAATAATCCATGAAAGAGACTATGCTTCACTACAACTTCATCTCACAGCTGCTGTTTAAGGTCTTTTTTTATGATGGCCATTTTTCTACAGCAATAAACTGGCCTTAGCAAGTAAGTAATGAGAAGTATTCTGCTCAACAGCATTGTTCATTTCTTCTTCTTCCCTTTTTTTTCAGAGAGCATATTCCCAGGAGCTATTTTAGTACTGCACAACATTAGTACAATGTGAAGGTAATATTTGTTTTATTTTAAATTGTGTACCTCATTACCTGCACTTCTTTTTTTCATGGATGCCTTAAAGGAAAGAAAATGGTCACGCTCTGTCCATCTAGCCTCATAACTGCTAGTGTGTGTTCCTTTTTCTTCATCCAGCATTTATAAAACCCAAAGCTTAACAATTTGTATTTTTCTGATGGGAAAACAAATGATATCAAATGAAATTGTGTATTATTTAGTAAATGTGCCTGATGTGATGAAGGGAGGCCGACACAGAAAGAAGAAAAAGACTAAATAATGAAAAACAAGCCTACTGACATTCAGATCCAAATATAAAGGAAAGCCACCCTGACAAAGATAAAACTGACAAAGAATATCAGTATGATGCCTTGTCCTTCTGCCAACAGTCGAGCACACGTCACCTTGATCCAATCATTTTTATTTCACTTTAAATCCCTCGTAGACTGCAAGAATCCACACTGAGTTCACTGGAAATCCCCCAGCTCTTCTCTTCGTCCCTCCCCCCTTTGTCTTTTTATTTCTCCTTTCATCTTTTATGTCATTCCTCTCTTTCTGTGTCTCATTTCCTTTCGCTATAATTTAGAATTGGTGTGGGGAAACTATCACTCTCTGTCACTCTGTCTGCCTGCCTACCAACTTGTCCATCTGTTCATCGTCCTCTCCCCAGTTCTCAGTTTTCTGTCAGGAACTATCTCGGGAAAGTGTGTTCCTATAAAACCAAATGTTTGAGGTAAAGAACCAACAAAACATGTTTCTACAGAGTTGCATGTTGGGGCAGCAGGTGTGGTTTTTCTTTTTTGTGTTTGAAAAATGGATGACGACCTTGCGCAACAGATTAACAGTTCTGAGTATAAGAGAGATGCACATCAATATATTGTTTTCCTGGTAACAAGAAAAAGAGAAAACGTAGTAGAAAAGTATCATGGGGAGGGGTAGAAAAGAATTATAAGAACAGGGAAAAATAAAAAGGAGAAAAAAAGAAGTGAACAAGACACAGATTGAGGCGTGGGGGGAAAAGGGCACAGGCCATTCTGCATTCAGAGCTCATAATATGCTCCAACGATGTGTTCAAAAGAGAAGATTAACTTTACAACATCATATACTGTCCAGCATGAAGATGTACTGACCTCACTCAATCGATTGCATACACTCAGAGCTTTGGGAGAGAAATGCTGGCTTTGGAGCAATGGAAGATTGACATGTAAGATATTAAACAGCTGCAACTTTCACAAATATTTCCATGAGTTCAAATGGATACACAGATTAAAATGTCTACACATTTCAGAAAAAACAAAGGTATAGGAGAAAAAAAACACAAATCCTAGAAACCCACACTTCCAGACAAAGACAAACTGAAAAGTGAAGCTCCAAAGGAATAAGTCCTGTTTCAATTAATGCCAGCTTCTTTAAGGCTCAGTGGAATTAGGCCTTAGTATAATTGTGTTTCATATTTACATGTGGATTACATGAAGAGGCATTAAGCGGGCTTACAGTGCTTTAGCTCGGCAGAGAGAAAGAAACAGACAAAACAATACAGAGAAGCAGAGAAAAAATTAAAAATACTGACAAACAGCAAGAAGGAGACGGGTTGTGTCGTTTTCCACGCGGGCTTACTGAGCAGACAAACACTAAATCTTCTGCATCTGTTCACTCTTCAGTACTCTTTAGGGTTTCAGCCACAATCAACAATTTGGAGTCCCTTTAAAGTGAATGTGACCGACTGTGCTGTGTCTGCAGAGGCAACGCTGCAAGGTGGATCGACTGCTTTCTATCTGTCGGGCTATGAGGTATAAAGCAAACCTAACACACCCTTACTGCTGTCTCATCCCTGCCCCACCTATGCCCCCCACATGAAAGAGGCTGGATGGAAACACTACGACACAGCGCCACCTGGTGGAGACAAGCATGAAACAGAACCACAACTTTAGTCATGCTGCAACACCTCACTGGACCCCCAACACCAAAAACAATCATAGGGGCGGTGTATACATATTTATGTGTTGTTGGTTTGTCAACATTGCTTGTCTGGTTATATAGACATAAACACACACACATACATTAAAAACAAAAATGCACTTTTTGAGCCAGGATGTTGCCTGGTGGAAACACAGGTTGGCCTGTCAGCTGTAGTTTGTCTTACTCAAGGGAAATAGCAAGGGCCATTTTCTAAAATAAAACTTGCTGTCAAGGTTCAACATCTTGAGTGGGATTAGGATTCAATGCCTGACGATAAAGTATTTGACAACCATGACGTGCACTTAGTAAAGTCATCAGTTTATGACATTAACCCTGTGGTTTCCTAAAGAAATAATTAAACAGTTTTCAAAGTAAGATCTGACCAACCTGAGCAGCTAAAATTGTTAATTGTAAACAAAGATATTTTTAAAGTCATTCTTTCACAAATACTCCAACAGCCAATACCACAAAGTACATCTCACAATGACAATAAACTTAAAATACACTTTTTGACTGACGTTATGACATACAAACCAACAAAACAAGGGTTCAGTTAAGAGGCGACTAAAAGAAGAGCAAATTAAAATCAAGGAGAGGGGAAGCTTTACCTTTTCAATTGTTTGTTGAGGCCTATTTCAAAAGCACAGTCTGTTTTGAAAAAGTTGACAACTTTTTGCATAAATAATTGCCAAGGGCAATACATTTTTAAAATGTTCTCTGGGAGAAGTGTTTAGTGTGGGGGGGGAATCAAGCTTAAAAGTAGTGGCACTTCTCCAGATGTGCCCTCAACGACTCTGCCACACACAGATCACAGATGCACATGCACACATATATATATATATATATATATATATATATATATACACACACATATGCAGCAACTACACAAAGACTGCATGCATACACACAAATACACACTTATGCATACGCACTGTGACCTTGACAACTAGGATGACTGTGTTTATCTGAAGCAGAGTCTGTTTTCTATCTTGCCTCACTGTCCCTGTGGACACTTTCTCTCATCATGACCCAGTCTGACACAAACACTCCCTGAAGACACCTCCAGACGGGGAGTGTGTGTAGATCATGTAATCAGCACACAAACCTCTGAGCTCACCTCTTACCCTAAATTCAAGGTGAAACACTCTCATGAATTCTCTGCATAAATCAAGTTCTTAATCTTGGTTTTAAATACACATTAGTATAAATTAGTAATAGTTTATTCTTCTCACGATACACTTTTAGATTTGACCTTAATCATCTGGCATGTTGATATTGAACTCAAGAACGTTCTAAGAAATAAATGAAACCTACAACTTTTCTTTTAACTTTATAAGTTCAACTTAATTCTAGCTGATTGAACTAAAAAATCATTTTACATTTATTTTACGTATATTTCTGACATTATGTGTGACATTTTATCTTAATAAGGAACTCCACACTAAATTATTGTTTTGGTGCTGCACACATAACCATAATAATGGGGAGGTATAGAGAAAATCAAATATCAAAATATTTTTGACGAAATTCATCAATATCAATATTGCAGGGTTGACTATTAGTGCTTTCACAAAATATTGCTCCACACAATGAGAGTTTTGATGAGTAATCACCAATAATGTAGACTGAGTAAACCCCGCCCACTCTGCCAGCGATTTGATTTTGCCCCACAGCTCGTTCTGGAAACCTGCATGTTTAATTCTCCTGCTTCAGTTCACAATTTTGCGGGAACCAATCACAAATCCTTGGTCTGATTGGTTGAAGGACTTTCCAATTGCGTACAGAGTCATTTGAACTATGCCTGTTGGTCATGCCTCTTATGCAGAGAAAATACAGAGCAGACTCTCCAGACCAATGCTCAATCTCACATCTATTGAGCTTGGATTGGTCTGGTGATAGCCAGACTACCAATGATGTGGATACAATGACTAAGTGGGTAAAAGCATATAAAAAAATAGTGAGTGACTTGACTGTAATTCTACTTAAATAAACAGGAAAACACAACACTTATTGCTACTAATACTACAATATAACAATATCCAAAATGTAAGACAATATTTAGCCTCATATATCTGTATGTATATGTATATATGTTGATATAATATTGATATATTGCCAAGCCCTAGGATAACTACATATATTCTTGTTGGCATTTGATGACATTAATACAGGTGTCTTTTTCTAACAAATCCAAAATTAGCTTGTGTATACTTGGAGTTTACAGTTTTGATCAGCCAAATTCTCTCGACTCTTTGTAATCTTGAAGAAATTGCCAGGACTCCAAGGTCTTTTAAGTATGTTGATGAAAAAGCGTTTTAGAATTAGGTTTAGTGTTTTTTTAATAAAAATAGTTAGGAAAACACTTCCTTTCAGGGTTTCTATACACATGACAAAAACACAACTAATGTGTGTGGCAGACACCACATAGCCAAACTGATATAATCAAAGGAAATGATTGTGCTAATATGTGTGTCCTGCTCTCTGTCAGGTTGAAACCAACTGATTGGGACTCCATGGTAGAGGTAAGAGAGGTACGGGAGGTAAGGTAAGGAGGGAGGCAGCGTGCCCGCCTGAAAACTATTCAACAGCCATTAAACTGTACTGACTTTTCACATACACACACCTTTGCGTGCACACACACACACAGACACACACACACACACACACACACACACACACAAAGAAACACAGAGAGAAATGAATGGGGTTCTGCTTTTCATCAAGATAAACCTCCCTCTCTCTGGGTCTATCTATCATCAACATGTTTCTTTTTTCTCTATCTCTGAGTTTTCTGTTTTTCTCTCTATCTCTCTGTTTGTCTCTATCTCTTTCAATCCTTCCCTTCATAGTGTATTAAATTGCTCCAACATAACTCTGAAAAGGCCTTTTTTTTATTAGATCAGACACTGGGATGGCAGCAAAAAAATGAGTCCTGATTGGCCGAAACACAAGGAAGTAATCAAATCAAAGCTCCCATCATGCTCCACTGATTACACTGTCTGACAATGGGGCCTAGAATCATTTAACTTCTATTGTTTCCATTGGAAAACCTTTATGCAGCTTGTCAGTGGGATAAAAACATAGAGAGCAGAGGGGAAGCTGTGGTGGTGACACTGTAAATCCTCACACAATTAATACTGGGTTCCATATGGTGGCTTTTCATGGCAGCTGCTGTGTGAGCTTTCAGTGCTATTTAGTTCCATCGTGGGCATCCAGAGCTTTAATCATACTTAGGATTGAAACTGTACCTGAAAGATCAACATGGTCCTCCTCTTGTTAGGCTACCATTTTTTAAAGGTACAAACAGTGATTCAAGCTAAAACAAAAGGGTCAAAATGCAGGTTTTAATATTACCTTAACTAATACTATACAACACTTAATGTCAATTATGTTTAATGAGATTAATAACATTTTTATTTATTTATACTTTATATAACACTAATGTCTTTAAACAATGACTAAAACTGGCCTATACTATAAGTTCTATCAGATGAGGAAGATCATAAACTCAATTAGGTTTGTGAATTTTGCTTACATATAGTTTTGTTTTTATTCATAAGAAATGTTTTTTAGGCTGGGTTGTAAGTGGACAATTGTAACATATTGCAGACAATGTTCTGGTACTGACTGTTTTACTAAGCGGTAGTGCTTTTATCTTTAATATATTCATTATTTTAACATGTATATTATCTTTTTAATACTACTTGCACTTTTATAGAGAAAGTTTTACATATTTCAATTTGAATAAATTGCTTTAGTTATCTATTTCACCCAGGAAGAGTAGCTGTCGTAGCAGTGGTGAGAGCTAATGGGATTCCAAAATAAACATTCATATTATCTTCAAATGTTCAGTTCAACTACAATGCCCATTGCTGTGCATGGGTACATGCAGTATACGTGTGTTTGTGTGTGTGTGTGTGTGTGTGTGTGTGTGTGTTAAACAGAGTGAACTAAAAAGAATTTGAGTGTCCAAAAACCTTATGCTGGTTGTGTGTGTCCACATCAAAGTGCAATATCATAGTATGAGCAGGTAACTGTCTTTGTGCGTGTGTGTCTGTGTGTGATAGTGTGTGTTCATGTCCGTGTGTCAGGATTGGCAGCAGCGGTACCATCTGTTTGTCATTATAATGTTGACAGAACTGTTGCCCAGGTTAATTAGCATGGTAACAGGTTAATAACACCAATTAAACATTACTGGGCATACTGGGGACACTGGCTTCTCTCAACACCCACACACACACACACACACACAAAAACACACACACACACACACACACAACAAGATTGTGTGTAGTAGCAGGTAAATGATGAAAGAGGTTAAAAAAAAAAAGTATTAAATCAGGAAGCTCCTATTAGAATGAATGGTAATGGTGAAGAATGAATAGGGCATCTATGTGCAGAAGAAGGCTGATGTGTTGCATCTGACAGAAACAGGAAGTGGACAGGAAGCTTCTGACAGCTAGAGGCGGGCTTTAAGGCTTGCCGGTCGGTTTGTTGGACGACCCACAGCGGACTGGTGGGGTTAACGAGTGAGTGTGTGTGTATATGTGTGTGTGTGTGTGTGTGTGAGACTCACGGGGATAATTTTGAGTAGGACCTCTTGCCGCGTGGCTCGTGGAGGGACAGGGCAAAGGGCCAAGTCACACAGACACACACACAGAGACACACACACACACACACACACACACACACACACACACAAACTCTCCCACTCAAAGACCAACTGATATTCCAGATTTTTCCTTCTTCCCCACTGGACCTTCACACACATGATTAACTATGTGTAGGTGTAGGTGTGTGTGTGTGTGTGTTTATGTGTGTGTGTGTGTGTGTTTGTGTGTGTGTGTGTCTGCCTCCTGATGCAGGACAATCAATCTGCATTAGTTAAAATGTGGAAAAGCAGAACCTGATGGGTTTATCTATCATTCCGTGATGCAGTGGGCCAAAGGGGTCAAATTCTGCTGATGCTTTTCAGTGAGAATTCTGATTAAATAACCGCCGTTAAAACACAACACATACGATTGGGCAAAGAAACACTTCCTGATAAATCACTTTGGTCGATGTTTCAAAAACCACACATAGTTTGTATTCCAAAATTACAGTTTTTTTTCTCAAGGTGACTCATAACTCTAAACGAGAGAGCCATTATCAGTATTGTTTTAATGCAGCAAGCTTTCTTTTAATGTTGGGAAGCGAATTTTAGAATCAAACCGTTAAAATTTTTGTTTTAACTCTATTTCCAAAATGTGAGAGCTGCTTTCACGCTCAATTTAAAGAATGCCATTTTATTTGGGGAAATTAGCTTGTGATTCATCATCTAACCTCCTAACCTATAAAAGACTGTAGTTTTAAACTATTAGCAGTTAATAGGTAAAGGTCTTAAAGCCTAGCAGTCACCACATGTAATTTACTAAATTGATTTATAATGTCAGATTTTATTTTCATAGGAGCTGGCTTGACATCACTTCTTTTTCAAGTGGTGCGTATAAGGTTACACTCTACATTTACTCCACAAAACTTATACTGTAGGTTTCCATAATGGAAAACATGTAACCACATGGACACATTTTGTAATTATGCTTTCATCATAAAATCAAAACAGTGTAAGTTATTAATGTGAGTTCCCATGGATTTAGACTGCAACATTTTAATATCTCAAATGTGTTATTAAACTCGTAGCTATTGCTAACCTGTTTCTCTTTAAATCCGTTTTCCTTGACTTTCACAAACCTTTTCCTCTATTTAATCTAAAACTCTATAAGAAATGTACTTACATTATGATTTATATCACTCATGTTGCCCGGGGAGATTAAATACAGTTGAATAATAGAAAGCAACTAAGATTAAATATTATATTAGAACATGAAAAGCTCCCAAGCTGTTGCTTCACATGGTGTTTGAGCTAGAAAAGCATATTTACTTGTTTTTATCAAGTATGTTCAAGTGCCTATGCTAGGCAATAACAAACCATGTCCAGTTAAATGTCCTTGTGTATCAGATGAACCTGTGATTGAGACAATTATAACCTGCAAAAGCTATAATGTATTTGAGATATTTTTATATTGATTTATATATAGTGTACAGGCTCAAGAGGACAACTACTGGCAGATCATTTCAGCATTGATGTAAACAAGATCAAGACAATCAATTTGACTGAGCTCTAATGTAACCTGGTTTATTATTACAATTAAGAAATCAGAGGCAATGTTCTTCTTCTCTTTCTCCAACCCTCCCTCTTATCCACCATCTTTCTGCACTAAGTGGCAGCATGTTTATCACTTCCTCTACTTTCTTTACATTTCTTTTTTCCCCAAACTTCAAAGCCTTCTTCCTCTGCACCACCTTGCCAATCCCACATAGTCGAACACCAACCACCCATAAAGCCCCGCTCACTTTAGCACCAAACAAACTGCCTGCCTCATTACACACGCTAATTGTTAAGTTTCCAGTCTTTTTCATGCAACTTTCTCTTTCTTTCTTTCTTTCTTTTTCTTTTTTTTTCTTCCATTTTACATTCATTGCATTTCATTTAATTAAACTGCTGAGGGTGAAGTTCAACAGATAATATGGACATGGAACAAATAGGAATAACATGTGTCAAAGTTTGTTGGGCAGATTTGAACCAAGGTTGTTGGTGTTCAGCTGCTTGTCCGACAGCTACACCACCACAAAGCCTTGGCCAGTTTTACTTCTAAATATTAGGTCGTATTTTGTCTTTATTTTAATTTCTCTAGTTTCTTGTGTCTATCTGACCCCTGTCTCGTCTTAGAATGGCAATTGTCGAACACCCTTGCTCATGTTTGTATTATAGGTGCATTAATTACATGCTACAGTAGTTACACTGCATTAAGATAATGTAATTAATAGTGGGTTTATTGTTATTATTTGGTAGCCTATATATAATTCATATGCATTGTGTCAACTATTTTAATTACATATTCAATTTAATTTAACGTCACTCACTTTCACTGCAATATTGTTTTTCTGTATAATTGCAACCGCACTTTACGAAACCTTTATTTGATGTCACTTACATTCAGCCATTCCTTCTGCTCACTGTCTGCTGTTTGCTGACATATACTGATAAAGTATAATCTAATCTAATCTAAGGTAGCCTTTAAAATAAAATGTATTTACAGCATTTGACTGGCATAAAATCGGCATATGTCAGCTCCGGTTGCCGGTCATGGTTGATCACGTGAAAATCAGCCATTTCCTGTCACCATGTGCATCTCTAGAATTACTGCCATTGAACAATCATGGAGGAACTCTGTTAACAGATTGGAGATATTGATTTAAAATGTATATAATGTTGTACTACGGCTCACTGAAGTTAAGCAGCCAGGGATAATCATGTTGGAGCACATATGTGCCCATACATACAGTAGATATAAATACACTCAATTGGAAGGACATTATGTTCACTTTCATTCAATTCAGGATGCTAATGCTAAACTAACCTAATGATCTTAACAAATGGAAAGTTTTAACCCTAAACTAAATGGTTGACCTTGTGGGAACCAGCCCTTTGTCCTCATTTGGAAGACAACTCCCCACAATGTGATTGTGTAAACAAGTTTTGCACCCACAAAGTGATTAACAGACGCACATATGCACACACAGACTAGTGGTATCATTAAACAAATTAAATATATCCACACACACATTTGTGTCTAACATTGCACCATTTCTCTCTATGGTCTCTCTATCACACAGACACGCATGCATGCGCTCACTCTCCACACACACACACACACACAGACCTCAGTAATGATTGTAGCTGTTTTGTTAAAGAGAACTAATGCAGTGGAACAGCTTCACTTAACATAATGAAGTATGTGCAGTGTGTGCACGTGTGTGTGTGTGAGAGAGAGAGAGAGAGAAAGGGTTGGATAAGTATTAGTGTGACATGATTTTTTCTGCTGTGCACTTCTTGATTATTGATTAATCAATTAATTAAGTATTATCTGAATAAAGTATTATCTAATAAATTAAACAGCGAAGCTGTAGGAGAAGAAAAAGAGCATCACTGGATTGAAGAAAGGTAAACTTAAAAGATAAGAGAGAAATGGACTGCAGAGAATGAGGAGGAAGATGAAAAGAAATGCAAACAGAGCAAATAAATTATCATTTCAGTATCATCATTGTACTGTTTTGTGTCCTGTGGGGAGCGACAGATGCAGCAGGTAACTAACAAACAGAGACAGAGAAATAAAGGAGTCAAACTGAGCGGAGTTGAATGTGCAGAAAGTGGGCACAGACGCAGTGTGATGTCTAGGGAGTAATTAGTACTGACAGTAGTACTAATGGTCTGTCTGTAATTCAACAGACCGGAACACACCCAGAGGACTTCAGGGTTTACTGTAACTCTCTTTGTCTTCATGTTGTTCTTTCTCTTTCTCTGTTTCCACCCAACTATCATGTCCAAGACAAGCTCTGATATGTTTTACAAAATCAAACACAAATTTATCTGGATAGAATTTAATTGTTTTCTTAATCTCAGAAAAAATGAAAAATTCAAATCCAAATGTAGGTACTGTCTTAATTAGTATTGAATAAATTGTATAAGTCACACTGCAGCGAGCATGGTTGGTGGGTCGCTCTTTTCTGAATCACAGTGAGCAGTGTGAAAAGCGTTATCTGTTTAACGTCTTCGTGTGGCTGGTCATTTTGTGTCTGGTGTGTCCCGTGTTAACACATTGATTTATGTAAAATTACACAGTTAAAAGAAAATGCACTTCCCAAGTTGTAATCCTGTGTCTTTATGTCACCTGTTCAGCTATCTTTTATTATACGCTAAATATATGTTCTTCTAGTAAAATGTTGAAATATCTTTTTTGACTTATCTTAAACTTGGGCCATAAATATATAAACATACATATGTCCAATCAAATATGAAGATGTTTTGTAAGGAAATCCTTCACAGAGAGGTCAAACTACTGTTACACTCTGACTAATCTTATGTGCACAAAAGTATTGGAAAGCTTTATGAGGTTTGTGCTGCTTGCCCCCCACAATTTCCTAAATAGTGTTATTTAGTCTTAGTCAGAATGCTCACAATTATGAGAATAAGACCCAGGTTGAAGAATACCAGAGTTTTACTTTTAATGCAAAGATTAAGACAAAGACAAGCTTTAAGCAATATTCTGTTACACATACACATACACATACACATACACACACACACACACACACACACACGCACACACACACAAAAGCTAAATAAAGATCTTATAATGGGACTGATGGCATGCGTGAAAGTAATGTGATCAAGAGACTTCTTTATACATTCCATAACATCCAAAGCCACTTCTGAACAGTTATGTGCTGTGTGCAATGAGTCTGAACCAAGCATATATTAATGTTCATTCATACAATGACAGTTGATTGTTGATGTTTAAATGCATTGTTGAACAAAGTAACAGCCTCATAAAACCTGCACAGCAATCATCATACTATTTAGTGCATTTTCTTTACTAGACTACTTCTTTGTATTAAATCATGTAACACAGAGCACATTATGGGCAATTTTGTTCTCTTTTTAAACTGTCAGAAGATTAAAGGATTAATGATCCAGCCAGTTCAAAGACTGAGTTTGACATTATGTCTGTTCAGTCCAAGAATGCTATTTCAGGTGTCTTAACAGGCCAGAGATATAAGAAAAACTAGGTTGCAGTGAAGGGCCTGTATCTCCCCCTGAAGATGAATAAGTGCAGTTTCCATAAGGAGTGTTTTCATCACTAGATCTTTAACGTCTGATCTCACCTCTGGGTTGAAAAGAGCCAGCCATGTGAGACAAAAATGTGTGTGTGAGATTGTATATACCCGTTTATGCCTTACATATGTGTGTATTACGTGCATGTGCGTGCTTCGAATGTTATCTTCGAGGGCAAGACCGTGTTGTTCCAACAACCCATAGGTCCCAGCCCCATAAATCACAGCTATCGTTCAAGTGCATGTATGTGTGTGAATCTGTGTGTTCAAATTCACAGCCAACACCTGCTACTGATCAGCATCAATGAACAGCAGTGAAGGAAGCGTGGTGACGTGCTAATATTTTTTACACGCTCATATACTAGCATGCGCTCCTGTGAATATGCACATGTGCGCGCGCACACACAAACACACACACACACAGGTCAGGTTTAAAGGACGACAACAAAGCAGCGATGATTGATACGCCATTGGAGATTAGGCCGACACTCCAAAGAACACAGAACGAGGAAAACAAGATGAGGAGGTGAGATAATCAAAGCAAAAAAAGAAGAGAAAGAAAGACAAGAAAGGCAACAGATAGACAGATACAATGCACAGAAACAGGAGATGTAGATCTTCTTGATGTTTCGGCAAAGTTGTTTGCTTTCGTGCCAGAGGATCATAATTTAATTCATAATTGAAAGAAAGCAGAAACTAAGACATAAAGAAAAACAGAGATGTGGTAACTAAAGAATGGAGAAAATATTAAAGACCTGCCCTTCCATTAGCCCCCATAACTTCAATTTTACAACGGTGAACATTTTTCCACAGCAAGGTAATGTGAATGAGTGACATCATCTTTCAACATCTCTCTCTGTCTCTCTCTATCTCTCTCATCCCTCTATCTTGATTCTTCTGTTTCTCTCTGTGTTTGATATAAACCTTCACTTTCTCATTCCCCTCATTTTGCCTCCCCTCCCCTCTTCCTTTCCTTTGTCGTTCTTTCTATATCTCTTTCCCATCTCTGCCACCATGTGCAAGTCATCGTCCTCGTCTATTACTTTGCTAAAAGCCAAGAAAAGTCGTCTCTCACTACTTAATCACAGCTACTTTAATGGACAACAGACATATAGTAAAAAGGGGGATGAAGAAGGGAATGGAGGACATGTGGGAATAATAATAATAGATGGATAAGAGGGGGCACAGCTGATATGTGACCAAGGGCGGACTGGCCGCTTGGCATACTGGGCACTTTCCCGGTGGGCCGACGTGCAAGGCCTATTTTTAAAATCTTTTTTATTCAGTCCATGAACTGGCACATACAAGTGGAACGCCTAAATCGGGGGCCCATCGTTGTTTTCAATTGACACTGGGCTGGCCCAAAATACTTTAGTTTGGGCTAGGTTTTCTGTTCCTACACGTACAAACCCTACTTCCACAATGAAATGGACTAGTCGGTAACAGTGCGCAGCGCGAAAGATAAACACAATGACAGGAGAACTGGGTTGTACACAAACAGTTACCCAAGCGGCTCAAATAAAAGAAAGAAGTGAAAAGACGCGATAAGCATTTGTCAACGCTGCTAAACAGGACAAACTTTTTTTGTTGGGGATACAGACAGGAACAACATCCAAAGCGCAGAACATTCCGCTACAACAGCAATAGCTAGCTGTAAAGTGACGCTAGGGGGGGGATAACGTTAACCAAGACAATGAAGAGGACATCATATCTTTTAACGGCATCCTCTTTGGGAGTTCTGCCTGCATGCAGTGTCAGTGTGCATCTGCCAGGCTAGACTAGTGATAGAGATCATGGAGACAAGACGCAAAGGAGGTGCAGAGAAACTGCGTGAGAAAAAGTAGCATGCCCTTGCCAAATTGAAAGACATGTTTTCGGCAGAAGCGGGACCTTCGTCCCCTACCGTGGCTGATGATAGTGATGGTGGTGATGGTGTCAGTCGCATGCACAGTGAGGAGGAGACTCAGGAGGAGAGAGAGAGAGTGTAGTACAACGGTAAGCAAAACTCCCCTTAAAACATGTTGCCTCTTGATAAAACTGAGCCAAAAACAAGTTGGGGACAAACTGTTGATAACACTACAACAATAGAAGAAGTAGGCATGCTATACTGTAAGATTGCATTAGTTTGGCTAAGTGCGCAGAAGTTGATCTTAATGCTAGGATTATACAATATTAAGGAGATTAAACAATGTTTTTAAAAGATTCTGACTGAATCAACACTGGAACTGGTGAACAGAAATAGTAGCTCAGCAAGGAAACATGAACTAATGTGAAAAATGTGACAAATGAACAGCAACAGAAGTAGCACAGAATACAGGTGTGTGCTGTGCTTCATGGATGGGAGGATGATAAAGGAGTGAAAAACTAAGAGATAATGCACGTCAACTTAGTCGTAAAATATGAATGGATGAAGCAAGAAGGTGAACAGCTACAAGGATGAAGGGGTGAGATGGATGAAGCTATGGAGGAATAAAAAGATGTCTTGTAGGTGCTGTATGGGTTTTTCTCATCAAGATGTTGAAAAATGGCCGGAAGGATGGATAAAGGGATGAAGGATGGACAGAAAAATCATTCTCTGGATGGAGTGCTAGGCAGATGGATGGATGATATTTTAAAATACAGTCCCAGCTGTTGTCTATGGTACACGAAATAGGAACCTGATGGCCAATCATAATGTAACACCACAAACACTCAGCCTTTACCTCCGAGCGCACAAATATTTGGATTATTAATGTTGCTCTTTTATTCTTCCCTTTGTAACAACCGCCTGTTTTCTCTGGGGGATGAATTACCTCAACACACAATATCTCCCCGTATCCCATTTTCTCTCCGTCATCTCTCCGTTATTAACTCCTTGTCTCTGAGTCCGTCTCCCTCTCTTTTCTCTCCGCCTACATCACAGCCCTTGTTCTGCTCTGCATTAGTTCTGCTGGTTTTGAAGCGATCAGCGTGCATGATCACTACCAGACCTGACCTGAGGAGAAAGTTGAGGAGAAAGAGAAAGACGGATGAAGAAATAGTGAGAAAGAGAGCGAGGAGAGAGCAAAATACAAAAAAGGATTTGAGCATTAAGGCTCAGAAAAGAAAGAGAGATAAAGAAAGTCAGTGGCTAATAGAGACAAAAGCCAAAGGTTCACTTCTCTTGTAAATGATGATGTATTGACTAAAAAAGGAAGAACAAAATAGAAGAACTAGATTTTTCTCAGTACTGCCAAAAAGGTTTTTACACTCTTTCAACATTTTTTAATTAACAGCAATGTAAACACATTTGTCCAATAAATATGTATGTAGGCTTGGAACTTCAGTGCATAACATGCAATCTAAAGCAGCTCTGGAAATTCCAAATTATTGTCTGTAAAATGTTTGACTGCCCGGAAATTTTATCTGCTCTTGCTGCCATGAACAAGTCCCTTGTTGTACGGCTATTAGCTGGTGTATTAGTATACTGCCAAGTGCATTTCTCTATTATTCAAATGAAAGCAAGAAATTTCCCAAACCAGCTAAAACTAAAGAACAATAAGTATGTGCCAGATACTAATCAAATCTTGAAAAGCATGTGAGTGTTTATGTCCAACCTTCAGGAAACATGCTAAATGGGGTCAACTTAACTGATGGAAACACACCTCCTACTTTATGTTGTTGTTTTTAAACAACTGCCTTCAAATTATGCGTAACCACTCGATGGGAACACTAAGAGTTTAAGTGGAAAATAGAAAAGACAAAGGTTTGAAGAAGAAAGAGAAATTAGGTATACTGTATGTAAAAAGAGATGTATGTACATTTTATAATATTTAATATGGTTATGTTCCCTGTTTGTGTCTAAAAATTGGTCTGCATGTTACTGTCGCTTCATGACTGTATCCATGTGTATTAATACTTGTTTGTGTCACTCCTCAAGGATTTTTCAGTAACTGTGACACAGTTTGAAAGAAAGACTTATCCATTGGTTTTGAACTGCCCCCACAAAGCATCCCTACTGGGCCATCTCATACTAGTCAATGTGCTCAGTATGTCAGTCCGACGTAGCGTGAAGCAGCTTAATTTGGACCGTATTGGTTTTTAAATGCCTGCACAAAACAGATGGGTGTTGGGTTACATACAGCTCAATCAGTCAGATACAGAGAGAATACTGAAGGGGAAAGACAGATGGAGAGCTGAGGAGACAGACGGGTTCGGCAGGTGGTCCAAGTGGGCTGGATTGACCTATAAAAGAGCCTGACCCATCATATTATCCATACAATCCTTACTGATTCTGTGAGCAAGAGTGACTTAAATGTAAATGAACTGGAGGTAGAATACAAAGTATACATAATACCATTCAGAACATTACAACAGTGAACAACCACATTATTGACTCTGAAGGTTTCTGCCATTCTTTCATCTTTCAGTATCCTTTATGTGAAATACTTTAAACTGAATGTATGAAATATTCACACGTACAAACAGATTTTGACTACTTGGAGGACTATGGAGCAATGTTTTGATGAGTGGGTCCTTATGTTGCTTGTTGCACATGCTCTAATGCAAAAGTTTAAATACACACATAAAAGCATGGAGTGGAGCAAACCTTTAGATGGTTTAATGTAAGTCGACTGAATGGTAGTTAATGGCCCTTATACACAGCTCGCTGCTGTGTTTTAATTGACTGTAGAGTGTGCGGTCATCACAATGATTGATCAGTAGCCGAGCTGAGAGGTCAGAGAGTCCAATGGTCAGAGGTGTTTTGGATGAGACTGGTCCTGATGTCCACCATTCGAAAAGACAACAAATGGGATTCAGACGTGACTCTGCAGAGTACATCTGGAACACAGCTGTCCACACTCCCTGTGTCTGTGTGTGTGTGTGTGTCATCAAAAGTTCCCCACCCTGCCGTACACCTCCGCTCACAGACGGACTGCAGTGCGTACAAACATACACTTGCAAACACATGTGCCACATATTCTAGAGCACCCGCAGAGACACACATGAACATGAGGCCTACACTATCCCTCCTTTAAGAAAACACAACATTTAGGGACATATTGTCAGGATGTTAAGATGATTTCTATGACTTTTCCTCCCAAAACATGAAAGAATATGACATCAACCATATGGCAACATAAACGTCAGCTAAGTTGTTGCACTCTCATATTAAATTAATGGTTTCCAACAATTAGTGGCCAAAGTTACTTGCCCAGATACCCACTCTTGCCGCACACACACACACACACACACACACACAAACAAACACACACAGCTACAGTAAGCACACTCAGGGGCAGTGCGTTGTCATGGAGATGTTTTTTTTGGCATAAGGCCCAAAACACATGTTTCTGATGGTCTTACACAAAGCTAATAATAATGATAATGATGGTAAGCTTGCTCAAAGCCAATGCTATGATTCATAGAGAAACTCCTCCCAAAATATACTGTAATTGACTGCGCACACAAACACACACACACACACGTTTATCCCTCTTTGTCTGTCTCTTATTCATAATATAATCTGTAATAGCTGTACCATTAGGGAGTGGAGAGACACTTTCAGCGAGAGCTTGATAGCATCTGGTAATAGGACTCATGAGAGGCAGACGAGGAGAGATATAAAAAAACTGTGTGTGACATGACAGAGAACAAGAGCAAAGTATTAGAGAGTGAGTAAGAGGGCAAGAGTGACTGACAGAAGAGGGAGAGCGAGAGAGAGGTTTAGTGTTTCAAGACGATTAACACTAGCCCCGCTGTGTTTTAAAAGAACCCTCCTATGGGTATTTTTGGTCAAACATTAGTGAAATGACACTAATGACAGAGTAAAAGAGAGAGTTTGACTGCAAAAACCCAATCAGACTTGAATTGCTTCAGGGCAGGGCTGCTGAAAGACGTCCACACATACACACTGTGCTAAGATTACATTAGCATGAGTCTGGGTTTTTGAGTTCCAGACAGGATGCAAGTTAAGTACAGAGCTTAACCACTTGGTGGTGAAAAAAAAACTGTAGACAGAGTGATGTAAAGGACAGTTGTGTGTTTTGTATTTTCCTTTTGTATCAAATGGTGGAGCAGTGGAGCAGCAGGTGAAACCAGAATTTATAGTGAAACTAGAGTTTACAGTTTAGAGCATCATCTGCATTGTTTAGTCACAGCAAACAGCAAATGACTGGGACTAAAATGGTAAACTAAAATCTTTTTATTTTTTTATAAAAACATTTTACTTTATTTAGCATGAAAAACAAATCTGCGTTTTTTTGGGATTTCTCCATGAATCAACTCTTAATGAAGACAGAGCTGAGGGGAGACTGATGCGGCTCTGGTCACAGCTGCAGCAAGTTAGAGGATCCTCCATCAATAACACACACAGTCAAACAACCACAACGCAGACACACACTCATCTTCATCCAGACAGCTCTATCAGTCTGTCAGGTTAGGCCATCAGTCGTAAAGTCACACATCTCTGTTTCCGTTTGATGCCTGCTGCTTAGCGAGGTGGGGGGAGGGGGTGCGCATGTGGGGCTCCTAGAGGACCGGGTCTGTAAACATGACACACCTACTGAATCAGATCCGGGCAAAGGTATAAAACAGCTTTGATAAGGGCAGGCAGTAAACTGTGTAGGCGTGTGTATGTGTGTACGTGTCAAGGAAGTGGGGGGGGAGCACTCAGTGTATTTAACAAGAACAAACATATTGTTTTGATTACTTGACATGACAATTAAGGTGTTTTTGTCATGGGAGAAAAACATGAAATCAATTCCTATCCGAACGTATTCAGTCATTTTAAAAACAAACTGTTTGTGATAACTTCAAATTCATGTGGGTGAGAAAATACAGACCGAAAAATGCACTTTTTATGCCCTATGTCTGTTGACAGGAGTGTTGTTGCTGCCTAGGGAGCTTTGGCATGAACACAAGTATTGTTACAGGTTTGAAACTTTGATGCAATCAAACCAATAGCCAATGTATTTCCACTGATTAGAAAAAATGGTATCTAGGAATGGCATTAGGTTAATTTTATTGAGTTTAAGCAAGGCTCTCAAGGTGAGCTTCCACCCCTTTCAACGTTTTCAATTTTCCCTGAGAGGAAATTATATTTTGTATATTTTCATATGAAATGTTTGTGGAGTAGGTAGGTGGAACTGTATCAACAAAGGGAAGATGCACTGAAGGCAGATGAAATCAGATTTTTCAAACGGACCTTGATTCTGCTATACCTGCCTCTGCTTTTTCTATCGTGGACTAAGTATTCATGTCATGCTAGAAGTTAAAGAAAGGCATCTAGGCAGCAGGAAACTTTATCATCCCTGGGTCATGTCCACATGTGGAGCTTTGTTGCATGTCACCCCTTCTCTCCGTCACCATCACGGGGTGTAAAACACCACAGGGTGCACATGAAACAGAGGGGACAGCTTAAACTTTATTAATTAAAGAAACATGACAATACTGTTATATCAGATCCTCTGTGGCTCTGCATATTCTATTATACTACTACTACTACTTTGTATTGCTATTAGCTGCATTATGGGACATGTAGGATCCAGTGTTGGAGATTAACCCGCACTAAGGACTAAAAGTCAGGAGTTATCAGCATTGGCTGCCTCAATTTTTTTCAAACAATAATTCTTGTGGACGTGTAATACTAAATCATTGGAGTACCCCAATAATCTGTTTCAATGGGAATACTAATTTAATATAAAATGAGCTTAATGGTCTTAATTTCAGAAATGTTCCTCTTAAAATGTGTTTTTAATTTGAACTTTATTAGAATTGACAACACCATACAATATTTATGTAACGCCAAAATAAATGTATATTGCCTCCAGCTAACAAGTCTACAAGAAGAGGCTGCTGTTCCGTGCCTTGTGTCATTATTTAAACTGTCTTAACGGTCTAATGATAGTTTGTGACAGATGAGCAGCAATAGGAAGAGCTAGGACCTTGTATCTCTCTCTCTCTCTCTCTCTCTCTCTCTCTCTCTCTCTCTCTCTCTCTCTCATAGATCAAAGTGAATCCAGCTGGTAGTGATCCTAACCTCCATGCAGTGGGACGTGACCCGCTGACCCTCCAACACACACACAGTGGCCTGACAGCTAGACCTTTGCGCAAAATGCTGGAGGGTGTATTTGTGTAAAAAAAAAAGGGAGTGTGTGCATATGGGCCTGTGTGAGAGTGTGTATGTGTGTGTTTGTCTTCCTGAACCCTCCGGTACCTTTTCACCTTGAGGTCAGAGATCAACGAAGCAATCAAAGCCAGCTTCCATCTGCTCCTCGCCTTGACACGTCCTGTGTGTGTCTGCCTGTTTATGTGTGTGTGTTTTCCCCCTACAGCTATCCATTTCTAAGAGTGTCCATGACTCTGTGTGTGTCTGCTGGCATGCATTTGACTGTTTAGATATGTGTGCCTGCAAGTTTGTGTGTGTGTGTGTGTGTGTGTGTGTGTGTGTGTGTGTGTGTGTGTGTGTGTGTGTGCTCCCCCCTCTAGCAATAGTTGCCCTGTAGTCCACAGGAATCCCTCATCAAAGAGAAGAGAGTGTTCGAGGTGTCTGGATAGTCAAAACTTAGACAACTTCTAAAGCAACTGACAGTATTTGTAATGTAATGCTTAAACATTTTTTTTATCAGTTTATTTATCAGGGACCATGCACAGTTTAATCCTTGTACCAGAGATAGCTATACAGCTAATTTACATATGTGGTCCCTGGGCAAGGAAGATGGCTCCTTAAGTTCTAAAAAAAGCCAAAACACTCACACAGAGCACAATTAATAAACTTTATTTTTTCTCACTGCGTCAAATGTTTATCAAGCGAGTATTGACTAGGTGGCGGAGATTTCTATAACGATTGTTTTTGTCTTTTTTTCTGATCACATTTAAAGCACTAACTCCCGGCTTAAAATGTATCTCCACATATTGATTCCTTTTGTATGTCTTCAGGCCCTTCTGGTTATCCTGGACTCTAGTCTTAAGACTAAATGTGATTTGTTACTGTATATACATGACTACTGTAATCAGGGACCATAGAATCGACAATTACCTTAGCTCATCTACAATATTGAGAATCACTTTTTAGAACTACACTGTCAGAACTATGTTTGCTTTTTTCTTGGGGAGAAATGGTCACACGCGTATTCTTACACCCTCCCAATGGACAAGAGCTATTGTAGTTGCTCTTGCCTTGCTCAATGGCACTGAAGGACTGGATGAGTATCACAGCAAGGTTTCAGTCCAAACTGGAACTGCATAGAAGCAGCCATACTGTAGTATTACATAACCCAGAAGAATCAGGTGTAAATGAGACACAACGACTTTGAAAACAAACACACACACATAAACATAGGCTGGATTGCAGACACATGCAGTCCATGTATATTACACACAACAATTGACTATGGTTGCCAAAAAGCTGATAATGAGGTCCTCACAAGTAGAATAAAACAGACTCACACCTTAGTAAAATTCCCTATTAGTCACCTCAGGTGTTAATGTGATATTCATGTTAAAACACAGCACATGGGTGCCCGGATAGCTCAGTTGGTAGAGCAGGCGCCCATATATAGAACTCCTGGACGCAGCGGGCCTGGGTTTGATTCCAACCTGTAGCTTTTTGCTGCATGATATTCCCTATCTCTCTCCCATTTCATATCTTCAGCTGTCCGGTCAACAAAGGCCTAAACATGTCCAAACAATAATCTTAAAAAAAAAGAATACGTACATGTTTGTGTGCAAAAGTATGTGAGTGGGTACTTATGTGGGTGTAAGTCTGTGAGTGTGTGTTAGAGCCTAAAGCCAACATTCGTGTTCTGAGGGGAGGCAGCAAGTTTCTCTACAGAGCCCATATGTTTCTCATTTTTCCATACACATTCATGGGGCATTTTTGCATTTTTAAGAAAAAAAATCTGAGAGAAAGAAGAAAGAAGGAACACGAAAAAAAGGAAGATAAAAAGAAAGAGTGTATTCCCCGTAGAGATGTCAGATCAGAGAGCTGGCTTGTCTCACTGCCAGCCTCGTTAGTGGGACTAATATCGAAGACCTCACAGAGGTTACCTCTCTCTGTATCTCGTTTGTTTGCTCGCCCCTATTCCCTCGCCCTTTCTTCATTACACATATACGGAAGACTTATTCCTTTCACACAAACGGTAAGAAAATGTCTTACGTAAACACACACATACACACACTTGAAAAGAGACCGCACGAAAAGTTTGGGCAGCTAGCATGCCCCAAGGACAAAGGACAGAGGAGATGAAAACTAAAACCATGCGCAGAGCAAGAGAGAGAGAGAGAGAGAGAGAGAGAGAGAGAATGAGAGAGAGAGAGAAAGAGTGGGAGACAGGGATAAGCACAGAGGAAAGAAAGATCGAAAGATGGGAGAGGAGAGAGTGCAGACATTATCCAGCAAAATGTCCCAGAAGCCTTTTTACCAAAACCAATTGTTGAGCGTGTGTACACCACAATATTGTTATATATGTGTACAAGCCAGTGCAATAGGATGTGCTGTGCGAGTGTGTGTACAAAGACTAAAAGAATATAGGAGTGGGTCCCATTGGATATCATTGGGTACATACAGTACCTGTGACAGTTAGTTTGTGTAGTACAGCAAAGAGAGCTGTCTCTGTTTTGCACCTTAACAGGCAACAAATCACCCAGCAGCCATATATGTATGCTCTGTATAACATACCCAGTACTTCATCAATCTGGGTACATGCATAGGTGTGTGTGTGTGTGTGTTGGAGAGAGAGAGGGGGGGGGGGCACCATGGATCAGAGTGTGAACAAGCAGCAGCTGGTGAAAAGTGAAGGATTGACAAGGTGTTCAGAGGGAGATAAAGATGGACAGACAGAGGAAGGAGATAGAGAGAGATGAGAGAGAGAGCTATCCATTATGTAGCACAACAGCAAGAGAGAAAGTGTTGGATATTATCATCAGATAGCGTAAATATGACTTAAACAGAGAGCAAAAAAAGATTGAAAAGATGGAAAGAAGCAAAGAGAGAGGAAGGTAAGAGAATTCTGTACAACGACAAGGTGTTTAGCACTGTAGCCCCTGCCTGCCTGCCTGCCTGCCTCACACACACACACACACACACACACACACACATTCAAGCAAAAACATGGCTGAAATAGTATACTGTGCCTCATGCCACCCAAGTGCAAAGCACACAAAGGGAATTTCCGCATTTAGAATGAGCTGAATGCAAGGCAAATACACAGACATGTGTGTGTGTGTGTGTGTGTGTGTGTGCAAATGTTAATCAGTGTTGTTCCTACACTATGTTAATAGTAATATATTTCTGTACATGAGTAAGAGTATGGCTAGATGGTATGTATATATATGTAACATGTGTGTGTGCGTGTGTGTGTGTGTGCGCGTCTGCGTGATTTCTGCTTTCCATTCAGCTCATCTGTGCATGACAGAGTGAGCCTGTATCATACTCACATTCTTTTGTATGGAAATATGAACATTAAAAGAATCCAAGTTATGCGTGTGTGTGTGTGAGTGTGTCTGCTTCTGCATCTGAGCTGTTGTATGTGGTGTGTGTGTGTGTGTGTTTGTGTGCGTGTATTAAAACAGAACAGATTGAGCAACATCTTTGTCTGTTTGTTCAAATACAGTGTATTGCACTTTTACTCACCCGTGTGTGTGTGTGTGTGTGTGTGTGTGTGTGTGTGTGTGTGTGTGCGCGCGCACCCGTGCATAGTTGAATGTACTGTGAGAGCAGATCCTTCTGTGATTTGTTTTTTGCATGTGGGTCCATGTGTGCAGTGATCACTTTTTAGATATCAATCTTCAGTAATTAAGCCTGCCGGCCCAAGTTCAACTCTTTTAATAAAAGATACAATGAAACCCGTTGGTGGTAAGTGAGCATCTCTTTTATTACTCTCTCCATCTCTGTCTGTGTTTCATTATTTTTTAAGACACTGAATGAGTGTTATTATCAAGCGGAAATTGTCTCCCCTCACACTTTCTACCTCTCCTTCTTCCTCTCAACTAGATTGAGTGTGTGATGACAACCAACCGGAGTAATTGCAGCAACAGTGTTAATCTACTTTAATATTCGCGTCACAGTGAAAGTGGATCTGTCTTCTCTGCCTACAGGAGCCTGTTTAAATACCATTAAGGAGATATTAGAGCAAATAACATCAGGGGTGGATATTATTCTCCCTGCTAAAGATGTGGATCTAGGAGGGTTCACAGCTGGAAATGAGAATGTTCAGCACATATTAGTATATCCGGTGTACTTTTACCAATAATTAAAATTGAGGTTAGAACTGTTTACAATACCATATAGCTCAAAGTTACGTTTGGATTCATCCCAAAACTACAAAAATAAGAAAAAAAGCGTACTAAATTATTCCAAAGAAAACATTTTGAACTCATAGTTGCTGTCACAAAATCTTTTAAAACATCCTCATGCTAAAACAGTATAATAATTTGAAGCACTAAAAAAAATACTGTTAAGGTCTTTACAATTTAATTTATGGGAAAAAAAGAACACTCCTGCTTTTTTATGGGTATTTTATGATCAAAACATGACATATGTTTACACAGTGATCATATTCTCAGTCACTACATTCCACAGATTCCTATTATTTGGAATTTGGAAAGAGATGGTAATATTCCTGTCTAAGGAGCCCTGGATAGGGTTTTAAATTGGTCTGATCCTCTTAAGACACAGAGAACTGAGAGGCTTCCTGAATGACTCTTGGTCGTTATGTAATGGAGTAATAAAAAATAGTTGTATGTGGAGAAACACAGGAAGAAAGACAGGAAAAAAGAATCGCTCGAGGGATGGGGAATTTAAACTTCTCAGAACAAGGTGATTAAGCTAATCAAAATGTAATTACAAAGACTTACAACCAAGACCTTTGGATGTCCGGTTTACTGTGTTTTGTCTGTGTGTGTGTGTGTGTGTGTGTGTGTGTGTGTGTGTGTGTGTGTGTGTGTGTGAGACTGGACGTCTACGATACAACGAGCCAGCCAGGTGCAAACCCTATCCATGACATGTTAAGAAGAAGAGGAAGAAAGAACAAGAACAGAGGATGCAAGACCAGAAAGCAACATGACGGGGTGAAAGTTAACCAGTTGGGCCAAAGCTCCCAGAGGGATGTCTGTTTTGGTCATTTTGGAAGGTTACCTGTCATTCTTTGTCTTTCATATATATGTGTGTGTGTGTGTGTGTGTGTGTGCTGTTGTTGCAGCACTAAGGAATGTCAAGAATCCCTCTTCCTAAAAGTGTCACTAACATGTCAGGCACTTTTATCAACTGGCCTCATCTGCCCTTAAATTCTTCTTTTCTTTCCTCTCTTCTGCCCACCTTACTTCTCTCTTTTCTATCCTTAAACCTGCAGGATCGCAACAAGAAGGTCAGAGGTCAAAGAGGTTTTGCATTTTACATGTTGTTTAATTAGCTGAAAGTGGTTTATAATGAGGTAAAGGGAGAGAGGTTCTTCACTTCTGACATTACAAGCGAGCAGTAGTAAGACAGGAAAGTGTCAGGACCATACGAGTTAAAATAATAACTAAGGATGTTCTTATATATTATTGTATGAAGTGGGTAGGGGCACTCCACCTGATGTCATCAGGGTTATCTTGGCTTGGGGGGAAAATGTTTGATATAAGGGGGGTGATGATGACATGTATTGTCAAATATTTTGCTGAAATCCCTGTTTGCTTGAACCTTGCCTTTCAAATAGAGCAAGAGACTCATACTACTAGCATGCTTACCTATGAAAAGTGAGAAGTACCGTAGTACCGTGCTGCGCCATGCAACAGTGAGTCATTTGTCATCCACTGACAAGCCATGCAACAGAAATGAACCAGGGCCAACATCAACAGTGTCTCGCTGAGGGAGAGGAGGAAAAGTGAGATCTTACAGAGAGAAAGGCAGGAAAGAAGTGACAGAAGAGAGAGGGGTGGAGGAAGGAAGGCATGATGGGGGAAATATTTGAGAAAGGAAGCTTCGAAATGCAGATAAGAAAAAGAGGACAACCAAGAGAGAGAGGAAATGTTAAAGGAAGAGAGGAAGGAAAAAGTGATAGAAGGAGCCCAGGAAAGACACGCAAATGTGAAAGAGTGATAAAGAGATGTGATTAAGGGGGACAAGAAAGAGGAGGGAATTTCATCTTGGTGAGAGAGTCCCTAAATCCACCCGTTGACTGACATTTCCTCTTCCTTTGAATACCTTCATCTCAATTGCTTTGTCTGCCTATCCCTGTGTGTGTGTGTGTGTGTGTGTGTGTGTGTGTGTGTGTGTGTCTTTCAGTAATCTAAGGAGGCTCTGTGCTGCCATAGCTAGGTTAAGTCTTTCAAACCTGTATTAAATCCAATTGTTGAACACAATGATGTTACAAGTGGCTCTTTTGAATACAACAGTCACGGTTCTTACAAAACAGTGGGAAAGGAAGGGCTGAAATTCATCCTTCATTTTGAATTGCTGTTTTTTCCTTCCTGCCACTCTTGTTTCTAGTCTTTATTTTTCCTGCCACACACTCCTCTACAACTTTCCTGCGGCTGACACGATATTGAGCACTGTGTTAAAATGAAAAATACAAACCTTTCATGTCTTACAGAAACTGAGAAACTGCCTAAACGTTGTGTGACTTGAGAATTGTTAGATTGCTGGTTCATTTCTGTATCTTGATGTAGTTCAAAAGAAATTGCAGGTTTTCACAACAGAACACAGAGCAAACCTGACAGGAGATTTCCAAAGCTGTCATGAGGATCGAGGAAGCAGAACAAAAAACACTGCACGGCTTTGCGAAGAGAGAGTTTTCTTTCTGCTCCAATAAACTTCTACATGGGAAAGACAAACGTTACTGTATGTCCATCTCCACCTCTTAATAAATGATTAATAGGTAATTCCTTTACTGACAGGAAATATATGACAATTATCAGAAAACGATGCATTTATGGAGTACAGCAGAGACAAAGGTGTCTTCCTGGCAGTATATGTTCAATAAACGGATATTTTGAGAGGGCAAAATTTGATCAATTAATGTTGAAGTCAGAAGTGATACTGGTGAAGGTAGTTCAGCTTGAAAACTGGTGAAAACTTGAAAACTTTTTTGGCAACAGTTTCTCTTTTGGAGACACCCTGATGGATCAGATACAGGTTTAGTCTAAAACAGTAGATTAATTAAAATGATGATTAACTGCTTCCCACAGTACAAGTCAAAATAAGACTTAAATTAAAAAACAGGACCTCAGCTATCCTTCCTGGCAGTAGAACTGACTAAATGTGTCTTCCGGAAAGACATAAAAGCAGTTTAAAGAGACAGATAGCTCAGTTGACCCAACGTGTTAACCACATTGGCGTTCCAATGGCCCAATCAAGCAATCATAGATTAGTTGCTGTTATTAAAGGGTTCAAACATCTGCCCGGCAACAGAATCTCACTCTGAGGCGTGATTGGTGGGATTGCCCGGGGCGCCACAGTAACGACGGGTCATTGCAGTGACATGGAGCTATTCTGGCGTCAACATTAGCTCAGTTGAAAGGTCAGCACTGAGGGAGAGACCACTCAGTGTGTGTGTGTGTGTGTGTGTGTGTGTCAATTGTCACATGCCGCCGAGCTCATTAACTGAGACACTGATTTATTATTGGTCTAATTACAGAGCTCTGGATGCCAATCAATTATAACTCTAACAGCAGCCTTCTACAGGTTAAGGCATGTGTGTGTGTGTGTGTGTGTGTGTGTGTGTGTGTGTGTGTGTGTGTGTGTGTGTGTGTGTGTGTGTGTGTGTGTGTGTGTGTGAGTGTGTGTGTTCCTTAAATCAGGAAGTGGACTAGACTAAAGCTGACTCTGTTCCCAATAATGGAAGAGCTCACGACCACTCCGCTTTTCCTAATTAACTCTTTATTAAGTGCCATTACACTACACAGATGGCACTGACGTGGTAACAAACCACTGAACCAAGATCACAGTAATCTGATTGCTTATACAGTATATGGAATTTGGAATGTAACTTTATTCATTATTGGAATAATTTCATGGAAGGTACATGTGTTGACTTTAGAGTAAGAAAACATTCTTCTTAGACTGCATGAGTGAAAACAGGTAAACTATTACATATTCTTAGTTTAGAAACTAAAGATTAAAAAGAGTGACAGTTGATAAATAGGAAAGGTTGGGGAGAGATGGGGGATGACACGAAGCAAAGGGCCAAAGGTTGGATTTGAATATGGGCCATTGCAAAGGCCTCAGCCTACGGGGCGCACACTCTCTACCGGGTGAGCTAGAGGTCGCCCCAGATTTTAAAGATATATATGGAACAAGTCAAAGGTTTGGACAAACTTTCTCATTCAAGTGAATGGGAATGTGTGTCCAAACCTTTGACAGTCAACAGCTTGGTATTAAATTATATTTTTCAACAAATCCAAGATTCCCAAACTGGACTCTTGAATATTTCAAATGGGCTTGTGCTAAGGATTACATTGAGTGAATAACGTCTTGATGGGACGACAGCAATTAAGGATTAAGAATTGTCTATATTAATAAGTTTTTCTACTTTCTAACAATCTAATCTAACATTCGCTTCCATCGAGAAGATTTTGTCGATATTTTAAGGATGTTTTGCATCTTGCGCCATAACCTCTGCTTCAGTCTAAGTCACGTTTGTTTTAATCTCTCCCAACTAATTCCATCAGCTAAGGCTTGCCCAACGGTTGAGCTGAAATGGGTTTCCGTATTGGCTGTCAAACACTATCTAACGGTAAGACCTTGACAGTCATGGATCTGAGAGCAACAAATCATTACTAATCTAATGGCAACAGGGCTGTCAGTAGTTAGGTGAGGTGGTGTGTGTGTGTGTGTGTGTGTGTGTGTTTGTGTGTGTGTGTGTGTGTGTGTGTGAGACAGAAAAAGAGGGAGGGAGGGATGGATGGAGCAAGAAAGAGAGAGCAGGAAATTGACAACTATCACAGCTAACCTCATGTGAGTGCTCTGGATGTGAGAGTAGTGTCTGCCTGCCAGTTTTACCTTTATCTCTGAATACATAATTTCATGTAATGCATAGCACAATGCCCCTTCTTGAGCTGAATATTTATTTCCTAACTGTCAAACCAGTTTGAAACTGAGCTCATGGCTGGAAGGTCACAGGTTCAGATCCCTAGACTGGCTTAGCATCCTTCCCTTCACATGCTATGTCCAACCCCTAAGGAAGACATATTAAAACCCCCAAATGCATCCAAAAACCAACAGTCCGAGATGGAAATCTCCAAGGCAATCCAGGTTAATTTAAGTCCCAGCACTATTGATTTAGTAATGCATTTATCTGATTCTTTGTGTAGTGCTGCTAGCTAACAGATAATGAACTATCTAAATGCACAGACTATGTTATATAGCCTGCCTGCACCTTAGTTACAACATAAAGACAAATAAGGTAAGACAACTAGATAAGGGTTGAGAAAATGAAATGAGTGTGAAAATGAGGGGATCAGAAAAAGAGTAAGGTGAAACGGATAGACAGTCTAATGAAAAAATATGAGATGTGTGAGAAACAAATGAATTAAGAGCAGGACAAAGACATGAGGAAATAATCCAGCGTCTGACATTAATAGGGTCTGATGTATTCATTGAAATGAATAAAGGACATGACTACAAGTCACACACTGGCCAATGAAGGCCTACTCTGTTTATTATGATGAATATATACTGTGAATTGAATTGAACATTGGGGTTAGAAATTCACTTTATGCTGTTATTTGTATTTTTAACAAATCAGGGTCTAACTTTTAAAAAGCTTGCATGTTGCCAAATTTGTAGATCCAACATGGCAGATACTTGCTCCTGAATAACACCAGAACACAAAACCTGAATCCAACTCCGCTAGTAACAAGCAAGTATCCCACTGCTCTATTGAAATTGTCTCCTTCTGCAGCAGTTCCTGTTAAAAACAAGAAAAATTTGTTTTTCTTGTGTGTTTCTATGCATTGTGTATGGTAGCCTTTACAATGTTTTTTTTTTAAATTACCACACACACACAAACACACAAACACACACACACACACACACTCAAAGCAGAGCCACGCCCATTTTAATACTGTTGCTAACCCAGTCTCTGTCTAAGTAATCAATGTGTATTTAATAATGTGATGTTTTAGGCCTTTTGGCAGACATCCATTTAAAATGTAGCCAACGGCACATAAAGAGCGTGTTCTCCATGTCCACTGTAGCCGACGGCACGTAAAGAGCACGTACTCCATGTCCACTGAAGTTCTTCATCGTCCTCTCGAGTAACGTGTGTGTCTGGTCCAGGTAGCTTTGTCATTCACAAAGCTACTTTTACTTGTATACCTTAAGTACATTTCCAAGCCTGTACTTTGTTACTTTTACTTGAGTAAAGAAGTTAATCCGTACTTCTACTTTTACCACAGTATTTTTTAACACAATTATCTGTACTTCTAGTACGGGAAGTGAGTACTTTTGCCATCTCTGACCTCCACTAACATGACTCACTGACTGCCAGCAGTGACTCATAGACTTACACAGGGACAAAGAGAGAAAGGGAAAGCAAATACAACTCTTCTCTTGCTTATTCAGAGTGGAATGTTTAAAGCTACGGTGATGCACTAACACCTACACTACAGACACATAGGTCGCTGTGTGTGCGTGTGTGTGCGTGTGTGTGCGTGTGTGTGTGTGTGTGTGCGTATATATGTGTGTGCATACTTGCATACAAACTTCCACTTCCAATGCTACAGTGGCGTACTGACACCCAGCCTGCAGAGACGAACAAATGCAAGTGGATTGTGCAATGTGTGAGACATACAAAAGACGCACAATAGCTGAATAAAAGAGAAGTACCTTTTCATCCCTCTTCACCACACACAAGTGAAAGATACGATGCAGGCTCCTTTTGTTAGCAGCTCAGATGCTTCGCAGGGTGATGTGTCTGAGTCAAAATTCCTTTTCAGAGGGTTCAGATTTAATTCCCCTCTAAACCAGACCAGGATCAAGTACTTATTGGAAATTATTAAGGACAATTATGTTGCTTGGAGAATTCCATGAGCAGAGTTTAAAACATCAACTCAAATCAAATATGTTTTCAGGAAAAAGTTGATTTTCAAATACATGTTAAATGTTATTTGACTAACATATTATCTTTGTGATAAAGAAACTCTTTCCATACCATGAAGATTTGTTTACAGTAGAGACTGAACTCTGTAACCAACAAGTCTATTTTCACACTTGGAACAAATCTTTTGGAGAACTGCCGCAAACCACCTAATTGACTTCCCAACAGGGAACAACGGCCACATTTACTGTCCAGTTGTGTATTATCAACAAACATAATGTGAAGTAGATTAGCTAGTAGCTATTTTTGCCTCAAGATCTGCAAGTTACGTGCAGTATTTACTGCAGATTGGCTGTTAATTATATAAATATATTCTATAAATACTGTTAAGGATAGGTGTAATATAACAGTAGTGTGCATCTGTAAACAAGTAGTAAGGGCATTAGTGTATTGTTCAGGTAACAACAAACATTGTGTCTTAACTTCCTTTATTGTGAAATAACTGACCCTTTACGGAGTACTGGACTGTATTGTATTAGCAGTATCAAGCAAAGGTTGTCAAATGAACAATGGTCAACAAACAAACAATATCTTGATGTTACCATTTTTTTTTAAGAGAATAAGTCCATACAGCAATGTGCTCTTGTATAGCTCAAATCATATAAGCATTGCTTTGTCTGGAGCAGGAGGTGTTTTAAATGTGTACATCCTCTCACACCTGGGAGCTGTTGCCACACCTGAGCAGTATAGGTGTTAGCAGGCATAATTCAGTGGTTAGGAAAATACATGACTTCAGTTGAAGAAACCAGATGCTTCATGATGACAAACTCAGTGTATTGAAGGTCTTATGATCATTGCTCATAGCCAAGCTATGTCTGACACAAGATACTTGTGTGTTTTTCTAAGAGGAATGCTTTCTCTTCATCTCTCTCTGTTACTTTTCCCCTTTCTTCCTTTAGTTTAACTCTCTCTTTCTGATTCCATCTCTTCCCCATCCTTCTCTCTTGCCTCTTTCTTTATCTGAACTTCTGAAAGAAATCAGACTCCATAACATTAACAGCTCTTCCACAGCATTCACATGAACACACCATGCATTATTCATCAATTTAACACCCCCTGGTGATCTGCTTGATTTTTATAACAACATGATGAAAAATGAGGGTGACAAGAAAAGAATGAGAGATACAGTTTAAATTGGTGCCAAAAAACTTTAAAAAAGAGACGGAAAAACTAGGACTATGGAAAAAACAGAGGAAATATGTATGTGAATTATCAAATTCCAGAGAAATTATTACTTTTCTTCCCATTTTCTCATTTAGATAAATAGATATAAAGTTAGTGCTTTCAGCACAAATAGCAATCTAATTCAACAAGTCTGTTCTCTGGAGCGTTTTCAATCTTTTGCTTGAAATTAAGTTGACAGCTATATGGAAATGTAGCTGCAGAGATAAAAAGTAAGCAAGAGAGAGACAGTGGTAGAGGTTGTAAAGGGTGACATGACTGGCATTTTTGGGATTCATTTAAAGCCTTTGGTTGTTTGTGGCCATGCGCATGTGTGTATGTGTGTGTGAGAGGAGGTCACAGTTGGAAATTTCTCACTCTGAGGCAAATTTGACAAGACTTAATTAAAGTCGAATTCCGGTCAATTTCAATACGTAGCTTTGTTGTTTGTAAATTTGGAGTTAAAAAGGGCAAGTTTTAAACATGTTATTTTAGACTGTTGTAGGTGTTCTAGCTCAGTTGAGGTGACAGGTTACAGCCAAGCTATATTGCTACATAGTCATTACTATGGACATTGCCACGGCAAATCTAGTTTTTTTTTGTGGAAAAAATTAGGTTTTGGATTGGATAGCATGAGTTCAACAATCGACTAGTGTGGACTAAACCGGAAAACAGGAATAAACAGAGGTATGTGCACTGGCTGATGTTACACAACTTTCAAGTATTTCCTTTACATTTACTGCAGTCAGATGTCTTCACTCGGGAAAAAAATCACTGCACATGGCTGGGCACTGAACATGTTTAGAGGCTAAAAACACGTATAAAACTTGCCCTGTTTAAGCCTGCTGGGTGTAAACTCTAGCAGGAGAACACCATGATGCAGGCAGCACCGATTGGTTTGTTTTTCTCTCTACTGACAGCACTCCAAATGTACAAACAACAGGGCTACGTGTTGAAATTGACCAGAATTCTCCTTTAACTTCACTAACGACGTCGGACAGAGAGGGGGAGACACACAAAGCAAAAAAAGTAATCAGATCATTTTCAGCTTGCCCAGGTTTGTTACAGTAATTACATCTCTGGCTGTTTTATTCCAGCTCTTATTAATGTGTAGGTCTATATGGTGCTGGATCTAGGCCAGCTGATTATTACTTTAAAAGTGCCAGTTAAGAATCAGGACTCTTTCTTCTCTCTCTATCTGTTCTTTTTCTCTCTTATAATGTACACTTTAGAAGGTTTTACTCATCTGTTTCCTCATCTTCTCCCACATCTTTCATTTCCACCTACTCCGCAGTCAGCACCCACACACACATGCAATAACCAACACGCACGCACACACAGTAACACAGTGAGACCTTTAACATCAGACTGTGAAGTTATTGCTGACACCTGTTAACTCTCAATGAACAGACTGACAGACAGACCGGGGAATCATGAAAGAGCCATTTGATTCATTCAGTTCCCCTGATTTCCAAGTTCTGGTAATTGCGGCTTCCTGCCTGTGTTCCTCACTGAGTGTTCATCAACATCTTAATGTTTTGTAACTTTCGGGATACACAACAAATGCGGCAACAAAATATGAATTAGGTGATGGGAATGAATTAACTTTAAGAACTAGACAATGGGCATTAGTTTCAGTAAATTATGCAATTTTTCTACACTGCAAAACACTGACTCACGTATTAAAACGATGAAGAAATGAAAAGGGAAATTGTGGAACTGAATTTCTCAATATTTCTTCAATAAATATTGCTAAGAAAACTCCTCAGTAAAATTAAGGAAATGCTATCTTTTTAATACATCACAATGTCTTTCTTTCTCTTAAACATTCTTTGTCTTTTACAGACCATGTCTTTGTCCACTATTCTCCCTTCCCCAGTAAACCAGTTAGGAATGCAGTTGATGAGGATTTCCCAGTCTGTGTGTGAGTGCACGTGCAAGTGTGTGCGCGTGGATAAAACATTCCTGCCCTCCACCCGTTATGCAGGGCAGCACACCTGCAGGGCACCTGAGGTCACAGGGTCTCTCACACACACACACACACACACACACACACACACACACACACACACACACACACACACACACACACACACTCTTTGTGGGACGTGCATGACTGGGCACCAACTACCTGTTGCTAGCTCTATATTTTTTCTCTACCTGCAATGTGAATAGCTTAAAAAAACACTAATCCACCAGTCCTCTACTCTTCTACCTCTTTCTGTAGCAGAACATTTGTAAATAGGGAACAGACTGCATGTTAAACACCTTCAATCATTGCTATATGCAGTGCTTTCTTTACTTCTTTATTGATTTCCGTCCTTCTTCGTTTCTTTCTTTGAAGCCACCCAGAGAGCAAGCAGTGAGAAAGTCATTAGAGATAGTAGTTTGTACTGGGATTAGGCAACTAAGCTGGTAAATACAGCAAGGCTTTCAGCTGGCAGCCAAAAAATAGCAGGGAGAAGAAGAAACACTGAAATTGGTGGATCGAGATGGGTAGAGAGGGAGGGAATGAGAAAGGACAGAGAGGGAGAGCGAGAAAAAGGGATGGAGGGAGGTAAGGGAAAAGGAATTAAAGACAGAAAAGAGGGGGGGGGGGGCAAAAGAAGGTGCAAGCAAAGAAGACAGACAGCCAGAGTAAGATGCGATTAGGAGCTAGTCAGTAAAAAAGAAAGCAACTTCCCTTGCTGCTCATTAAAAGTTGAGGGAACTCAAACAGAGCTGGTGGCAGCTTGCAGTCCTTCTGCTGAAAATCAAACAGAGCAACGGGGAAAATGGGAGGCAAAGAGAAAAGAAGAATGACAGAGAATGGAGGTACTTAGTTTTCCCAGTCGTTTAGCAGTCGTGTTGTTGTCAGTCTTTAGAGAAGCTTGGAGAGGACAGCCATTCACTCTGGGGCACACAGCTGCTACCCACGGTCACACACAAACACACACACACACACACACACACGAATGCCTCTACACATGCACACAGAGAGGCAAGCCAGTATAAAGACCCACAGAGAGACACACACCCCATCTTATGTATTTCTCTTTCTAAATTATTGCATATTAAATTAGAAAGAGTCTAAATCTAAAGCTAAATGGAAACAGAAAACTTTCCTTTTACTAAAAATGTTTGCAGACTAAGACAAAATTAAATAAACAGGAACACAAACCGCTTATAAAGTTGTAGGCTTAACAAGTACATTGCGCAACAGCTCAAAAGACCATATGGAGGTTTGAAAATGTAAAAATTTCAAGGGTCCACAGAACTTCAGACAGCAGTAGTGACAGTACGTACTACTGTCACTACAAACAAGACATCCATTGTGCTTGCATGGCAGTAAAAAAAATGGCTTTCGTGTTAAAAGCATGCAATGTGACCAACATACGCTCTGAGGATCATTTACCACATCACATCTTTTTTGTGACATTTAAAAAGTGTAAAATTGTCAATTCATTCCCAAGTTGGTCACATGGCGAGTTATGTACTGTTTACTTAACGCTACTACTACTTCTTCTTCTACTACTAACGCTGACTTGTTAACTGTTTCTTACTGTATCGCACACAAACACAGACATACATTCACACACACACACGCACACATGCACACACACACTTACACTCAGACTTTGTTTGAATCACCCAATTGTGAGTGTGGGACCAAAGCTCTGTGGTTACTGACGAGCATGGAGGAATTGCCTGGTGACAAAGGGCCATCTATGGACAGAATGATGTGGGTTTGGAGGGTGTGAAAGAAAGAAAAAACAAAAAGGAAGAGTAAAATGAAAACTAGTGTGTGTACAAAGACATACAGAGGCCCTTCCAGGCTAAATTAAATGGAATCTGTGTAAAGGACGGAAAGCTTTTAAACAAACTGACTGGACTCAATATGTATAGAGACAGAGAGATAAACAGAGAGAGAGACAAACAGATATGTCCAAATAAAGGTTTTTGAGAAAGGGAAAGCATAGGCGCAGTCAGACGCTTTCTTTTCCCAGGAGTTGAGAGGCCAAAATTACCATTCAAAGACAAACATTTCAAAGTTAACTTGCATCAGTTTGATCATTTAACTTGAAAAATAGCTAAATGGGAATGATGATGTGCAATTGAGTTTGATGTCAGATACTGACCTGACAGAGCACAGCCAGGGCAAACAATCTCAGTCATAATACTGTAAGTATACGGGAAAAAGTACATCTAGGTACATTACCATTAACCCAAACAAAAGGCAGGTTTAATGGCCGGTCTGAAGAGGTAAGACTTTGTTTGTTGTGCCATTCAGATGAAGTCGAAAAACAAAGTTAATTTATTTTCAAGCTCACTGTTCAAGCAATGTAATCTTTAGTGAAAATCTCCTCATATTCAGGAGATGCCTCCTGTTTGGATCATTTAAAGACAAGGTATTTTTTCAGGGGTTAAGCCTTGTTTCTGGCAATTTTTATATGTAGAGCTTTAGAGAGAAGATCTATTTGTTCACAACGTTAAGCAGGTCCTAACTATGTAATTAAAAGTAGTCATTAAATTCTGAAATAACAGTTATTTTTAAGCTTCACTTTTCAAGTAAATGTATTTTCAACTCATCTCTACGTCTTTAAACTTGAAATCAACAAATCACTGCTTTCCGCTCCCAGTAGCATCCATATCTCAGTGTGTGTGTGTTTACGCCTCACTCCACTGAATCCCTTACTGAATTCTGAACACTGAAGCAGTATTTTTCCTTTTTTTGTTTGAATATGAAGCTTTTATGCAGCATGGGAGGAATATTGTTGCAGTATTAATCCCCTTCACCTAAAAGCTAGTGCTGCTGCCGGATATGTCTCGAAATGTATTTTCTATAAAGAATTACATCTGGTGCATGGAAAAGTTGCATCTCATCTACAGACTTTAAAAACTTATATGCACAGTTATTATTGTTTTCCCAAAGAAAGTCCAGGTTGTTGTTGTGTTTGTGCGTGTGTGTGTGTGTGTGTAATTTTTAGCGGACAATAAAAAGAGGAAGCTGTGGGCGATCGGCTTCTCTCTGTGCTCTCTGTGTGGTTTGGGTCTTTGTGAGTATGTGTCTTGCTCTGATCATGGGTGACTAGAAGGCCAAGCTGAAGCTGTATGATGAGCCCGCTCTGTGTGTGTGTGTGTGTGTGTGTGCGTGCGTGTGTGTGTGTGTCTGTTATGAGTGTGTGCACGCACATTTCCTTTGCCTTCAGATCATACTGTATGAGCGTGGGAGGTTTAGAAACGCTACATCAAGCCAGAAGCGCAGGCCAAAATTTGTGCTTATGTGTGTGTGTGTGCATATAGATTTCCCAACCCGCCTATTTACAGCTAAAGGAAAACTGTGATTAGAGAGAAAGGAGAGAGAGCAAGAAAGAAAGAGAGAGAGGGGGCAGACAAAAAACTCTCTCCATCTGGCCCAGTGGTGAGCGTGCCAGAACACACACACACACACAAACACACGCACGCACGCACGAAGGCACAAAACATACCGATACAAACTGTATTATTTTCTTGTTATTCTCATTCCATTGTTATTCTCATTCTATTCTCATTCCACAGTCATAAACAATACCTCACTAACCAACATCCTGACAACATCAGAACAGATGTGCACGTGGGAACACACACATGGGAGAGTGGGAGACAGATATAGTGACTAACAGACAGCTCGATAGACAAATAGACCAACAAGCAGACAGACAGACAGACAGACAGTGTCTCCCCTTTAAACAACCACAGTGGCTTTTGTATTTGAGGCCTCCAAATACAAACTTGCCCTCCCCCCCAAAAAAATGTCAGTGGGTTTAGGAATTGGGTAACACACACACACACAAACAAACTCTTTTATGGTCCTATTACAAACTTAATACCAACTTAATCATTGCAGAGGTTTCTGAAACCCCTTTTCCTGGCCACAAAGTATTTCCTTTCCTCTAATAAAGACGACCTCTCTTCTGCTCCAGTCAGAAAGATACCGTGCGGCAAAGGGTCAATTCATCAGTCTGCATCCTTTATTGAATTAAGCCGAGCATTTACCTAAATGTAGTGAAAACGCCTCTGAATAAAAACTGTAACTTAGATACTAGCTCATGAAGCTGGAAACTGTTAAATGGAGTTGGAAAAACTGCCTTATTTATAATGCACCCTGGGCTTAGACTAACCTAAAAGTATCATATTTAAGAAATGCTTGTGAGCAATGACATTGTTTTGAACAAATAAAGGTAACAGGTTGTACTATGTTTTGCTACTTTATTATTTAATCTCTGTGATTATGTAAATGTGTTCATTTTTCACCAGGACTTCACCAGGTCTCTATATTGTAAAGCAGTAACTTTACCTTGAGAGACTTCCTGGTTAAATAAAGGAGTTTATTAAGAGCAATGTACAGTAACTTTGCACAGTGGCTGCTCTTAATACTGAACAAATGAGATAACATAACTTGCATACTTGAGCTTAATAATGCCAAGTTAGTGTTGTGAAATTTTTACCATGATTACACTTTGCTTAAATAAATTATCACACATACTTTACATTTAAAGTTCTATTTTTATTCCTATGCCTATTGCTAATTCCATACATTTCTATGCGAAGAGAAACACATCTCACCACTACATTTCAGCAAAGTCAAATTTCTGCTTACAATGTCTGGCCAAAGCAGTTGTTTATATTTTCCATATCACATGATACAAAATATCTGATAGCTGTGTGACGTTAAGCCAACGCTGCATCTGAAACCCACAGATACTGTTATGGTCCTGCTGATTGAAAATCAATTCCTTGCAAAAATGACTCTCCTGTGCCTTTTCTTCCACATAATCTTGATTTTCATGCCTTTTGACTTTTAAAAATGCCACAGATGAGCGAACTGCCTGCTCATCTTTGGAAAAAAAAAGCCCAGGGAAATATTTCAATTAACTTTGAATATGTTTAAATGCTTTAAAATAAAATCCTACCTAGACCAGGGTTTCGTCTGGTTTATTACTAAATCAGCTGCATGCATATGCTAATACTGGTCCTTGTAAATGAGCTTACCAGACGTGTTCTGTTAGAGGGGGCTAAGAGTCTCCTGCTGTGCTGTTAATGTACTGGTCAGCCACAGGGAAAAGTGCTTATTTCAGTCTAACGGTTTTAAATGACTTGAAGGAATGACAAATTAATCTTTGATGACAGGATCAAACCAGAGAGAAAACTAATAGAAATGGACTGTATTGCATTAAATACATGCAGACAGCACATGTACAGATGTAGATACAAAAGCATGTGTCTACAAATACACACACAAAAGACTCTAATACAAACACAGATAGACAGGTACGCAGCGGCACGTACACAGTGACCACAAATGCTGCTCTGTCAGGCACGGCAGAAATGATAATTGATGTTATTTCTGTGCTGGAGCCTCTTCCACCATGAGACAGATTTCACATCTGTTTTGTCGATGGACAGTTGACTTGAAGTTTGGGAGCAAGAACTCCTAAAGGTGGTGGCAAAAGAAGCCACAACTCACGTGATAATCTCACCGTGATACAAGCCGGAGCTGCTTCATGAGAAACCAATGGGTGTTGGACAGTATAAACTGTAATAATAACAATAGAAATATCCTTAAATATAATTTCCCATTTTCTAGAGTATAACTGTTAGCGGTTATGTGAAATTAGGCTCAATTGGATTAAAAAAAAAGTCCATAACAGAAGACGATAATATACTGTACTTGTATTCCTTAAACAACTCAAATTTTATTGATATCTTGAGTTGAAAGTTTGTTATAATATCCTTTTTTGTATATTATAATAACTTCTGCATTGCTGCAAAGCTAGAAACTTCTGCATGTGTCTAGTAATCCACTTCCAATGAAGACAAAAAGGAAAAGGAGGCAGACAAAAAAAGGGGAAATAAAAAGATGAAAGAAAAGGAAGACGCCAAAGCCTTACCCTTTACAGTTAATACCGAGGGCTCAGACAGACGTAGAGGAATAAAACTCAGGAAGATAAACAGAGAGAAGAAGATATTCTTCTAGGATGGGAGTTCAACTTCTATGATTTTTTATATTTTATATAACAAGTTGCACAAAAACAGTGAAAGTCAATAATATGCCTTAAGATCCATTTTAGGCTAACTTTTTGGATATTGTGTAATTTCTAAATTTATTGGTAAATGTTTTATTATGCTCACTAAACAACAATTAAAACTGGTTTTGGATTAAATGTCTGTGGGCGCTATATTGCACCCGGCGCAGTGTGGCAAGTCCTATGCAAGCGTCTCCGCTATTTTAAAACCAACACAGTTGTTAGTTTCCCGTAATATGTGCCTAGGTTGCTGCACAGCGCGTTGCACATACTATGCTTGTTACTGACACACAGGGAAGCGCAGCACACGTGCAAAAGACTACAAATAAAATTAAAGCTGCAAGCAGCGTTGGACAGGCCCTTGTTCCTCTGCTTGGGTTGGGGTTACTGTTGGACACCGTTCCTTGCGACTGTGCATTTGCGTTGTACTCAGACACTCCAAATTGTTGCCAGTGAAAAGACAACTCCTTGCTGAGTTCAGTGATACCTCACACAAGACTCTACATCACACAGTTCATTGGCTGTGAAAGGGGGCATGGCTTAATCATAGGGGGCGCGCCAAACCATGAGCAATGGGAAGCATACTCTTTGCTGAGTTTAATGACACCTCCAACAAGACTCCACAACAAACGGGTCATTAGTTATGAAAAGGGGCGTGGCTAACGCGTAGGGGGCGGGTGAAACATCACCAATAAAAAAGGAACTTTTCTGTTGAAATCAATGATACCTCATACAATACTCTACCTTAAACGATTCAAAAGCAATATAGAGCGCGTGGTCTGAGTAAATGGGCGTGGTTAACATGATTAAAGTTTCATGGAAATCAGATGATGTTTGTCATACAAGGCTTATTTCCTGTTGCCAGCAGAGGACGCTATGACCAAAAGTCAATATTGGCCAGTATATGTCCTCAGGCCTGAACTCTTTTAAGCAGATATGTTGTTAAAAGTTTTTTCTTTTAATAACTTTCATCTTAAACGTGTTAAGATAGTACAGACCAAATTTGAAGTTGATCATAAGAAATCTCTACGAGGAGTTTGCCCAAATTGCACCAATTTCAACCTTTCAACTCAAAATGGCGGACTTCCAATTGGGTTTAGAGTATGGCTCCAATGACGTTTTATGTGCGGTTGATATGTTACATTTGTCTACCAAGTTCCGTTAGTCTACGTTAAACGTACTGCAGAGGCTAATTTTTTTTTTGTAGTTTTGTAGGGAGGCTCAAGCGAGCCATTTTTGTGCGCCTATTCCCGAAATCCTCAAAATACGTATATTTTCACCAGAATTGATGCGACCGTATGTTGCCCTTCAAAAAGGTAATTTATTTGCCGGATAAATAATGATAATAATTCCTTCAGTTTTAATAGGGCCTTTGTCAGTGCCAACTGTTAGTGCTCGGGCTTTAAATATTATGGTGCAAATCCGCCATCATAATAGCAATGCCCCAAGGTACAAACGTGCCTGGCTTTTAAAGGGAATGCAAAAGTGGATTTGGACATGCCCTAAACACGCTTCACGCAGTGGACTTAGATTGTTAAAATAGGGCCCTAAGTCTTATTCATTAAATCTGATCTGGCTATTTTTGTGGAATTAAATTCTTAAATTTTGACTGAAAAAAGAGTGAAAGACAGACAGGAAGACAAACACACATGGCTTGCAAGACAGAAAGAAAGAGAAGCAAGCAAGAGAGAGAGAGAGCAAGAGGAGGACAAAAAACAGACAGAGGGATATTCTGTTGTGTAATTCTAGTATTGCAAGTCTGCAGAGGGGAAAAAGTAAGGATGATGCTTTAGATCGAAAACAAATGTCAGGAGAAATGAGTTTCTAACTGCCTGTGTAAAGTGGATGAGTGGAGAGAAAGGACAGTCTAAAGGAAGAGGATGGCGAGAGAAACAACTCTCTATTTACTGTATATAAAAGATGCATTTGAAAGATTGCAGTTGTTGCTGCTGCCACCAAGCCGTCAGTAGTTTTTAAGGAGGCAAAAAGAAACCAACTTATATATGTGCTACTCTTTATATAGGAATATGAAGAAGTAAGTAAGAGAATGATGTTTGGAAAGGAAGGGGAACAAAAGGTCTCAATGTAGGAGAGGACAGCAGATTGCTTGTCTCAAGGTTGAGAAATCATGCAATGACCCCCGCCTCGACACACAGAGCTGCCAGTGCAGTTAAGTCTATTAATGACTCAGGTGTACTAGTATGTACACATGCATGTTAAAGGTAAACAAACTGATAGGTCTGGAATACCACTTTAACAAGAGAGTAAGAGCAACAACTTAACACAGCTTTGACCCATCCCATACACACTCACGTCTTAGTTTCTCCTCCTGTCAATGGCGTCTTCACAGGCAGACGCCACTTAATGGCTTTTTGGGTCAGCAAGGCATCATGGGAGTCATATGTTACCTTACTGGCGTCTGCACTGCTGCCTGCTCTTAACATTTAACCCCACAGACCAAGACCAACTTTCAACAACACCGAAGCTGAAGGCATCTCTATGCGACGCAGAGCAGGATCATCGGTTTTGCTAAGTTATCTTACACAGAAGAACACTGGAACGTATGTGAATCATTGAGTAGGTTCCTTGTTCTAATTTTACCTTTAAAAAATTAAACCTGACAGAGTCATCTCAGACAGCAATCCAGTACATGCTGAAATGTCAAACCCCAGCACTGGAAAATAACACAAGTCTGGAGAAAACATTAAACTGAGAGAAAATGACAGTACACCTGCATTGACCCATTCATGGCTGACCTAACCCTTTAAAAAAGATACGGCTTTGAAAAAACATAACCCCAAACTCAAAGATCAGTGTCACTGTTTTCAGGAAACTATTTTAAGTAAATCATAGTTTTGGTATGGAAAACAGTGGGTAATGATTGGACGGGTGCTCTTTCATACTATACAATTAGTGGTGGAATCTGATTCTTTTATAAAAACAACGACAACAGAAACTTCGAACAGGTGTTTAGACAAATTAGAAAAGCAAAGATTTCTCCAAATTCAAACAAGCTCTTATGCATGTAAACAAAGTATTGCAACTGAAAGTTGATGAGAACATGCTGAAATTCACAAAAAAAGAGCACTATCTTTCTCGAGTTTCCTCAGGGAAGTAAACAAATAAAAAAATAAAAAAAGCAGCCACTGTACCAAAAGTTGACCGTGTTGGCATGGTAACTGTTTCCACAGCAGAGATTGGCAGAGTTGTGATTAGGCCTTTAGGCTGAAGACTAATTATGGGATGTATTTAAAGCTGTGTTAATGAGTGGCTGTGCTAACTAACTTAGAAAAGACAGAGAGAGAAGGGGAGGGAGAGAGAGAGAGAGAAAGAGAGAGAGAGAGAGAGCAGAATGAACAGGAAGCCTGTACTCTTCTTTGCATGGCTGCTGTTCACTGACCCGTTGACGACAGGAGGGAACTCCCTCAGCACTGAAGTCAGGTGTGTGTGTGTGTGTGTGTGTGTGTGTGTGTGTGTGTGTGTGTGTGTGTGTGTGTGTGTGTGT
>NC_048416.1:22422128-22425741 GCF_013103735.1 Etheostoma cragini
GTGTGTGTGTGTGTGTGTGTGTGTGTGTGTGTGTGTGTGTGTGTGTGTCTGTGTCTGTGTGTGTGTGTGTTTCCAGGTACAGCACGCTTCCTCCCAGTTCAGTTTTCACTCAACAGATTTCATTAATGTGGCTCCTTGAGAAGTCTTTCATCTCACTCACTCGCTTTTCCGGAAAGGCGAATGGTGTATTTACCAGCGGAGCACCGCCAAAAAGCTGAGGGTGCTATTATTACTAAATCTACCACTAGAATTAGACTGCTGCTTAGTAGAAGGTCTGTACATGTATGTGTGTGTGTGTAATGTGTCTACAGAGTGCATGTGCAGTGGAAGTAACTTAAAGTAGTAAAAAGAGAAGGAAACACTTTGGAGAGAATGAGGGATTATCAGAGGGAAAGAGAGACGCTCATTGTATTGGCCATTAGGTATTTTAAACCTCGAAGTGAACCATTTAGTCGCTTTTTGTAGAAATCCAGGGATCTGGATTTGTCTGTGCAGTTATGTCAGCACTTCAAACAAAAAGCACAATTTGCAGTACAGCCCAAGGCTAAGGCCACTAATGGTCATATATAGAATATAGACAAAAAGAACTATGAGTATATTTCCAAAGCAAGATCACAGTTGAACTTGAAATATTTATGCTGTTTACTATATTTATAGATTGAAAGAGATTAATAAATTGTTTATCATCTGTATATTAGACTATATATATTATTAGGATCCAAGAGAGGAGCTGGTGATTGTAATAGGTGGTCCTTTCTATCACTTTAATTAGTGAATTGAAAACCCCCTCAATGTTTTTTATACTGGTCACTAATTGTCTAAGTGAATGGTACTTAGCAGTGAGAAAAACACTGTTTAGAGTCAAGAGCTTAATAGCTGAAAAATCCAAATGCATGTTACTCCTCCAATTGCAATTTGTAACACACACAGGGAAACAGGAAGCCGATTATGAACAAGACACGCACTCATAAAGATCACAGACAGGCGACCTCTGCAACTGGACACACAGACAATGGACTGGAAGGAACTCCAATTACCCTAAAAATCCCGCAGGAGGCAACTAAGAGGATTGTATCATGGAAGGAGAGCAGAAAAACATAAGAGTTCTTTAGAGAGAAAAAAATAAGTATGTACATGTAATATTTCTCAAACCCAGACATGTCTTGAAAGTTACGACGAATACCACATGACAAATAATGTCTGTTTTAAGGTTATATATTAAAAACCACATGTTTCTGTGAGTGTGAGAGTAATTCTAACATGCTCTATATCTTCTGATATGTCAGGACAAACATGGCGTAGGCGGTGACCTGCGCCTCTCCTGGATGTCAGCCCTTGGCAACAAATGTTTGTGGAGACAAAGAGCACAGGAGAGGACAGGAGAGGAAAAACAGGAGAAGAAGAGTAGGATGTGATTTATGTTGGTGTTGACTGTTGACTTACTCTCGCTGTCTCTCACTCTCATTTCTCTCTTTCCTCCCCACATTCTGCCATTTATCTTTCCGTCCGCTCTCCTCTCTTGTCTCTCATTGTCTGGTGCTGTCATTTGGGCTTTCTTCAGCACACACGCACACAAATAGCCCCCTGGGAATTAAGTTTGAGTCTGAGCATGCTGACAAACTTTTAAATGGAAGGAAAAATAGGAAAGGTTTGCAGACAGTTTTAGAGGATACTGATTTAATCACAATTGTGATTTAATTAGTGTTCGCTTTTTCAATTCTTCTAATTTAACCTTCCCAAGTCACAAAAACATATTATTATGAGCACAGAAGATAGTGTCTTCCAAAATTAGATTATACAAACAGTATAGCTAAACTACTAGATTAATGTCTTCTGTTCTACTGCTGATTTTGACCTCTGACCTCTCAAGATAGGACCAAGCCAAAGGATGATTTTACAAATTCTTTTGTTGCATATGTTCTGCAATTTATATAGCGTAACAAATAGTTATTGTTATTGTCATCTACAAAATAAATTGTTGCTAACATTTCAAATCATTTTCAGCATCTATTCTAATGCACATCTGATGGCCACATCCATAAAACTGCTGGTTTGCAGCACAAATTAAGTCTAACTTAAGTTTAATCTGTGACATTTTAAAGGATACACTTTTATAAAAGGCTGTGTCACTTTTTGGTTCAGAAAATAAAACAAAACTACAAACAAGAGAAGAAGAAAAGTAGAAGGCAACAAGCAGCTTGCAGTCTAAGGTTCAAAGACTATACTGGGAATATAAAGACAGGATTATTTTTAAGAGAAAATAAAAGCAATACAAAAATAAAACCTAAATAATTGATGATGAAAAAAAATCCCGGATGATGACAATGAGGGTGACTGACAAGCTGTTGCATTTTCTAAATTGGTTACTTAGATACTCCAATTGACTCCAGAAGATGTTTATGGCAAAACGGAGGCATGCAATTATACACACTGATATGTTTTAGATGATGAGAGTGCACTTCACACACACAAAACATATTACACATACACAGACGTGCACACTCTCACACAGAGAAAATGTCAGCCTCTAGGCTTGGCAAGGTTTTCAAAGAAAGCGGCATCGGGGCCCCAAAGTGTGCATCTGTCAAAGCCGTATTCCCGTCATCTAAAAAATAATCCATATATGTGTGTGGTAGGTCCCCTGTGTTCCAGGAAAGAGTGTGTAAATGTGTCTGAGGGTGTGTGTTAACGAGACAGTGCTAATTAAAATCAGAACAGCCTCAGAGCGAAGCTATGTTCGCCATCCATGACATTATTGCATGTAATCACAAACAAACACACACACACACACACACACACACACACACACACACATATAAAATGTTGAAATACGAGCAAAAGCACAAAGCCACACAAAATATGATACATACAAAAGCATACACACAAATCTCTGGCATATATGTGGTCTCTTGAAGCCAACAATGTTAAACTCTTCCCGCCTCTATGCTTCCCACAATCCTTTGTGTCTGCAAAGTTGTGACGTCAGTGACGCCTCTTGATTTTCTGTCCTCTGATTGTCTGATTGTTGGCGTCTATCAAACAACAATGACAATCTGTGCTGAGCAGTCCTCTAATTTCAGGCTTTTTGGGTTTGATTGTCTGATTTGGTCAATGGGAGGTCAATGTTGTCGAAGCAGTGAAATGAGCACGACAACACACGACAAAGCTGCATTGTTGTCGAGTTGGACAATTCATTCTTGATGGAATGAAGATGTTTAAATGTACTAATTAACTGGAGCTTACATGAAAAGAAACTTGAACAAGAATCGTGGTCTTTTAAGTACTCAGGAAAAGTTATCTACAATTATGAGCCACCTGTTTTTTGTCAACGGCAATTAAGTCATTTTAATAGAGACAGAAAACAGAGTTTTTTCTACAACTTGGAAATGTTTGAGAATCAGGCTGTTGCCCTTTCAAAACCTGTTAATATACTTTTAATTTAACATCAGTCACCAGGGTTTTCTGATGGCTGAATGGTGAAAGTATTAGAGCCGTGCAACTGCCCAATCCCCCTTTTCAGGTATCCCTGTTTTTACTGTGTAATAACTTGATAACATCAGTTATTTTGTATTTGTTTCTCATTTTCAATATGTGAGTTATTAATAAGATGCAA
>NC_048416.1:22425841-22511530 GCF_013103735.1 Etheostoma cragini
GGTAGTACACAAGTGTAACATTGTGATAGCTGCATAAAGTGTTATTCATATTACGAGTCTTTGGTGAGAGGGTTACAACTGTTTCCTTCAGTTATCACTTACAATTTCAGCCATGAAACAATACATCATTGCCAACCTAAATATAGAACTTGTAGTTTCCCACTGCTTGAGTTGTGGTATACCAACAATTAGGTAGTTATTTGACAAATTGTAACAGTGAACCCAAAGAAAAGCTTGTATCCCCGTTTTAACCATCTCAACACAAAGATGACAACATTTATCTGACCTAATGCCTACTGTAGATCCCAAACTAAGAGTGTGCCATTAGGCCAATTAGGCCACCAATACCTCAAATGTTACTTGTATCTCATAGCTACTATGGATATAAGCATCAGCTAAATATGTCATAATATTTCCTTCAGATATGTCTTTGAGATTTTTTGTTCTACAAAGGAAAATGAATCTGAACAGGAGACCCAAATCCAATAGATTAAGGATCTTATTGAGTAATGAAAGTCGCCCATCTCAAGGGGCGGCATCAAGGGTGCATTTGAAAATCTCACTTCACACAATTGGATAACACTACGACCAATAACAACAACACATGGGGTAATGTATCCAGAGCCCCATACGCTTAGCTACCAGCAAAGCTAACTGGTAGATTAAGAGAGGAGGTAGTCCACAGTGGGCTTGCTACATAATTACAAGTGTTTACTCTGATGTTGTGTTGTTCACCCCCTAGGGGGAAAAATGACTCCTCACAAAGACAAAAACACACACATAAAGTTTACCCCCTCTAACAGGACACCTTTCATAAAAACAGAATAACCACATGGGCTGCAGATTACTGAGGAATTATGTACACATGTTCCCCCTTCTGTGTTTGTGTGTTGGTGCACGCGTGTTTGCAATTTTTATCTTAATAACAACACAAAGACAATCTAATGAAAGACACATGTTTGTGTGACTCAGGCTGGATTTACTCACAGCAAATATGTAAGAAATGCCAAATATGCCCGAGAGAGTTAAATAAGAAAAAGAGAGAAACCAAACCAATAGTTACAACCGTGCGCACAAAATACAAATCTGTTCCCTTGATTTAATAAACTGTACGCAAGGATTCATAACCCGTGCTCTCGGTTTTATAAATGTGAGCAAAGTACTGAAGACATTCAAAGATTCAAACTTCTAGGATCAATTACTCTATAGCGAAATTATATTAAATCACAAATGACACATCTTTCCTAACCTAGTGAGGTTAACAACTAATTTTTATCAAAACGAGTCCTCCAACCTGGAGAACTAGGATTGGTCTCTGGTAGCAGCCGGCGGTGCTTAGGGACCGTCTAAAAACTACAACCAACACAAAAATATCTATTAATTTAACGGTTAAATAAGGTAGTGTCTCCAAACTTACCTCAATTATAACTTGTCTCCTCCTAGTTGTACTACAGAACTTACTGTTCAAAATATTTTTTTTGCGCGGTTTAGTTTTTTATCTCAGGTGACCCCAGGAGAGCGCCTATGACACTGAACCAAATGCTACGAAACCCCTAATTGTTGAGCCCGATCATTTATCCTAAAACACAAGACTTTTCCAAATCTCATTTCATGCTTTACAGACATTTTTTTAACAAGATTATTTAATTAGTTTGCCAACAAAAATATGCAACCAGACTTAGTTCATTGCCTATGAATGCATGTGCAATCTACCAGACAAACGGACATATGTCTGATCCATCTGGGGTTGGCATGAAGCATAGTTGTGCAAAAAACACACACACACACACACACACACACGCACGCACGCACGCACACACACACGAGATGGTAGGATCAGTGAGCACCTTGTCAGTGAGGTGGCATAAATGTGTTTATATGCATGTGTAGATTTGTGTGTGCGTGCGTGCGTGTATGTAGACATGTTCATGCTCTTGTCAGCCAAAACTCCTCAGCAGTGTGTCCAACACCTTGTAAAGAAGGTGTACTGTGTCTGCTCACAAAGAGAGTGAGCGATTTTTATTCATTTTTCCTTAGAAATCTTTGTTTTCTTCCCAAACAGTGTTGTAAAATTGTGACATGATTGGCAGTTTGATCACCAACAGTTGTGGTCGTGGGTTTGATTTTTTTTAAATTTCCCTCTAGACTATCACTGAACTATCACAGTTCCCATCAAGCAACTTGATGTAACCAATACCTCCATTTCCAGACACAAGAGGGGGAGTTCTTATGATCATGGGGCTTGTAATTCAAAAAGAGTAAATGGAAAAACAATATAATTACAAAATATAGGATGAAACTACCAGCCTCTGTCTGTGATTGCCACATATGTTTATGGTAAATAAATAGCACTAAATTATTGCGTAATTGCTACTAGATCCCTTAAGTTAGACAAATCTGTTGTGAATCAGCCCATTAATCCTCTTGCAGAACTGGAGGAGCTAAAGCAGTTGCAGCAAGGCAGTGGAAACGCAGCCAAGGAGCGACCAGTGACATCATTTCTTTAGTGACCACTTGAAAGTGGCCACCAGGCAGTGGGTGGCGTGGACTTCTGTGGCGCTCGGCACCACTTGACGCCTATGGATGTTTATTTAGCTTGGTCTATCGCTGATACTAACTGGTGCAGGCATTTATTTGCTCTCCCTCTCTTTGAGTCTTGATCTCCGCTCTCACTTGGTGTCTGTGTATCAGGAGCTTGCTTAGTCATTTCCTCCGTGCCCCACTACAGCATGTGTCGCTCACTCCGTCTCACTGTTAACAACATGATGATTCTATGTGTTTGTAGCTTTAACACGCTCTCTTTCTCTGGGTCTTTTTCTGTCAGCCTGTTGCTCCCTTTTTTTTCCACAGACACTTCTCTTTTTGCTGTGTCTTTATCTACTGTATGAGTGCATTTACATGGACTAGGTTACTCTTGAATAGCTGATGTCCGAAGTAATCGGATTTCTTCAATGTCAAGTAGACAAGAAATCTGATTTTCATATTCAAGGTAGGGGATTATAGAAACCAGATTTCCCCAGACAGATTTGTCCCAGTGAAAGCCAGTTCTTGGCCATGTACAGTACATGTGTAAGCAGGTGCCAATGTGACACATTTGTGCTGTAAGGAACATCTGTACACTCTCACTGCTGTGCTCACTTTGTTACTGTGCTGGGGGTTTAAACGCTCAATCTCAGAAGCAACCTCCTCTACCACTCAGACACTTAGATTGGGGAGAAATCAGACTACTGACATGCGGCATGTACATATGAATTTAATGTAACCAGGTTACTACAGTGCAAAATGCATTTTTTGATGTCCGTCCTAGTGTGACTTGTATGTTAATGTTAATGATTATGAATGTAAATGATTGATAATGAATGTCTTGCTAAACCTTTTCTTTTTCATCTCGTCACTCTTTTTTTGTTCCTCTCTTTCATTTTGTCTTTTCTCTTCCTCTCTCTTCCTCCCTGTCCTTTTCCCTCCCTGTCTTTGTGTCTGTTGTGATCATTTTTCTTCTTTCTCTCTCTCTCGGTATGTGTCTCTACCTTCACAGTTTATTTCTCTTTTGTCAGTGTTAGTAACTGCAGCTGGCTGTTTATTGACGTTCAGTGGTGGAGACAAACTTTTCCACACTTCAAACATTCCTCTGCCATAATCATCATCTCCTGCTGGCACTTGAAATTTGTTTTTCTTTCTCTCTCACATTGATTCTGTCTCCTTTTGCACTTTTGTGCCAACTACCTATTGAAGTGGCCATTTACTGAAACCACAATGAATATCATGAATACAGTATACCAACAATGTAGAATACTATTTTGTGTGTGTGCCTGTGATGTTTTCACAAAGCCCTAATCAACTTTCTAAATTATTATGCATACCGGTAACCATACAGCTATCACAACTTATTTTTGCTGCAACAAGGCTACAGCTTCTACCAATTAATGAGGCAGTAAATCAGTGTTTATTTCAGTTAGAGCCAACACAAGGTTTCTGTTTAATCTAAAATATAATGAACAATCTGGTATGTGGCCGTGGTAAAAACAGAATAATCAACTTTTAGCTGAAAATAAAACCTGCTGGAGTAAAAACCCTCTCCCAGATGTCATTTGGTTTCTGTCTTATATTTGTTTGTTGTTTAGTTCATCCTTCTGTCCACCATGTACACCACCAGCATTTCCAAAATTAGATAATTTAACCTGACGGAGATTAAATTATTAAAGCTGAAAAAGAGCTAACAGTTGTTTATTGCAAAAGCCTCAAAGTACAGGTTTCAGTGGAGAGTTTTTTACACTGTGTTCATAGATTCAAAGAATCAGTTCTGTAGGACATTTATCCCAATATTCACTTTTAAAGCTGCAGAATTTTCAATAGATAATGTTAAACTGGATAAACTTTGCAGCAATAGTACAAAAGTAAAAGCAATCTACAGTTAATCTGTAATAGCTGGATGTGTAACAGTTCCATTGTTTTATTCTGGAGCGGCTGTGTTGTCTTGTGGGCCTTATAAAGCGAAGCTACTGATTAGCCGGCATGACGCTGGAGCCTATTGTCTTGGACTGAGGCAGAAAGCTATCACAGGCACGCTGAGACACACACAGGGCTATGGGGTTATACCACAAGCGTGACGCTGCGCTTGTAAAAGTGACCAAAATTCAAGATGACAAGTTTACAGAGGACAATGTGTGCGGCCCAGCGTGCGCACACACGCACACACACATACACACACACACGCACACACACACTCACAAACACACACACACACACGCACACACTCTTTCTTTGCTCTTGAGTGCATTGTGTTTTACTGTCTTTACTCTTATTTCTAAATATATGTTTCACTTCTTCTCTCCACACCACACTTGACATTTGTCATTGCAGTGTCAAGTCAGTCATGTCAAGTGTAAGAGTTTAAAAGTATTTTAAGATGCATTTAGCTTACAGGGAAGGACATACACACAACTGGTAGAAGATGAGGATATTTAAATTCAGCAAAGGGGTGTCTAACAAATGTGGAAAACACACTGCTTTTTGGGGTCGTACTCACTCAAGGCATGCCCATACATAAACTCTTACACTGGAAGTTACGTCAGAGTGCAAAATCGAATGCCCCTGCTATACAAACCTCACAAATAACTATGACAGGTCATTGGATGTCTGCAACTTACTTTCAAATGAGTTACCCTTTCAAAACCAAGGTTGTGTGAAAGACTGTAAGAAAAGGAAAAAGAATAGATAAGAGGAAAGGGCACAGCAAGAAAATAGAATTCCTGGTTTCATATGTCTTTGTTTAAACACAAGAATGCACATTCATGCTTCACTTGTTTAGTTCACACTAGCACAAACAGCTAATACTACAGTATGCCTCTCTTACACACAAACACGCATACACACACAGTGACATCAACACACGTTTTCTGCCGTGAGAAAAATTCTCATTCCAAACAAGATAAACCCTCATGTTTGTAACTTGATTTGAACAACATACACAAACTGTCATGGCTTTTTAGGATCTTTAATTATCTTTCCCACCCTAAAAATAACTGTCTCCCACTCAGTTATCTTTTCCTGACAAAATCTGCCTCTTTTTTCCATTGCAGTATGCCTTTATTTGGGCAGGTACTGAGTCTGCAATAAACCTCTCTTCATAAGCAACATAGTTGATAAGACTTAAATTCAATTGTGATTTTTGTAGACAAGATTTATACCTGATGTTAAAACTGTTAATGTTTTCTTTTTACAGTAATGTAAACCAACAAATGTAGCGCTATTGATGTTCAAAGCATTGTGTTTGAGTTCAACAGGTGGAGTCTCAATAGTTACATAAAAACTTAAGTTTCAGTAAGCTTAAGCTTCATGTTTCAGTGTGTGCTTTTGTTTTAGAGTCAGAGAGAGAGAGAAACTGCACATATACTGTGTGTGTCCGTGTGTATTTGTATGTGATATATATATATAGGTTTAGGTTTTTAAGTGGCTTTGTGGCGCTCTGTATTTAGAGTAGAACTGGTTAAATCTTCTCTCACCCGATTCATGTGGCTGACTCTCTCTCTCTTCTCTCTCTTTCTCTCTCTCTCTACTTCTGCTGAGTCTTTCATTTCCTCCATCTTTACTCTACTCTCTCCTCTCTATTACACAATGTATGTACTGTAAATTCAAATCCCTCCATCATAATTTCTTTATTTTTGTCCACACATCTATATTCAGTGCTCGAAGAGAATGACAATGAATGTCAAGTAGGTCTTCTGACAAACGTAGGTATTCTAATGTACTCCCTTTTGTTTGTGTGTATATCTGTGGGGAAGTTGTTTGGCTTTTAAAGTAATTTACAGTCATTTATTTCCCTCTTTCTATTTCATGACAACCACCATTACCACTATACCACTAGTGAATATGCAGCTTTCAGGATCTCTCAAAATAAATGTCCTTCTTTGTTGCAATCACTATAAACACTGAGCAAATGGTTGACAATTTAAAGGAAAACCCAACACAAATTGCAATGTGTTGTTTCACCATGAGCCACGCTTTACTTCTCCTTGGCATAGATTCATAAAGTCTCTAAAGCTGAACACCATTCTTACAAAAGTTATTATTTGGAGTTTCAATGCTATGTCTCAGTGCAACACACATCGGCAGATATTTTTGATATAATACTGCTACAGTAATCTGCATTGTTCCTACAACATTACTCTACTATGAGATTAAAAGGTGCAACGTAAACCCTTATTATACTGTTATTAAAACATTGGTCTCATGTCTAATTGTTACATTTGCTGTGATAGCTTTGTCACCATGGAAATTAAGATGATTTGTGGCCTCTGTTGTGCATCTGTGGTACTGTTGATGGAAATATTTCTAAAATGAAGACCACATTTCCCATTAACCCCAGTGCTTAGATCTACAGAGAGGGTCTTTGGCTGTTAGGCTGGTTAGTCAAAGGCGTTCTCTTAAAAGGATAATAATGTTGGGAATGATTTTTAAAATGCCCTATAATCTGAGCAAGTGGGAGCATGTAGATGTTGAACAGAAGAGGCCCAAAAATGGAGCCTTGGGGAACTCCACGTAAATGTTTAACCAATCAACACAAAGTAGTTCCTATCATTCCAAATTGGTTTGAACCAATGTGCAAGAAAAACTTCCTAAGCAGTTTAAGAAGATCAGAAGTTAATATCGTCACTATTATTGGGTTATTTAGGTGTATTTAATGTACATAGTCTTAATATTGTTTCAGTAAGAAACATACCATGAAAACAAAAAAAGTAAATATGTTACAGCTACTAGTTTTCTAACTCTTAATTCAGTTGAGAAAAAGTTGCAAAGCATGCGAGAGCCCGGGCCTTTGCGTGAATGTGTATTTATGATAGCGAGACCGATGAGGAGAAAAAGAAAAAGCGACAGAACTGGTTCTTGCTTGTTTGTGTCTCTCCACCGTGCGTGGGTCGATGTGTATGTCTGTAGTGTTTCTGTAAGTGTGTGTGTGTGTGTTGTGTGTGACAGTTAGATACAGACAGTGTTTGGTGGTCATTCCATGTGTGTATAACTCTGATGAAATAATAGTTTGAGTTCATTTGTAACAATCAGACTTTACGTAAACAGCATAAATCACAAGTCTAACTTCTGACATACACACACATTCAATATTACTCTCGAGACACCAACATGTGTCTGCCCATGTGTGTGTATGTGTGTGACATTAGCCAGTTCCAACCATAAAGTTGCTATGTCGACCTCCCACAAAGTCTCTCTCGCACACACACACACATACAATAAAACAATTCTACTGACTTTCAGTCATTAAACCCACAATATGTTTAAAATGTAAAGGAAAGTTAGTCAAGGCTAATGATGACACCAGCTGATTAACTTTAAGTCACACTTAAATCGTCTCATTGACAAGTCCTTATTAGGTGATTTGTTAAAATGAAACAACTTTTGACTTTACCTCTAAAATTGATTGCTGCAAATTACATTGAGCTATACTTATCCCCAGATGAGAACATCAGCATTGGATGATTCTGCAAAACCCTGGATTATGCTCAATGACAAATGTTTTCTTAATACCCAATGCAAACATTTTTGTCCTTGACATTACGGTTAATGAGAAGACCCAAACTCTGGTTAGCTGCATGAAAGCCGTGAGCTTTGCGCCCATCCACCACACTGTTACTTTCTACCTTGCCACTTTCCACCTTATCAGATAAAAAGCCCTTTCCTTGCTGCATTGACGTTAAATGCCAATGTATAAACATTATACGTAAATTGTGAGGTTCGGCATTGCCTAATATAGATGTAATTCCTAAGAATACTGGCCTGTTTAAGTTTTGTAGTTCCGCAGGACTTCCCCGTTAGTGTAGAGTTGCATTTAAAAAAGAAGCCCATTAGGGAATCCTGTTAAATATGTAACTTTTTGCGGACACACACATACATGTACAGACACAGAGAGGTTTTAGTACTTTTTGACCCCACACTGAGCTGGAGCTTTGATTTATACTGACTGTAGGACAACAAGTCACCTCAAAAGTAAATAACCTGGAAACACTGTTTCCCAGAATTCAAGAGGAGATAGAAGACAGACACCATTAGATGACATCACTATAACTTTAGAACAGCAGTTAGACTGTAAGTCAGGTTTCAACTGCTCCAAAACTTGAAATCAGATAGCTACCACTTGAAAATGTTCTTGCAACATTATTAACAGCATGAAATTAAATCAAACTGATATTTTTAAAACATTAGCTAACATCACAACACATATGACAAAAACATAAATAAATCCTAAAAAAAAATTATATTATTGGGATATTGGTACTGTTCATCATAGGGGAAACTTAAGTTCAGGAAATATTTTAGCTAGGTTAAATATTGTTGCATTCCTTTCTTTCCCTTGCCGTGATCATCACTGGATTTCAGTTTGACCTTTGCATTGCAAGTATGTCTTTCTACCCACTAATTCAAATTGTTCCCCGGGAAACCCTGAAAAAACTGTTTAAAACAAGCAGTCTCAAGTTATAGTATAAAAAGTGCAACAGACAAACTGAAAGCTTTGTTGAGGAAAGAATCTGTCTTTTCTATCATCGTAAACATATGAATGTAATTATGGAGGACATTACATTTGTTTAGTGGTTTGAATTTTTTTTAGTGATGAAGTGTAGTGTGTATTCAATTCCACTGGGCTTTTACAACTGAAACCCATCCTGTCAACACACACAAAAAACACACAAGGAGGACAGTCGCCTGTTGCCAGGTTTTTAAAAACATCCTTAAGGGATAATGAAGCATCTCAAATCACAGCCAAATCATTAGTCTGATCTGTAAGAAGGAAAAAAAGCTTAACAATCAACAAAAGCTTCGATTCTCTTAAAGCTCCTACTGAGAGAGAGTCTCTACAAGGCTTTTTTTGCCTCCAGTCTCCTCTTATTACCAATTTTTCATTTTAGTGTCTTTTCCTCTACATCCTTTTCCTGTCCTCACCTGTCACCCAGGCTTGTTTTCTCTTTTTTTTTCCTGCTTCTATTCTCCCATTCCCCTTATGCCTCTCATCTACCTCCTCCTCGCCCTCACTTCTCTTCTACATCTCTCTCCTCCTCCTTCTCCTCCTCCAACTTTCCAGGGAGCCTAGTCTGTTTTTGATTAACGTTCTCATGTAAACTTAAATTGTGATTAAACAAACACTGTGTGAGTGCATTTGGCACTGTATCAAGTTTGCCTCTCTCTTAAATATATGTGCACATACACATACACAGTCACACACACACACAAGCACAGACGCAAAGCCAGAGACATGTATATAAGTAGACATGTGCTAACAAATGCACACCGTATACAAACATAAATATATAACATAAATATATGCAGACGCAAGCAGAGATACAAATTACAAAACTATGCGTACACATTCAGCATGCATAAAAGACCATGCATAAGAATATACACACATGCTCTGTATTCAAATTCATATACTGTATAACCTAATTGCACACATTAAGACATGCAACCCAAACTACAATCACGTACATGAGCACACATACAGTACATACAGATAGATATGCAATATGTGCCTACACATATCTCTATCGCCCGTTAGAGTAAACCGGTCAAAAGGAAAGTCAGTGAATTTTAACTGTATGTACTAGCAGCTCCGTGGCGATGCTTCCCATTCCAACTCACCTTTATTTGCAAGGTTAAATTACTACCACATGCAGTCTCTGTGCTATTTCAGTGTAAGCACATAAAAATTCTTTGCCATGAAAAAGAAAAAAAAAAATGCTACAGGCCCCCAGCCTCCCACAAACATTTCATAGGTTCTGGCCCTGCAGCGAGCTAGCTAGCTTGTGGCTAAAGTAGGCAGCTGAAAGAGAAAGGTGTTGCTGCTGTGAACTTTAAGACTGCCTGGTTGATGAATTCACCCTGCTCACTCTTTTTTTATTCACACATCCGCAAAGACACACATAGGCCAACATAGAGCTTGGCGATATGGAAAAAATCATAAATCACAATATTTTGGACCAAACACCTCAGTATCAATACTGTAGGGTTGACTATTAGTGCTTTCAAAAAATATTTACACAATGAGAGTTTTAATAAATACTCATCAGTAATGTGGATATAATGACTAAGTGGGTAATGCATCTAATAAAACACCTAGAACAGTCTGGTACATTCAGAAAATGATACCATTTTACTGTAATGCAGCCTTTAAAACCAGAAAGAGACAGCACGTATACTATATTACAATATGATATCCAAAATCTAAGACTATATCTAATTTTGTATCACGATCGCAATATAATATCAATATATTGCACAGCCCTAGGCCTACACACAGAAAATAAATTACTTTTGGCCTTTTAACTGCTTTCACAGCAAGATAGACAAACTTAACATATGCATTCTAATTCATAAACTTTACAAATGAGTGTGTAAGATTGAATATTCAAAAATACTTTTTTAAGATGAAATACATAAATTTTGGCACACACCCCAACATGGACAGCAGTCAAAGCAAATGTAACAAAGTCATTTTAACAGCAGGTTGTTCAATAGGCCTAAATGAAAACAATTTTATTTTCATCTTCCCGCTGTCAAAGAACAATGTCATTGAACCAATAAGTGTGTATGTGAGTGACAAAGACCTGGGAAACAGTTACAAACAAACATTAATTGCCATGTGTAATGATCTTTTCTTTTATTCAAATGGACTGCTGTCACAGTGATCATTTCTGAAGTATGTGTCCTGCACATGCATACCTGTAAAAAGCTAATTACAGATTGCGTATAAATTGCCAAGAAATTGACTTTCTACAGGAGAAATCTAACTGGGGAAATCGGGTTTCTTTAATCCTCTACAATTATTTAACAAACCAAGTTTCTTGCTCCAACTTATGGCAAAAGCCAACATTAATCCATTTAATCAAGTTTATATCAATGCACAATAACTACTTTAATGTTAAAACATAATTTAGAAAGAGCATGAAGGAATGTATGAAACTTTGGAAATAGGACTTCTCCTGGTTTTTTGAAATCTCTTGAATTATCCCGATATCATTTGCTTTCTCCCTCTTTCTTGCTCTGTCTGTCTCGCTTTCTCTTGGGTTTCGGTATCTCTGTAGCGTATATTTATCTAAATATGTCTTGGGACAAAATCACACGGCTGTCTGGGCTGTGGAAAATGTACATGCACACACACACACCGGTAAGAGCAGCCTTATTTTAGAGGAGCTCTGGTCAGGTTTCCTCTGTAGAAATCTTCCCTTCCCCAGTGGATCTCAGTGTGGGCCCTGTGGTGCAGCTCCATCCTGGAGCCTGTGAGACTCCTGGCTCCAGAACACCCAGTGCCATCTCAACCTACTGGCATGTTTTCCCTCGTTTTAGGAAGCAATTACCTTGCGGAAAAGTTTTAAGATTAAATGTAGTAAGTAAGATTGAGAGTGTGTGTGTGTGTGTGTGTGTGTGCGTGTGTGTGTGTGAGAGATACACTTATGCGTTTCTCGCCAGCACCCAGTGGCTTGAAGGTCAAACAAAGGGCTGGAGCCTAGTGACAAGAAAACAATCTTATAATTCCTGACAGCAATACAAATACCAGAGCTGCTTGTTCTGTTTGTGCGTAACTGAAAGAGAGAGCCTATGGAAAACAGGAAAATGGCAATGAAAGTAAATAAGCCCATGGTGAAAAAGAAGACATAGTCTCACAGGCCATTCCCACCAATCGCCACTGAACCCAGTCTGTCTTAGCCAATCACTGGACACACAGAGTACACCCACTTCCTGTAACACTAACCGTAACATTCCAGCAGGTAAACTATGACAGTTGCCTCTAAATGGACAATTAGCCAAGATTAAAGCCAACCTCCTCGTCTTTCTCCATTAACTTAATTAGGAGGAAAAGACATCTCAAATGACCCCCCGCTCCCTTCAGCTTTCCTCCCGCTCTCATTCCTCTCTCTCTGTCCAGCTTCTTTCCCCTGACAACCAGCAACGTTGTATTTACAGTAACTGGGAAGCGCCTATACTTTCACATCTGGGAGCTCCATTGAAGCATCTGGAGGTTAAGTGCCTTGCTAAAGGGTAACTTAATGGTGCTGAAGAGTATGTCTCATTATTGTCCATTCATTAGTGCAGGGTTTTAGTCTGGCAACCTTCGAGGTTATGATTTGTTGATTATTAGACTCAAGTCGTCCCTTTTCCTTCCGCTACATATCCAGTCTCTTATTCGTAAGCTTTAGGAATGGAATCTAATTCTGTTATCCAGACTGGCCCATAGTGAGTGAACATGTAGAGATGAAACCTCATACTCAAGGACCCTTTGATTGGGAAAACTCCTTACCAACATCCCTCTGGACAAGAACTACCTTCTGTTTTTATTAAGCCTCCAAAAACCCTTTTAGGCTGAATGTTTGGCTTCTGGTATACCTGCTGTGATGCTTTTCATAGGGTGCAGTCAGGACATTATGGGAGCGCAGCAGTGTTAAAAACTGGAAAGAAGCTGAAAACTGAAAAGACACAGGAGTTTACAAGCTTTACTACACTACAGCAGGGTATCAGACTAAAATCTGATAGATTGTTGGGTTACTGGTTCTTTTGTCAGATGTATTATTGTTTACATTAGCTTCTACATTGCAGATTAATTTATTTATTTGCAATATTACATTTGCAAATTTAACATTAACATGAATGTAAATACAATTTAAAACATTGTGTAAAAGAAGCACAAGTAGAGAAGAGTCAATAAGTCAGCCAACTCAGTCAGAACCACTTAATCTCACTGACATTTTATAGTAGAGTTTGGCTATATTCTGAATGATCATGTTATGATCTGTTTCTGAATGATCATGTTATGATCTATTACTTATTCTGTTTTTTGTTTTTGTTATTTGTGTCTGTTTTGTTTTGCTTATCTTGTTTGTATATGTGCAATGATTTTTTGTGTGTTTGGTATCTTGTCCAGGACCCCCTCAAAAACAAGATGGTACATCTCAAGGAGTTATCCAAATAAAGAATTTCAATAAAACACACAGAGGGTTCTGCATCCTTACAGCCAGACAGTGCTTTTATTTCAGTGTCCATATATGTTAAAACATGGTCAAAAATCAACTCCTGGGTTATCTTACACTCAGCGTTTGAGGGCCTTGAAGTGGTGAAGGAAAAGGGGAAATATCTCTTAAGTCTGACATTACTCTCATTTTTCTTCTTCATCGCACCCCTCTCCTCTCATGCAAACCAATCAACTGTAACAGGACCCTTTTTAATGGGGGAGAATGATGCTGCTTCTTGAGTATCACTGGCAGTAAACCAGCGCTGGTCCAAATGCAGTCGGCCCTCCACGCAACATACACTCACACACAGGCATGCACACATAAAACATGCTCTCACACACACACACATACACACACACACACACACACACACACACAAACTATCAGAGCAGAAAGTGAAGATAACAGGATGAGGATCAGTCTGGGGCAGTGTTATTAGGCAGGAGACTAACAGCCATCAAGTCACTTAGCAAAGTAAACCTCCCTGATACACCGTGATGTGCACTGATGCACAAAAGCCCTTCAACCCAATGACTTGCATTTTTCCATTTGAGCCATCATGATTGATGCTTTTCAAACCAGAAATCCATTGCTTTTCTAGTAAATGTATTCTGTTCAGAACTTTGTATTAGTGTGTGTTGTTAGTGTGAGTCTGGGTGCCTGTGCTGTGAGCCCACAGTCTCTGCAACTGTGGTGGGAAACAACCACAGACTGCACATAATGAAACCCACAGACTCCAGTCCACAATCCATCTATCTCGCCATCCCTATCTCTATTTTCCCTCCCCCCTACTGAGCACCTAGGGGGGTCACTAGGACTCCAATCTCTCCATCCATACCCGCTCCCTTCATCTTCCACCACCATCCTTTCATCCATCCATCTCCCTCCTTCACATGACCTCTCCAATACCACTCAATGATCTGTCCTTGTCAGGCACTCACCAGCCCCACAAGTACTGCTCAATTAATACATTTTCTAAAAAAAACACAAAGCCACTATCTTTGATTCTACAGTAGCTTTGAATCATACGCTTCATCTCGGCAGGATCCAAGACTCCAAATGCTTGTCCAGCTTCTTCCTTCTCCTCCAGTCTCCAAACCTCAGACCACAGGGCTTTAATAGGAGGGTTAAGAGGTAATTCCTATCACACTGCCATCATTTAATATCTAACCAAGGCTGACAGAGAGGAAGGTTACGAACCCAAACCAGAAACCCACTAGCAAACCTCCCTGTCTCCTCCTTCTAAGTCCCCTACTGATATTCTCTCTTTTAGTATCCCTCCCTCTAACTTTTGCTCTTTTTCTGCTTTTATTCTACCTCCATTTCTTTCTTTCATACACGCTCTCTCATCTAAATACCTGGCTATTTACATTACCACCACTTCTTTAAAAGGCAGAAAAACATAGTGTTGATGGGTTAAAAAGCACGAAAAATGGACGACAAAGACCAGAAAAGTGGAAAAAATAAGGAGGGAACTCCAGACACTGTAATTTAGATTGTGCTGATGGCAAAGTGGGGATATAAAGAACATGAGATTTATAATGCTAAGTTTGGAGCACGTTCACCCTTTCCACTCTCGTACTGAGTTGTCTGAGAGCTCTATAGGGATCCATATTCAACCGGCAATGAACAAAAGCTATCGAGACCTATTACGAGTTTTAGAGAATATTAATCGGATGGAAAGTGGAGGCAAAACTAAAATTGTCACCCATGAAAAACAAGAGACATAGGAGGTAAACATAGAAAGAGTGTGCGGGATGGAGTATATGTGTTTGCATCCTTCACTGTGTGGGTCCCTGATGTTCACATGAGGAGATATGACTGTGTGTGATCCTAGAAGCCACAGTTGACGTAAATCACAATTTGCTTTCAGCCATCTACTTTGCTGTCTTCAGCGATACATCACGCATCACCACAAATATATGAAACACACGATCCAGAGTTTTAAGTAGAGGTTTCACAGCGTGCACCCCGCTGAGAAGATTTCATCTTTCTGTGGCTATTTTTGCCAACACAGGAGATTAGATTGAGAAAGTGCTGCAGAAAATACAATTTATTGCCATCATCATAAACCACCATTATTGATACTATGTGTGTTGTTTTTGTTCCTTTCACTTGGTTTCAAAATAAAAGTTTAGACGACAAAACAGTATGTGTTTTTTAAAGACGGTCTTCTAAAAAAGTAAAGAAAAAGGCAATGTAACATAGATTACACGGTTAGTTTTAAAATAAATTCCCCAATTGAAAGATATTGTAAGGTAGCATTTGTCTACTAAGAGCTGTAACTTTTAAAAATCAGTATTTTTTAAATGAACAAAATCACTGCCTGCCTGCTAGTAACGTGGCTGTGAATGTTTGTAAGATGTTCCTTCACAAAGGACGGCATCCAGCATTGAGGAGGAGATAACATGTTTATGTAGTTACGATGTGGCAAAGCTATGACTGTTGGGAACATATCAATGGCGTAGAAGTGGATTATGTCACAGTAGTCATTTGAGACATTTCTTAGGATATTTTGATACATTATGGCACAGCACTGGCTCTGGTTCTGGTTACACTCTTGTGAACCCAAGCTAACTATAACTGCTGTTATTTGTGAAGACCTAAGCTAAAAAAAACACACACACACATTTTCAAGGCTGAAAGGCATTGCATTTTCGATACTCAAAAGCTTTTCAGTGGAGTATTTTTTTTAATTTGAATCGCTGTAATTTGTTTTTTGATTTCTTAAAACGGCTCAAACTTGTGCCAAAAACAGACAAAATCATTCACAGAAGAATATTGTTTTGAACAAAGAAAGGTTACAGTAGCTTCCAACGCGTTCATGCCTCATGGAAACATTATAAAAGAGAGTGAGAGAAGTGCGAAGTTTAAGGTCCCAGTGCGAAGTTTTCCCTATCCTAACACCTTGCAACACACACACAAAAACACACACACACGCACACACACGCACACACATACGCACACACACACACTTATATGCAGATACGTAATATTAATATATACATAAGCTCTAGAATGCACACAATAATGACTGCAGACATACAGTCAAAAGAGGCACACACACACACACACACACACACACACACACACACACACACACACGTACAGTGTATATCACTAGCTTTACTTGAAGGCAGCCCAATATAAACAGCCATAAAGTTTAGAAGGTGTTTCAACCTTCAACCTAGGCTGACAGAGACTCTCTGAGGATAAGACAAATAGAAAACCTGAGTGGAAAGAAATAGTGCAGACAGAGAGAGCACAGGGGAGGAAAAGGAGACAGGGTGGGTGCACCAATGGGACTGAAACACAAGGAGGGGGGGAGGGAGATTCTGTCTGAGAATGTAAGATGAAAAAGGGAGAGAAGGAGGGCAAGTGGGAGGCTTCACTGCATCAGTATGACCTGCTCTTACACTCTGAATGCGCTGGGAAAACTCTATATTCTCGAATAAAAATTCCTCACAGGTCCAAGCAAAACATTCACTCAAGGCACACTTTCACCTCTTCAAATTGTGTACACACATACACACACTCTATTTCACCTCTTCACAGAGCGGCACTGTATCACCTGGCGCGGGACATGAACCCTCAACCCGGATAAAAGTTCTGACATTGCACTCTGGCCATGTTTATAAATGGATCACGTAACACATCAAAAGAAGACAGACAGAGAAAGAGATAGAGTGACAGAGGGAGAGCCAGAGAGAGAGAGAGAGAGAGAGAGAGAGAGATGGGAGATTTGAGGAAAGTAGGAGAGCGAGATGTAAAAACGCCAAAGGTGTACTCACAGCCTTCCTAGTTTGGGGTTTGACTGGAAAAGAAGCTCTGGGAGGAACTGGAGTTTGTTTCTGTTCAGGCGACTGTGGGGAGAAAAGGAGGGAGACAAAAACAGGAAATATAGTTAAATTAAAGAGGTTTTACTTTGTAAAACTCAAAGAACACAGCAGTAACAGAAAAGGGCAAAATAAAACACGCTCATAAATCACTCCGATTCATGCTTCTGTGTTGACTCAGCTATCATCAACCAGGCGACTTGATCACCTTGAAGGTCAGCGGGTTCACGGTTCAAAGGTCAAACTCGTGGGAAAACCCACCTGGTTTCCTGTGATCATGACCTCCAGGTTATCATGCTGTGTGCTGTGTGTGTGTGTGTGTGTGGCAGTTGCAGGTTATCGTGCCCTAAGCTATCTAAAGCCAGTTATCACTATCATCCCCACATGTTTTGACCTGGGAGTAGTGGTTTCTGGCGTCTTCCTATCATCTGCATGTTAAAAGATGTGTTCAGTTAAAAGAAAATGTCTTGCCTAAGTTAACATTATTCTTAGTACATTTTATTTTATTATTTACAATATTTTACAATTAGGAGGTTACAAGAGGGCTATGTGCACTACTGTGTTTTTAGTTGGCAAAAATAAGCCTTGTGGTATAGTGCCTTGACAAAAAGGCAACAGCTTTGCCCAAATATTCATACTTCATTAACATTTCTCATTAATAAAACAGATCTTGAATATAGACTTTTCAAGAAGTAGTGTCATGTGTGTGTACCCAAGATAAAGAGTCCCACATCATAGTAAAAATCTGGCAAAAAAAACTATGAGAGGCTCTTTCAGTCAAAACGTATCGATTCATTTCATTTGCAAAAGGTGATAACATGTGAAAAAAGGGAATGTTTGACTATTGCCAGCACAATTTAAAGACAATGTAATTCTTAAATATGTTATCAGACTAAGTAATGGCCAATTGGTAGAGCCAAAAGGTGTAAAAAAAAAACTTATCAGCTAGTTGGATGTGGTCACACAACCTACAAGAATACCAAAACAAATACATGAAACAACACATATTTGTGTATGCGTACAAAGTAGTTATCTTTATATGCACACAACTAAAACTAAAAGCAACAGTTGGATGGCCCGGCTTTTATTATTAACCAGATGGATCACTCTATTCTTAAGAAAAACAAGTTAAAGACAACACTTAATTAAGATCCTCTGGATGCAGTGTTCTCCAGTCTAATAGTTTTTGGTCAACATCACCACCTCTATGTCATTTTTTAATCTTGGTAATATTGAAAAGGTTTCCAAGGGACCTTTTGGGGCATTTTTCCCTGACATGCGACTGTTTCTCAACTAATATAAAATGAAAACCCGATGTCTTTTTATATACCACATGTAAAACACCATTCGCTGTTAGACTATGTTGAACTGAGTGTGAAATGAACACATGGCAATTATTTACAGAGGAATGAGAGGCAGAGTGAAAGACTGGAGAGAGTACCTACAGGTAGACATGTGTGAGAGAAATACTGTGGAAAAGAAGTGTTTAAGGTTGAAAGATGTATGTGTGTGTGTGTGTGTGTGTGTGTGTGTGTGTGTGTGTGTGTGTGTGTGTGTGTGTGTGTGTGTGTGTGTGTGTGTGTGTGTGTGTGTGTGTGTGTAAAAGCTGGGTGGGGTTGGCTGCAGCAGAGATAGATGAGGACAGCGTGAGGAGAGGGAGTGAAAGTGTTATCAAGCTACCTAAGCATTTGGCTGACAAACGAGGCATGGAGGGGAAAAAGAAAAGAAAAGGAGGATGGGGGGTCACGGGTTCACAAAGTAGAATCTGGGCAGGAGAAGACACAGACACCAACCTTTTAACCCCGTTGATAATGATAATACGACCCTGACTTTCACGTCTGTGTACACCAATGGAAAGTGAGCAACTGTCCAGAAAAAGATATCCACAATTTGAAATAATTGACCCCTGCTCCTAGAAAATAACAGCTGGCACCAAAGTAAAGTGCATAATCGGCTACTATTACAGTTATGAGTCATTTTATGATGTTCGCTCAAATAACAGTTGGTGGTTTTTATGAGAAGAATCCTTTGTGTATCTTCAAATAATAATGACAAATTTCTTTTGCTTGGAACATTTAAAATATTACCAGACCACAAGTCCATGGGCACTATATTTTCCAAATTTGGAAAGTCCAGCAGAAATGGTTTGGAGACTGCAGGGAACTAATCTCACTGGGCCATTACCTCAAATGTCCATCAATTAGTACCTTTTACAGGACTACAATTCAGTTAACCAGTACAATTTGCCCATGCAAGCCAACTTCGAGTCATTGTTTGTTTCTTTTAAAAGGCTAAACGAGGTGAATTGACCATACCCGGAACTTTACAATTCGTATGTTGACATCCATTAATAGGTTCACCCAAGATCCATGTTTTTCACATTGTGATGCCATAAATCACACAGTCTAGGCACCGTGACCTCTTACCCCTAAACTTTCACCCTGACCGCCACAGCATCAGAGACTCACATTTTAAAACACATGTCACCATGACTGAAGTAAAAAATAGAATGCAGGACCTTCATTATTATAATCACCCCAGCAGAAATTTCAATTAACAGTTTTTTTCCAACGATTGACTTTAGATACAAAAAGTCATCTGTACAGTATGTGATGTATCTTACACTTATATTAACATGCAACCTTAGCTATAAATACATTTTGTTGCACAATGTTGTCAATAAAAATAAATGCCTTCTCTTGTGTAAGTTTTGACGCACAACTGTTGGCTTTTATTACATAGATTTTGCAGAGATTCTCATAGCAAGCAAGCAAGCATCCAAAAAAATGGCGTGACGTGTATATACAACAATGGTCTGTGGCTAGTTCCGCCATGTTGGCTGCCACTTTTACACAGACGTACATTTGGCTCTGTTACTACCTCTGCTGCTGACATAATGACAGAACAACTAAGGTCCCCGTTTTGTGTCCGTAATTTTATACAAAACCGCAAGGCGGAAAAACGAATAACATTCCCGCCTTGTACAGGAAGGTGGTCTTGTTGCTTTCCAACCTCTGACCCTTCCTGACACACCGCATTAAAGAGTCTTTTAACATTAAAGCAGACTAACACCTTTCACATTCAATATCAGATATGTGATCTCCATTAAGAGACAAGATACACATGGTGCAGCCACTCAACATTTTCTGTCACCTGAACTGAATTAAGTGTCTCCCTGTATGTCTCTGCCACATGTCTGTGAAAACATCTCCCGCTTATTCTTGCTTTTGTAAAAATGTAACCTCTCCTCTTCATGGCAGGCAAAATCTTTAAATCAATATAGTCCCCCAATGGAAGCTTTCTGTTTCTGCAACACTGACGAGTTACTGATATTACGATACTGTAGAGGTACAATGTGGAAAGACAGTGGCAAATGAAATAGCCTACTCTGCTTAAATAGCTAAGAAGTTGACATAATCATATCAGTGAGGAAATTCTCAGCTTCTGTCCAAGCCCAGAAATGTGATTCAACACAGAGACAGACAGTTCCTAAGTTTAGAAATGCTGTGCTCATCACTTGACTAGCAACAAGGAGGTATGTTACATCACCGGAAAGTCACCTTTAAAAACAGATTTGACAATATAGTTGATTTTTCAGGAAATAGCGTCTAACAATACACAGTGTGTTACATTCTATTTTCACTTCATGCCACAGGATCATAAACACTGTAAGCAGTAAGATAGAAGCAAGTCCTTCTGCAGAGCTGTCTGTCATCCCTCCAACACAAAGTCATAAACATGCAGGTGTGTGTGTGCGGGAAGTGTTGTTTTGTACACTGACACCTTGATTCTGTTGACTAGAACCTTGGTGTGAGCTGACGGACACACACACACACACACGGCAACATGAGAGATTCCAAGATTGTGTGGGAAGTAGATGGACTTGGGTATCATCCATGTACTCTCTTTCTGTGACTCTGTGTGCATATTTACAGGTGCTTTACAGAATGTAGAACAGCAAGTCAAAAGGTGTGTGTATATTTGGGCAAAATGTAAAAGCAGCAGTAGTAAGTCAAATATTTGTGTGTGTAAAGTCGTGTTTGTGGGCGTGCATGTGTTTCCCAATTTGGGATACTTATGTGTGTGCGTCTTTGTAGCCAGGTGGGTTTGTTTTTACATTTCTAAAATGCCTTAAGTTTGCATCAGATGTTAGCATTTCTATCACTCACATACAACAGGTAGCAGAATAAGATGGTGTACTCACAGTCTCTCCAGCAGTCTGAGGTCTTGGAAGGCTCCTCTCTCAACAACACTGATTTGGTTGTCCTCCAGATGACTACAGTGATGGACATAAAGAGACATGAAGAACAATAGCTTTAGTAACTATCATAATTAAACAAATCAACAATTCAATAGCAATACCAGCTGAAATACTTCAGACTTTGCAGCGAATGTTTCTTATGACAAGGAGAAATACCAGTGACTGTTAACGAAGTAAGTAAGTAATGAGAATTATCAGTAACATGACATACTTGAAGTAGCCTAAGCTTTATGTACGTAAATCAAACTGAAGGACAATCATGTAGTTAGGATTCGGAATACCTATCCACAGCCAGCTTTACAGGCTAAACTGGAGGTTCAAACCAAAGGGAGAAACACCCGATAAATCTAATTTCCTGGGCAGTGCAAAAACCAGCTGCTTGCCAAAGAGAAATAGAGAAACTTCAAACATTGAGAGAGACATTTGCACTTTCCAAAGATTGGTTGTATAAACAAGAAATCAGTGTACAGAACAAATTAATCTGGCATCGAGCAATAGTTTCAATAGTTTAAGACACACAGCATCTCACACATGTCACAATCCAGTGAGCCAAAGCAAACAATTAACAACCCATCCCTCTTCCACCCCTCTGTGGATATCTTCTCTATTTCTCTCCATCTCTCTTTCCATAGCTGCTCCCAATGTAATGTGTATTCCTCTTTTTCTCTTCCCTGCTTTGTGTTAGTTGTCATATGTTGGGGTGAGCTAAGGTTTTCCAGATGGGACTGAGTAAAGGAGTGAGAACATCTCCACAGATATGCATGTTTATATTTTCTGTCTAAGGATGTTTAAGAGTGACATCTCCTAAGAGAGAAGAGGGAACGGGGAGATCGAAAGAAAAATTGTCTGATGTAAGAGGAAGAGAGGAGGTAAGAAGTAAAGGGAGAGGAAACAAATGAGGAGATAGAGAAAAAGAGGAAATAGAGACTCAGAGACCCAGAATGACAAGATGGATTGAGTGAGACAAGCAAAAACCAAGGAGGACTGAAAAAAATGGTATCAAAAGAGATGTCTGGCCTGCCATGTGGACTTTAATTTTGTGGCACAGCCTTCCTCTAAATATTCTTTCAAAGAAAATGTTTAGACATGCATGTGTATTAATCCATGGTCTGTCATCCAGGCTGAGATCTTTATACAAACACACATGCAAACACACACACACACACAAACACACATACCCACACACACAAAGATCTGTCTCACTGAAGTATGCACTTTACCTAACAACAGATTCAGACACTTACACATCCATGAACATGCACATAAAGAAATTAACTTGTGTATGTGCACATGTATAAATACATGCACACTAATTTACTCACTCCTGAGTTAATGACGCTTTAATGGTGCTCTTTTTCACCCAATAATTTACCCGTGTTTTTTTTTAAACATGAAAAAAAGATCAATAACACAAAACGTGGGTGAAAAATTAATTTGAAAACATACCATACAGTATGCAACACAACCATACAACCCCTTCTTGTTTTTGTCATTAGAGGGGTATTCTACATTAGAGGGGTGTTGTACAATGACAATATCATTTGCATATTATTCCGATTTCTTTCTCTTCAGTTTGCTGAAATTAGTTAAAACCAATCGTGTATATTTAAAAAATCTAATTATATGTATGTATATGTGTATTTCAAAAAGTATTAAGTAAAAAGTAATGGCAGCTGCAGAAAGGAGAGATTACAAGGTTTGGGAACTGCTTTCAGGAAGGAATGATGCTGAAATCGTCAGACACATCGAAGACACTGTCAGACTGTTGTTTATGACTAATTTACGAACAAGCAATGACCGAGGTGTAGCCCCGTCATCCTGCCTCCTGGACGCTCTACTCAGGAACCACCACAGGTCTAAACCAGTCAGAACACATCTGATGTGGAGAATCTCCTGATATGTGCTACATATGTGAAAGGTAAATTCCTGACAACGTCAGCATGTGATTCTCCTGACATTGTCCGCAAGTAAATCAAAACCCACATAACACTACGTATATGCGCTGTCCTGATCGAATGAATCCAGCATGTTTATTCTAGTCTAGCAGCGTTTTCTTTAGCTTGATAGAAAAGATGACTCATAAAATAAGCTAAATTAAGGCATAACTTTGAGTAACCATCAGTTTATTTGTCCAAATGAGGGATCAACCGCATGCTGATTTATTGAATGAAGTTTAGAAAGGCAGGGGATCTAAAGCCAAACACATGTGTGGGGAGTCAATGCTGGCATATTGTTCGGATGAGGTATTGTTTTTATATTGGTCTGTATCAGGCATTAGTCATCGACAGGGAAATGGAGAAAAGAGAGAAAACATGTATTGATTTCATGTGTGTGGGGCCTGGTGTTTCTAATAAGTCATTCATTCAACCATATTAGAGAGTCTTAGCAACTATTATAAAAGCACAATGATGTCATGCTACCTTATGGCAAACTCAGAGCACTTGGCGTCTGAAGGAAATACTTCAGGTTATATTAACTTCACTTGTTGTTTACAGACACTTTACCCAGCCAAATGTTCAATATCAAGTTTTCACCTAGATCTAAATGTATTTAGAATTACTCAATTTCGCCCCAGTCTGGAAGAAATCTTGCGATGTAAGTCTGCCAAAGATATTATGTAGATATTCTGTAAGTGTTGCGCATTTCTATGATTACAGCAAGTCCACTCACATTAATGAATATTCAAGACTGCTGTATTAGATTACATGTTGTTAAGTGAACACAATATGTTAAATGTGTAATCGGATTACATTAGGCTGTAAAGTGCTTTAATGAGGTCAGATACTAAATTTGAAGATTTTAAATACCAACAAATAGGTACAATTAACATAATGTATTGTACTACATGATCATTTAGCGGTTGAAAATACACCTCATAAATTGTGGTTTATGTTTGTTTTTGTGTTTATCAGAAGTCAGATTATATGTAATGGGAGTCAAGTATTTTCACACGACTAATTATCAATGATTACTAGCTTGTGTGTAACCACGGGCATCGAGGAATAATTTTTCTACAGCTATTACCCTCTCCTGGGAAGAATGATAGAAACGTTTTACTACATGTAAACCTTTCCCGTGGGATGTATGTAAGGAATGTAAGGAACAGGAATCCCAGAACTATGGGGTGTGTGTGTGTGTGTGTGTGTGTGTGTGTGTGTGTGTGTGTGTGTGTGTGTGTGTGTGTGTGTGTGTGTGTGTGTGTTTTTGTGTGTGTGTGTGTGTACTTTCTCAGACTATCCTACCGTTCCCAAGCCATCTCCTCCCCATTTATTTAAGAGATTTAGAGTGGGGAAATGTCACAGCAGTTTATCACCAACCACATAAAACGAGCTACTGGCCCACCACATGCAAACACACACACACTCTCTCTCTGTCTCACTCACACACATACATACATATACAAACATAACCTATTTTTGCAAGTGCACAGGATACACACAAACACTGTGATTGTCCCTCTCGCTTTCTCTATTTTGCTTAAACACACACACATATTCAAAAAATTTATGAAACATAAACTGACATGTGTAATCCAACATGTTCCTCACAACTATGGTTATAGATAAACAAATGCACTTACACATGCAAACACACACATGCATGAACCTATTTCCAATCCTTGGCGTAGCTTGTGCTGGGAGTGTATTTTTGTCTACTGGTCTGGTTAAAACAGAGTGTGGAGGGAAGGTGCATGCAGCCAACAGTGATTATAGTTATTATAGGCCACACACACACACACACACACACACACACACACACACACACACACACACACACACACACACACACACACACACACACACACACACACACACACACACACACACACACACACACACTTAAGCCACTTGAGATGGAAATCAATTAGGACAGCTGAGAGGAGAGCTGCTTTAGCCACCATTTGAGGCCCCAACAACAAAACAATTTCTGAGCAGATAGTATATCACAATGGAATTACCAGTTCAAGTTCAAGACACATCAAGTTAGTTCATGTTGGATATGCATCAGGCTTTAAGAGGGGGACTGTTTCCAAAGGCATTCTGGTATCTCTGGATGTTCCAATATTGCCAAACTCCCTAAATTCCCTAACTATTGCTCAGAGAGCAACATGGGAAATAAAAATGTATTCGGAGTCACATTATTGTAATGTATAATATGAACTTTGAACTGTGACTCACAATTTCTTGCTTAAAATTCAGATATTACAAACTCGTTTTCAGCTGTTTAACCTCTTATCATATTCACAGCAGTTTAACATCTTGATCTTGTTTATTGTTTAACCAATGGGTCTTGCTGCTCATTACTGGCATGTCAGCTCACAATTACTCTATTATTTAACCTCTTAAATAATCAGTAATTACAAAATTCAACTCCTTGGAGAAAACACTTGCATTCTGTCCTGCTGTGAAACCCAATTTTTAGTATGGGAAACTTTATTTTATAGAGACTTGTTTCCCCTATTGCCATGTACAGGCCTATTAGGTAAATATAGCATTTGCCAAATTGCTCCAGTATGGCAGTTTTTTGTTAATGTGATTCCTTGTAAAGAAACAAATACCAAATCACAAAGAGGAAAATGGAAGAGGTTATAATAGACCTGCTGATACCAGGTAGATTTAACATTTAGTCATACCTATATGACTAAACGTTTTTTTTTTTTAAAGATTATTTTTGGGGCATTTTAGCCCTTTAATTGACAGGACAGCTGAAGATATGAAAGGAGAGAGAGAGGGGGAGTGACATGCAGCAAAGGGCCGCAGGCTGGATTCGAACCCGGGCCGGCTGCGTTGAGGAGTAAACCTCTATATATGGGCACCTGCTCTACCAACTGAGCTATCTTGGTGCCCGAAACGGGTTGTTTGATAGCATCTCATATGAGCGTTTTCTGATCTTCCAATTATGTGGCTTAGGTACAATTATGTTTACACAACTAAAGCTCTTAGGCTGAGATGAGAAAAATCTTCCTGGTTAAAATAAACCAAAACTAGGTGGCGCAAAGTCGCAAGCTTTGTACACTCAAACATCTTTACTTGGATTTAGATTTTTTTTCAGTGTAATACGACAGTGTCCACCGTAGGATAAAAGAGTCCATGTTGCTTTATGTTATTTGCTTTCCTTAAGCCAACACTTCTGTTTTTAGCTTTCTGAAGCTAACAAAACCTTTACGAGCATTTTATTCCAGTTATAGTTATGCTTTGTTTGTTTTGTAGGTGATTAAAGATCATTTACATTATGTTTAATCCTACAGTAGCCCTAGTTGCAGTTGTTTTGTGAAGCACAATTCACTGGGCCTAATGTGAGAACAAATCAAACAAAGAGAATTGCTCTGAAGTGGCACAGAGAATTTGTTGTATATGTTTGTGTCGTAAATGTTCTCGTACTAGGACTCTAGCCTTTCTCTGACTCTGAGCAAAAAGTACGGGAGAAATAGAGAGGTTTACATTCCATGTAATTTGAACAAACTGGCTTAACAGCCGCTGAGTCATTTCAGCAGCTCTGAATGGTTTATTGCTACAAAATGTTGACAGAAACAAAGAAAGAAACAAACTTACAGAATCCTGAGGTTCTTGAGGCCAGAGAAGTCCACTTTAGTGATCCTGGTGATGTTGTTTCTGTTCAAATCCCTACAGAGCGAAACACAAGAGTTACAAATCTGATGAATGAAATCTGATCGTTTATACATTTTAATACAATACAGTGCTTCTTGAAAGAATACAACTTTATTATTTTAAAAAAATGTTTAAAAGCAAATGAACATCAGTGAGGACCGACTGAGTGCATGTGTGTATGTTTGTGTGTTGCTGTGTGTGTGTGTTCTCGCCCAGTCAAACTAGTGAATGTGGCACTAGGACAGAGCGTGAGAATGCCTCACAGCATATAAGCCCCCGCACGCACGCACGCACACACACACACACACAAACATTTAAACACACACAAACACAACCAAAACACACAAACACTCCTACCATACAGGCACCAAGATAATTACACACACACACACACACACACACACACACACACCTCATGCTGCTCTGACTAATTGAGAAATTTTACAGCCCAAAAAATGTAGGATGAAATTATTTTCTCTTTCCATCATCACAGTTTAAAAGCTTATCGTGTTTCCTGGCTGTCATTCAATCTGTTTTGACTATGGGTGCACAATGTATGCACACTGCAATATGAAGTAACTGCCTGAGTGTGTGTGTATAGACTGGTTCCCTTTATACGGGTATGCTGTTTACTGAAACGCTGTCGTACTGGGGGAATTAGGGCATGAAAAAGTGGGGAGAGCACAGACACACAACACACACAACTTTTCTCTCCTATTTCACACACACAACTCTTTCACTCACTTTGTAAGCTTTCACTTGCCCACACAGACAGACACACACACTCCCACGTGCACATAAACAGAGTCTGGTTTTGCCAAGGCGGCCTGCATGTGTGTTTTTCATAATACACCTAAACATTTATAAATCTGATTTAAGACCATATTAGGTTTCAAAAGGCTTCTCCAAGCTGACATGGCAAGGACCCCTAATAAGAGCCATACCCCGGCCTAAGACAGGGAGGGCAAGCGCTTCCCAAACCCCCAAATGTGGTCCAGAAGTCCACCAGGGTTCGTTAAAAGGGCTCCAGAATAATGAAGAGTTTCATAATCTCATCTGATGCAATGGAAGATCCCCACCCCCTACAGCACAGATTGATATAAATCATAAGCAACAATAATTAAGTTCTCACTCAAGTAAGGTTTCTATTTGAGGATTCTTTATTTTGGAAAAAAAAGAGAAGAGTTATTTTTAACAAAATTTTAGCCCTAGCAATCATAGCCTGCACACTAGGTCTGGGAGATATGGAGAAACTCGGAATCACAATATTTTTTACCAAAAACATCAATGTCGATATTATGACAAATTCGTATGGTTGACTGTTGGTGTTTCACAAAATAATATTTGCAATAGGTTTTTAGATATAAAAACATCAATAATGTGAATACAATGGCTAAAGGCAAATAACAGAACAGCTAGAACAGTCTAGTAAGTCCACAATTACATCACTTTAAAAATTACATCACTTTACTGTAATGCAGCTTTTAAAGATCAAGAAAATAGCATTTATGCCATATTTAGATATCCAAAATCTAAGACAATATCTAGTCTCATATTTAAATATTGATATACTATCGAAATATAAGCCCAGCCCTACTGCACACAAGCCTACTTAACCTACAGTTCGAATATATTGCTTTGGAATACATTTAATGCAAAATTACTATGCAATACATATTTATTGCCAAAAGAGGTTCAATATTGGAATCAGAATCAGCAGATATCCTACTTCAGGTATCAAAATCAGATCGGAACTGAAACTGAAAAAAGTGGCTGCATATATTGTATTCATGGGTGAACCCACATCAATGTATCCAAGCATTTGGAAGCAGCCTGAAAAAGTTCATGATGATTCTGAGTCTCGTCCATCTTGCCAGTGCATTCTAGAGACCAGATCCTTTTCAGACAGTGAGCCATTTGCCCATCATCCAGACTTGATGCTGCTGGTTCTTGTCACAGTGTAATTGCCTTTTCCTTGGAAAGTGAGGCACTTTGACATGGTGAAAAACTCAACAGACTATTCACTTATACTTCAACAAAGATCTTTTTCCTTGTTGATTTGGGATTTCAAGTATCCACTCACTTCTGAGTGACTCCGAGGCAGCATCCAATCTGAAAGCTTCTGTTTCACATCTTTCCACCTCTATCCATCTTCTCCTCCCTGTCTTACCCCTCTTCTGTCTCTGATCTTTTAACTTTACATTTTTCCCAGCATCTATCTTTCAGCTCTTCTTTCTCCAGTCACTGCTCTTTAATGTCAATCTGTCAGTCCTTCACAGCCATCTATACCACCGTTCCCAGCCTTACTTTTCACATTTTCTTTTTCTTTCTAATCTCCCCCTTTGACAATGTCTCCTCTCAATCTCTCGTCTTATCTTTTGCTGTTTCACAGTTGACTAAACACTTTTTCTTTGGCTTCCTCTGTTTTTCTCTCTCCCCCTAATCTCTCCTCTTTAATCTCAATCTTTCACTCGTTTACAGTTGGCCACATTTTCCTACCCTTCTTTTTTTTCCTCTGCCTTTTCCCCTAATCTCTCCATCCTTATCTTTCTCTTGTTCCCAGTGGAAACGTATGCTCTCACCAGGGATACCGCTTTTGACTCAAACAAACAGTGAGGATACAGGGCCAGGTAAAGCGTAATGGCGTCTACCTCACCGCCTAAATACTGAGAAAGTCAAGGCCATTGCTAGAGCAAGATGAGCGTGCAATTAAATGAAGACATTGTCGAAGAAAAATAACACCAATTCAGTGATGTATTTAGAAACAAAAAGGTGTAAAGTATATGGCCTCTAGTCATTCATCATAAGGTAAACCATGAGATCAGTCATACAATAAAAGCATTAATTCATGGTTTGCCCGAACAGACAAAGTGTTTATTACTAATAACTTTATTAAATGCCAATTCCACTCCACAACACTACAGTATGTTCAAACCTATATATGTTATTTTAATTTTTCTGGATCAATTCTATTCTGCAACTGACAGCTGGGTAAAATGAGTACGCTGGGCTCACCTCCTTATTAATTTACTTAATTTAAAACTGTAGGTTATTAATAGATATGCATAAACCACTACACTAAAGCAAAGAAATGTAAATTACGATTGCATTCACAGCTGATTTAGCTCTCAAAGAATCAGCATAGCAGGAAAAAATCGGCTGGGAGACATTATCCCCCCTTAATTAACACAAACATGATAATTAAATCTTAATTAAATCAAACTTACTTAAATCTTAGCACATACGTAAGGGGAGATGGTGGTGGAGGATAAGGAGCAATTAAGACTGATCAGCAGATCAGTAGTGAGACTGTCAAGTTGTAACGGCTGAGCTTTGCACCTACTTGAATACAGTATGTCTGGATGTTACTAATCAGGTGGTAGCCACACATCTGGTGAGTGAGCCACTGATTGCGAAGCCTGACTCAAGCACCTGCAGCAGCAGCAGCAATGAAAATGCAACTTTTGTGCTCTGCCTTATCTATAGCAATGCTCCATCAATAGCCTTAACATAGAAGTTATTACAAAGCTGTGAAGGTGTTGTGCATTGAAATAAGGACTCAGATAATCCCACACAACAAAGCCATGGATGTCTCACACAAACAATCTGGAGAAGTTCTTTGAAAAAGAGCTGAGAAACAGCACGCTGCCATTACACCTCAAAACAATATAATTCCGCTGTAGAGAATGTTTTTGCACCTAACTTAAAATTACTTTAAAAAAAACTCTCAGCTAAAACAGATGGCTACAGAGGATCGCAATGCCTTTTTTGTGATCAAGTTTCTATTTTTCTTTTTTCTTTGGTTTAAACAGTTTTTTAGTACAAACAGTTACAAACAATACACTGGGATGAAGGAACGCGTCCCAAGAGGATCACAATGACTTAAAGGTAGTGAGGCGGCCATTTTTATGCACCTGGTCTCCTGGAGTGTGGGTGTCCACCCCACCCAACAGTGAAGCTTAACTTAGCTTTAAATTTAACTGACCAGCTGGCAGTCAAACAACTAACGAGGGGCTTTAGTGCAAAAGCCCCAACCGCTCGTTTCCATTACAGGCAGAGGTAAGGCGCGCATGTGTGTGTGTTTGTGACAACGGGATAAGAGAAGAATGCAAACAGCAGGTGTTCGGGGAATTAATGTACCATAGAACACACACACAAGGGCTCAGACAGCTCCACAGCACATCTCACCCACAGACCACTGAAACCAGTGAACCTCACAGTCTGGCTGCCTTGGGCCAGCATACTGGTTGACTTTACAAACACACACACACACACACACACACACACACACACACACACACACATTTAGTGTGTGGGGGGCTGAGTCACTTATAGAACAGCTTTATTGGTTGGCTTTAGAGACTGAGAAATTACAGAGAAATAACTTTTAGAAAGGAATAATAAACAAATGACAGATCAGGTAACAAAAGTCTGACTGCTGCTGCTGTAATAAACCATGACATATTAAGAGAATACATGAGATACATGTTTAATATGTCGGGTTACTGGCTGTTCCCTCTAACTCAATCTGTCCTGTATTCGTTTACTTGACCTTTACCTTCTTTTTTCCGTCCGGGACAAATAGTGAGAAATAACGATTTACTCTCTGTTCCGTCTCTGTCGATCTGACACTGTGAAATTTCCTTTTTCCACTTTGTCTTTCACTCTATAAACCCACCTTATCTCTCCATCTCTCATCCCTCTACCCTTTTTCCTTTCATCCTTTGTTGTTCTCTGTCCAACACTTTGTTTCTAAATGCACTCGCTTCCTGTTCCTAATCTCCTGTTATTTTCCACAAAGCTCTTGTACTGCTTCACTTCATCATTCCTCCTTTCTTGTGCTCCATCATTCTCTCTCTCAAAGATAGGTATGCTCAATTTCGCTCTCTAAATCTCCCAGTTACGCAAGGAATCCTAATTGCCTTCTTCCTTTTCCTCTGAGCTCCATGCTCTACAGTGTGTCTGTCACCAGAAGCTGGGGGCAGGCGTCAAGCTGCTTCAACATTAGTCTTTGTTGCAGCTCCTACCCATCCATTTCACATTTGGATATGACATTCAACACCTGCTCAAACTTTTTGATCTAATCACTAGTTGTAACCTCACTTGATATGAAGCCTAAAAGAAAGGGGCATTAAAACCTTTTGACGAATCAGGACTGAAGGAGAAGGCAGCTTAGAAGCATTTTGCAGCTAAAAAACACTTTGTACCAAGCTAACACTTCCAATAAAGATCAATAAGTAGTTTTTACTGGATGCAATTATGAAACTGACAGTATTGGGCAGCAAATTCAATGATAGTGACTAACAAATCCAAAAAAAATGAGCTACCATACAGATCAGAGTTAGACCAAAAGTTGTGTAAAAGATAATCAGTGAAAGAAAATAACATGAAGTTCCCATAAGAAATACAACACTTAACGCTACATTACACACTACTACAAAAAACAGAATGTTCAACTCAAACAAACAGCTGGTGGCAGAACAAACATTAACATTTAACATAAATGCGGTTAAAACATTTCAGCGGTTCATTGCGGTTAAAACTGACTATGAAGAACTCGTGTTTACAAAACTTGACTGAGTCAAGCAGAACAAGTTCTCTGTTACTGTATAAAAAAACGAAATTTTACATGTAAAACACAAATTATGAAACTGAAAAACGTAACCATGGAAGGCATTCACAAGAATGTTGATTCCCTGTCTACGTTTGCACACCATGTATTGTCAACAAGAGTTAACAAGGATCTACAGGTTTTGGAAATTTGGGGTGAGGTGGAAAATTGGTCTCCTGTGTGACCGTTTATTGCGGTTTTGAATATCAAATCATATTTCAATCATCAAATGAGACTGATAGAAAGTGTACTCTCTCCTAATACCACTGATTTATGTACTTTTTTCTTGTTTATTACGTGTACATGTCATGATTTTCAAAATGTGACCATTTCACAAAGTGCCATGACACAAGGCTACTCTGGGGGACTCAACAACAGGGAAATGAAACGCCACATGCGGGACAGTGCCAACAATTTGCGCCAGGACACAACCCGCGGTCTCCGGGGGCACAACAACGGGGAAATTAAACGTCACACGCCGGCGACAACAATGGGATGGACTGCCACACGCGGGAAGCGATCCCCGGGCGCAGGGACACGATCCGTGACCTCTGTGGCACGCAACAACGGGGAAATAAAACGCCACATGCAGACCACGAACACGGAGCGGTTGTGGTTAGGAAAAAAAGAACAGGGAAAGGAACCATCACACGCAGGACACACAGATAACGACAGTTGTGGTTAGGAAGAGAATAACGCAGAAAAGAACTGCAGCACGTGGAACACGATCCCCGGTCTCCGGGTTGAAAGTCCTGTGATGTTCCATCCACCACCCTGACCAACCTCCCTGCGCGACTTTCAGCTTTTCAATACTACTCGCTATCATAAACATTCTGTGATCACGAACTAGACTTCCCATTAAAAAACTTCAAAATTTGTACTCAACACACAAAAATAATGACATCAACGTGACTTGTACACAAATCAATAGGCAAAAAATACATAATGTGACCATTTCACAAACTGCCATGAAACTGGGCTTGTACACGGCAATCATCACTTGGAGGTTTTGAGCATTGATATCGTACACCCACTCTGTGCCTGGTGTGATGGGTTTACAGCCACTGCAGCAAGACACTGATCCTACTGTTGGAGATTGTTTCTTGTGTAGGCCATGCATGCTTCTCAGAAACATTGTGACACTTGACATTTAACTTTTTATCTGGCCAATGAACCTCACCACTCATTTGTCAAGGGTAAAAAAAATATATATCTTTCTCTCTTTCTACAAAAAAGCTTCGTCTTATACTGGATGTGGTCTAGAATGCCAACAGAAACTAAACACAAAAAGGAGAGGAGGGAGGAAGAGGAGACTCTGATGATTTAGATGCCATTAGTCAGTTAAAAAAAAAGAAGGATACTCACGTTCACTCCATAAAGGGGAATCCTGTCTGAATGATGTGCGATACAGCTCCCTCTAGCTCATCAGACTTCTCTGTCTCAATTGTATTCTCATGTCAGTGCTTTTTTGTCATTCTATTTGATGTTCTACCTCATTTCTTTCTTTGCACTCTGTGCAGATATGTTTGTCCTACTCTTTTATTCATCTTTTAGCTTTAAATCCATCACCATCCTTCTATCACTCCTCCTATTTTTTTCCTGCTCATGTCTCTGTCTTGCAAATGACTTGGTAATGCATCTTTTGCCTTCAATATCCCAGACTTTTCGGATTGTGTTGGGATCTAGGAGAACAGTGTGTCTCCCCTATGGGTATCATCATCTATTGTTTTGTTTTCTGTCTGTCACAATCTCTTTCTTTTTCCCTACTAGTCTCTACTCAATGCCTATAGCAACGAAACTGGTGTCGCAGTTAACCATGCTGGCTTGACCACATTAGGGAGACGCCTGCAAGCATCCCTTTCTTTTGGAGTCACGAGCCAAAAGGGCTATAAACCAGCGCTGTATTTGGTTAGCTCTTTTCTTTGCTGGAGTTTATAGGGCTGCATTGCTTTTGTCTAGATTTACTACTGCTGTACTGTAAGTGAATAGGGTGGGGTTGGGGTAGAGGGGTAATTTGGCCACTAAGAGGCCACTTGACAAGAACAAGGGCTGCTGCTTCCTCAACTGAGGCCAAGTCAAAAAAACAAGAGTGAATGAGTGAATAAGAGGATGAGAGAGGTTAAGATGGACAAGAGACTGAGAAAGAAAGTGAATGACAGAGACAAAGTCTGAGAGGGACAGAGGGATGGAGAAACACACACATGCAAAGGGCAGCGACTGTCACTTTGAGCTTAGCTGAACATCGGATCGTAATGGAAAAACGATGGTGCAACTCACACTGTCACAGTGTAAACACATATGGTTTCCACACAAATAAACACACATATAGAAGAGAGGAACACAGAAAAAACACACAGTAAAAGAGAAAGTCCCTGCAGAAGGGATATGATGTGTTGCTTTGGTGACAGTGGCCTAACAAAACAGTGGCATAGCCTGTTAACATCAAACGACTCCAAGCATTCTGCACGCACAGTTACACACACACACACACACACACACACACACACACACACACACACAAAACCAGACTGGCGTTATAGTATGAAACACACTCCGAAGTCCTCCGGTCTGAAGACAGAAAGTCACAGGAGGTCATTCGTGACTCGGGGTAGTTTCTGTGTGACACAGTCTTGCGCTCTCTTTCTCCCTCTCTCGTCATGTGTCAAAGTTTCCAACTACCGGCAGTTGCATGATTAATCTGGTGAAAGCATGGCAGGGTACTGTGTGTGTGTGTGTGTGTGCGTGTGCGTGTGCGTGTGCGTGTGCGTGTGCGTGTGTGTGTGTGTGTGTGTCAGTCTGTCTGTGTGTGTATGTGTGTGTGTGTATGTGTGTGTTGCACTTAATAAGTGTGCATGTATTGCTGCCTCCATGTGTTAATTCTCCTTTTTATGTTTTTTCATTTGAAATATAAATGTACCTTTTCATGTGACTATGTGTGTACTTGTACCATCTTTTTGGGGACCCATTTTTAGACTGTACGAGCAAGGATATTTTTGGAGAGTGAGGACATTTTGTCTAGTATGAACTATACTATAAGTGTTGCTTAAGGAGGGTAAAAAGAACATTCTAGGGTTATACAACCTGGGTTGTTAACAAAGTTCAAAAAAAGTCAAGACCAAAAGCCGTCAGACGTTCATACAGATTTAAACGAACCCCAGGTTAGCAAAACTTACTTTGAAGAGAAAATGTAGGCAAACTGTGAAATAATCACCCAAATTGTTCACTGTGAACATCAATCACAGTTAAGAGACCTTTTTTGTGGTCCAACTTTGACCCACCATACTTTCAGTTTTCATCACAGTCAGTTTTTTTCTGTGCAAAGAGGAATTTCATGTGTGCTAGCTTCAAGCTCATCCTCCATATATAGTGGGTTAGATAATCATGTTAACTATTGTCTTGTTAACAACCTGTCAAATCTTCTGCCTTCAAATTTCACAGACTTTTTGGCAGCAAATTTTTCAGATCTTAGCATATAGATGTTATGAGTGCAATAGAAAAAAACTGTGGCCAAAAGCATAAAAATAAGACTCAAGTCGTAATAAACCGTAAGTTTAGAATTAGCTTTGGTTGAGGTTGGCAGTTGCGATGGTAAAGGTTAGGATAGGGTCAAAGAATGCATTATGTCAGTGACGCAAAGTGTGCATTCATATGTCTGCATTTGTTTGCCTGTAAGTATGCCAATAGTGTGTGCACCTCTTTGCTTGTGTATATTTTTTTGTGTGTAGACTACATGTGAATACAGTGTATGTGTGTATGTTTTAATGCTGCCAGCATGCTCTTTCCCAGAAGGGCAGTGCCCACTGTCAGTGCCAGCTGGCTGCCTCCTTGGCAGGCTGAAAGTCATTATATAGAAAGGTCAACTGCCCGCATGCTGGAGAAACTTGGAGAAGAGACTATCACCCACTGACCTAGAACTGCAGACTAAATATTGGTTTCCCTCACTTGTGCCACTTAGCATACCATAACTGAATCAAACATAGTTGGAAGGGCACAAAATGGCTACCACGAGATGTCCACAGATGATAGGCGTGACATTAAGAGGCTGTTTGAGAACAGCAAGCTCATTGTGGTTTTTGCTTCTTAGTTTAGACTTGTCTGCTATAGCAATAACACTCGGCTGCTCCTCAGATTTATTACATCACCATCATACCGATGATAACAGTAAAGACTGCTTTTCAGGGAAAGATTGATTTTATTCAAGTTACAAAAAGCATGATTGCTGACATAAGCTTCCCTCAAAGTAGTGCACATGTACAGAAATACTGCACAAACTAAATACATCACTATTTAGCTCCCTGGTTTCCCCAAAACTTGGAAAAATCCCAACAGATGCATGGTTAGAAAGATTCATAGAAATGCATCTTTGATTTATCAGATTTCTTAGTTATGTCAGCAGCCAGCTTATACAAAACCATATTATTTGCAGTGACATCAGGGGAATACTCAGGCCACAACTGAAAGGAGCTGGGCCACCTCAGTACTACACCAGTTATTACAGATTGTTCTTGATCCAATCAGATTATCCTAACTTTTGTGTGTGGGGGGGGGGGGGGGGGGGGGGGGGGACTGTCTCTCTCTCTCACACACACACATGCACGGACGCACGCACGCACGCACGCACACACACATTCCTGACCTTCCATTAACTGCTGTTTCATAGCTGAGGGTGTGGTGGTTGCAGCGTCCAACGACCAATCAACACCAAGCTTTGATAAGAGCCAGAAGCAGCGGCTGAAACGTGTGTTCATTTTACACACACACACACACACGCACACACACAAAAACACACACACATACACACACATAGCGACAGGATCTTATTGTTATGCGCTGTGGGTAGGTTGGCATGCTGAGGGGAAATAGGAGCTGTGAACACTCTACTGGAGAGATGGTGCTGGCAAACTAAAGGTGTGTGTTTTAAACTGGTAGGTGGATGCCAGTGAGAAACGTGTCAGAGGTAGGGAGGAGGCAAGCGAGTCAGAGATGGGACAGAAAATATAGTGGAGTGAAGCAAGGGTGGGAAAAAGAAAGAGGAACTTAACATGAAGGAGAAAAAAAAAGGAAAGTAGAGGGATAAGAAGAGAGAGTAAGAGATGTCGGAAAGAGAAACAAAGTTGGGGTAAAGATGAAGAGTTGGAAAGGGAAATGAAAAGAAAGACCTTTGTCTTGTGCCAGTCGAGGCTAGAGAAAGTAGAGAAGGTGTTGCTTGTAAAAAGCTTGCCAAAACTTCCTCAAAGTGCCCTTAGCGAGGAAAAAAAACGCAGTTAAAATCAGACTTAGTTTGTGTAAAGACGGCAGCTTCCAGCTCAGGCAGCTTGCCGCTTCCAGAAGTGCACTCATTCATCTGCAAAAACGCACATTGACACACACATATACTACATACATAGTTTGACATACAGAACACTCACACAGATGTGACCATACAAACTACACACATATAAGAGGATTTCAATACGCAAACACTAAAGTACAGACGTTAAATCATACACACACTTTCCAGATTGCAACTCAACCAATTGAAGGCCCTCTCTAGAGTTTAAAGCGTTCAATTTCCCCACATTTCACAGCAGTTGAGGCAAATTTACAGCTTTAAAAATCAGCACTCCAGGGTGTGTGTGTGTGTGTGTGTGTGTGTGTGTGTGTGTGTGTGTGTGTGTGTGTGTGTGTGTGTGTTAGTGTGTGTGTGTGTATGCATGTGTATGTCAGAGTGTGTATGTGGTCCCTGTAGGGCAGGTGTGAATTGGACCCCGGAGAGAAAAGCCGTCCCTGTTTTCCAATTCATTTTACCCAGCCTCGTTAAGCCTGTTAAGCCTCCCCCAAAACCCTCCACTCAAATTAGATGCAAATGAGGTCTCAAGTGGCTTCCCAAGGAGGACATTACGGAATTGACTGGCCTGAGGTAATCTGTGAGGCTGCCTGGGAGTGCATGTGTGTGTTGAGTGAACAGCTGAGGCCACCACAGTTTTTTCTTGTTAACCTTTCCAAATGCTCTATTTACAATAGTGAAGAAAACAGGCATTTAAAAAGATTTATTGTGTATTTATGACAGGTGGACTTTGGCTTTGACTGATGCTCTCACCTTTTACTTCTGGAGGTAAAGAAAGTGAACTGGATTCAAAGTTATATGCTGTGTAGTCTTGCATTGCCAGACCTATCTCCACAGCGCTGTGGAGTAAAGTAAAGAAAACGCTCTAACGTTGTCAAGGCACTAAGCTCCAGCCCAGCGACAGCAGTTCGGCTAAATGTTACTGGGAAGGAACTTTTTTTGGTGTGACATTTGCACGTAATGCAATTAGCTCTATTCGTCCATAGCAATCCTCACATTTCGGCCCAAAACATCCCAGTTTGATAGTATATGCTGTTAACATATTCTTTGTTAATCTAAAACCAAGCAGGCCTTATTGCATGATCCAATTTGTGTCTCAAAAGCAATTTCCCGTGTGTATTTGGCTAGCTAATAGTTTGCTGTTGTTCCTCAATGCAAACATTTTGAGAATGGCAACACACAAAATGCGGAAGGTGAGGACAATTATCCTGAAAATGTACTTGCATTGATCCAAATTATATACTGTGTAATAAAGAGAGTAAGTGGGGACTAACTGTTAAAACTTACTTAAAACTAACTTAGTTCACACTGGTGATTCTTGGAACTTTACAGTGGAAAGCATTTCCCATCTTGACTTTCTAGGAAAAACCTCAGAAGAAGTTATTGAATGCAACTAACTTCGGTTGGTAGAGTAGTAGCGCGTGAGACGGCGCATCCTGGACCTGGGCGAAGGGGATGTGACCCATGGCCAGAATATCATAGTTCATAAAAATGCATCTCAGGGACAATACAGACATTTCATACACACGACCACGACGTGTGTAACTCTGCTGACCCGCCATTCAACCCGTGCTGGACCTATTCATAATGAGTCAATGAGTCCTTTGCACTCCCTCTCTCTCCCCAGCTCTTCTAATCAGTTGTTGTTGAAAACAACTGAAGAAGCTTTCTCAGAGATGCATTTAAAAATATATACATACATATATATGTAGATATATCCTACGCTATTTATTTCAGATAGTTAATTTTTATTTACATGTGTTGCAGGTGTACGTCTATACAACATACAACTTCAACAGAAGAAGAATGTAGCATAATAGGGATGTGAAAGCAGTTATAAATAACCTATGTGACATTAAAATTTGTTTTGGTTAAAATCAACAAATAATTGTGATAATTAATCGTGATCTTAATATTGATACAAATAATCATGATTATTATTTTGGCCATAATCGTGCAGCTCTATATCAGTATATCCTGAAGTTATTTCATCATGAAGCGTTGTACTTTTTACTTGTGCCCAATTTCCCTCAATCTGTGTCATGTACTTCTTCACTTAACAGTGATTTTCTACATTTGTTTTCAGTAACCTACAAAGAGTCTGAATTTGTTTTATTTGGTACATGTGGCTTGAGAAAGAGCGATAAAGGGAGCAGTAGAGTGGTAGCTAAAAAAGATTTTCCACACAAGATAAGGCAAGAGTCATGTCCCTTACTCAAACGGCACATGTCTTGTGGTCTTGTTGCATAGTATTCTGGTGTGGTTAGACCACTACTGGTTGAGAGAACTGTATCCCCTCTTCTCTAAGGAATTCTCCTTATGTAATTTGAACATTTTTGCAAAATGGCAAGTCTATAAAGAAACATTGGCCATTTCCGTTTGTGGATCAACCAATACTTTATAATGCTAAACGACGAAATCCAAACAGAAATGCAAGGTGGATCGTTATTAGTCTTTCTTAAAGGGTTAAATGTGAAGTGAATTTTTACTTTCAATAGGTAAAATGCGTCAGTGTCCTGTCCTGTATTCCATTTGGGATGAACACACCCAAACAGAGTTGCATTACCATTAAGTGTATAACTTATTAGTGATTACAAAATTATGAATTTATGAAAATTCTAAAGGAACTTTTAGCTCCATTGCAGTGGTGTCATCATCGACTTTTTTCCCTACCGGCTACTACATATAATTAACGGTTTAAAATATTTGACATTTGACATATAAAAACCATTAAAAAACCATTTCATCATCATGTGGACATTCAGTATTTCTAAACCACTGGATGGTAAAGTTAAGGAAATATCACAAATCAATTGCAGAATTATGGAAACTTTACTTTGATGCAAATTAGCATTTTTTACTCATAACTTAACAAACTTGGCACGTTTGTTGTCCACATGGACCTTATCCCAGTTGTCAAAACCAAGTCCCTGACCAGGGCAGTAAGACTCATCTCTCTTTCCTTAAAAGTTTCCTATCTGCTGTAACCTTTACAACTGGAATCTCATCCATTTTAATGTTTCCCATCTCAGACTCCCTAAAATATATCTGCAGAGAGAGAGAAGGATGAAGGCAGGCAGGCAGACAGAGAAAGAGGGAGGAAAAGAGCAACTCTGGGCCAAAGTCACAGCTGAAACACTGACCTGGATAAATCAGGGAAACATAAACACATAGTTTCTGGCTTAAAAGGGGAGGGAGGGGGCACTGCTACCCAAAATATTCCACCCCGGGGACCCCAGCAAAAGGCAGGGGACCCCCTTATCCCACCTCCTCATCACAGCCCGCTCTAATTATTTATTTTTCTTGGGTGTAAATGTCTTCAGGGGACTGCTGTGTAAAAGCCAACAGGTCCTGGGAGGTCACAGCAGTCCTGTGGGATGGGAAAGGTATGGGGTTCGTTGTTCACACTCTCTCACACACACACACACACAAAATCACACTAGCTAGCACAAACATGCATACACAAATATATCTAAACAAACACAAGCAACAGTAAAAAACGCTTGCACACATGCTTATCATATGTTCATATCCCCCAGTACCCCCCATATCCACACACATGCATCAGCTAACACGGCCCCCCACTTCCCTCGGCAGCCTACTGATTGTGTTTGTTGTCCCAGGGTTTGGTCTGTTGTTGATCCCCTGTGGGGCTTTTGTCTGCTCCGTTATCATGCATAATCACTTCCATGCCTTAACAGCATAGGTGTGTGTTTGTGAATGCATGTGTGTGGCTGCGGGGGTGTACATGTGTCAAGATCTGGCTAGAGGTGGCAGCAGAGGCTGTCAGGGGTCTGTCTCTGCCTTAGGAATGAATATCATTTGAAACTAACTGTCACCAGGTTCAAATAAAAAAAGCTCTGAAAGTAATTATTTAAGAGTTCAATCCCAAAGAGGCCTTAGCCCAGCTCTATGAACCTTTGAAAAAGTCTCACTGCAAAAGGAGTGTAAAAAATAAAAACATTTAGGGAGCTTAATGCGTCTTCTCACCTTACATTTTGAGCGGTTTAAAAAAGGAATTACTCGCTCTAAAGCTGCTTTAGGATTGTTTTCTTAACTGCCTCCATTCACTGGGGTCACTGGCAAATTGTAGGGCAGTTGCATGTGCACCATCTATTATGTGTATGACCTAAGGGACTTCAATGCTTTCAGCCAGGAAGTATACCTGTAACCTTTCCCAGGAACCCCTTGTTTTTTAATAAATATAAAGTAAAAGTGGGATATTTGTTTTTTTTAAGCTTACATGTCTCATTTAAAAAAATCTCTATCAACTTATTATGGTTTACAAAATTAGTATCTAGAAAGTTTTCATTACGTAAAACGTATACATTTTGAGGTGTCCAATCAATAGTGATTTCAGGTTTAAAGCTTCCTCCTTCACCTCTAATAACTCCTGAGTCCTACATGGCGTGTTAAGTCTGTCATTCAAAGTATGCTTTAATGTTACAAAATCCTCTGCTGTAACTACTACATGAATATTATAGGTTTAAGAGTAAACCCAAGTAAGAAACGCGCAGCAGGCCACGGGTCCATAATATGATACTTTGTAAAGATGATGACAAACTATACGATCTGCTCAAACTTTCATGAAATTCTACTTACAGGCGCTCGGCATTCCTCGGTATTCCTTTAGGTACAGTCTTCAAACCCAGACCCTGGCAGTCCACATGCGACCCGGAGCAGCTGCACTTGTGCGGGCATCCAGTCACGGAAGCAACGCACACCAGAAGCGCAAAAAACAGAGCCAGAACCCGGCAGAGCGCAGCTCGCTTCTCCAGTCCGATCGGAGGCATGTTATCCACTTCAATTACTTCCAAACCAAAGTTAATTGAAAATCCGCGAGGAGGGAAGTAGACGTTGTGGAGGTAAAGGATCCCGAAAAAGGTCGAGCGACCGTTGAGTGGTAGAATAAAAAAAGAAGGAGAAGAAGGAGAAGTAAGGGGAGCCGAAATCAAATCAAGTTCGCTGTTGCTGAAGTTCACCAAAGTTTCTCTCAAGAGAGACGATCAGTCAGAATCTATTTAAAACGCTCTCTTGCCATTGAAGAAAAGGGACGAAATGAGAATTTGGAAGTGACACTTGCAAATAAAAAGTTTTCTTTTAAAACATCTTAACGGACGTCACTCAACTCGATGCGTAAAAGTCTCCACCAAACGTTCCTCATTCATAAACTCTCCGAGAAGTTATCAGCCTGACTCCTAAACTGTTCAAGGTAAAAATGTTCAGCTGGGGTGTGACCTCCTTCCAGGGAACATCTCTCCGATGTCAGGGGATAAAAAGTGAGCGTTGCTGAGGAGTTGTAATCAGTATTAAAAAAATAAGTTGAGAGCAGAGGCGCAACACAGACTGGTACGCCTGGAGGTTGTGACAATAAGAGAGGCACACCGATGTGTACCTAGGTTTCCCCCCAAATTCTCTCTCTCTCCCTTTCTCTCTCTCTCCCTCTCCCTCTCTCTCTCTCTCTCTCTCAAACTCTATGTTGATGTCACCAGAAAACAGAGTGAGAGAGCTCTTCAAACTTTCACTCATCCCTTATCTTCCCCGCAGAAACATTCTCTGCTGTATACACTGGGATACTTTCCCACACAGACAAATAAAATTCCAAACTCTCAGTACGTGGCAGCAGTGTACATATTTTAGCTCATTTCCCAGCAACTTGTCCTCTTTTATCATGGCCCATATATCATCTTAACTATTTACTTTGTGATCATAGTTGGTTTTAAACCATAGGCTATATTTTAAGAGCCAACCCTCCAAGTAGACCAACGCATCATCAAGACTGTGTGTTAACTTCACTGATTAATGCATGTCTGAGAGACCACTCCAACTTGTCATTAATGTATCTTCTATTGTGTAGGAAAATACCGCAAAGTATTTAGATTTAGTTAGTTTTTGATTGAGTTAAAAAAAAAATAAAAGCAAACATTTAAGGTGACTGGGAAGATTACGGATTTGAGTTTCCAGATTATTTTCCAATGACCACTGTTAAAAGTTTCTGCTCATCCTGCAACTATTCTTAGTGACTTAGTGACACTGCAGCAGTGAAGTGAAAAAACTTTTTCAGTGAGGATCCACATGTAAGAGTGGGTGCCCTTCTGCTGCCCTCTATTGGTAGAAGACTTTCATAAACTAGCTAATAGTGGGTATTTTTGCAGTTAAAGCAATACCATAATTCCACTTGTAAGTGTCCTTTAAATGAATCCAATTCATTTGGGGAATTATCTCGTGAATATCAAAAATAGCATTTTCCTCTGCAGTGTGTCAGTTTATAATGAACAATGGAAACTTCATAAATATTGTAATGCCTGAAAACCAAACTGAGTAATTCAGTGTCTCAGTCTGGGACCCAAGCTAATTAAAACATCAGTTTTCCTGTCAGTTGGTAACCCACCAGAGACAAACTTTGGGCAAGTTTAACATTTTATTTATGTTATATTTATTTTATATTTAAGTAGATACTTTTGTAAACAGATGTATTGTAAGTTATTCTCCAAACCTTTAAAAAAAAACATCCCTTCTCTAATAAAATATGTTTTAATGGTGTATCTCTTTACATGTCTGCTGAGCATATGCGCTCATTTTCAAGTACAGCTTGATTCATGGCATATTCATACCTGCCACTCATCTGGTGTTTGTCTGTTCAGCCGGACCGGTTTATGTGTTCAGTGCCTTGTTCAAATGCACATCGATGATAGTTGCTCTGGGGGGGGGGAAACATCACTTTTCAGTTATTGCAGCATCAGGTTTGCAGTTTAATTTTTTTCCTGTTAAACTCATCTGAGTTCAAGTCTTGAGAGACTGAACCATCTGCTCTCAGTTGTTAACATTTTACACTCTTCATCACATTGTAAAAGTAGGTGCTTGTCTGTTAAACACACAGACAAATAGTACACAAGGTGATGTGTGAATGTCAGTAAGTGTCATTTTGCATGTATGAAGACAGCTTCAGAGAAATGTGCCTGTTTTCTTAATTCCCTGTCTACCTTTTAGATATGTTCTATAAGCGCTTATTTGTATCTCATTTCCTTTTTTTCATCAGAAGTTGGATTATTGTACATATCTCTCACACAGTCCCCTTTAGTCTTCAAGGGACAGAAGAAAATAAAGCTGCTTTGAAACTACTTTCAGTTTTGTGTTAGATTGATGGCTGCAGCAGAGCAGCACAGTTCTTTTTCACAGCCACTAACTCCAGCTCCTCCTGGGAGATCCCTAGGTGGCCCCTGGCAGTCAGGGAAATTAAATCCCTCCAGAGTTTCCTGGGTCTGCCCAGAGGTTTACTCCCTACTGGCCATGCCCGGGGGAGGCACAGAAGCAAGCAGGCTGTCAAAAGAGAGTAAGCCTACCTTCTCTGAGGAAAAAATCAATTTCATCCGCCTGCAATTGGATCTTGTTGTTATCACACCCAACAACTTACACTCTGGGGTGTAGCAGTGAAACAGAAGCATACCCAGACAAACACATCCCAAAAGCATTAACATTTGGTAATAGCTAGCTAAGTGGTTGCCACAATTACATTCAAAATCTGTCCAGGAAATACCGGTGCCAAAAATTCAATTTTATCAATACTAATGCTAACAATATGCATCACTTCCCGTCAAGAGCCAATTAGCATGGAAAATCTAAGGTACCAACCAGCCTGCATGTAACGTTGTTTCCATGCAAACAAACAACAAAAGCTGCTAACACGTTACCCACAGAACTAGCTAGCTCTGTAAACTCCATATAAGGCTACCAGGTTCATTTAAACGTTCCTAAAACATAAAAAATAAAAATTGTAGGCTGTTATTGGGTCAACTGCCCCAAGGCTTGTTAAGCTAACGTTAAACATCCAACAATAGCCACAACATTAAGTTTTCAGCTTCCAGTGTGTTAGCTAGAGAGTTGTGTACTATTATACTTGCATGTTGTAATGTGGTTGCTTTTGTTTGTGCTATTGTTAGCTGCCAACAGTATCCAACTGTGTGTGCAAACAGTTCTTTCCTTTTTTTTTCACTGAGTGCTGACGGAAGCTAGCTCACATTAGCTAACGGGGGCCTAGAGCTACCTAGCATAAGCCTTAGCGTTGAACGCTAACAAGGCTTAGTTGGCTGTAACAATATAATTAGAGGAGAAGCCGACTCGATTTATTTTTTTACAGACACAGCAATGCCTTATATGTGATTTCATTTTTGCCAAGTTTCCAAATGTAAAAGTCAAAATGTTTCTTACCTCTGTTAGGTTTTTGTTTGTGAATTAATGTGATATGTGAACCACAGGATGCTGTCTCTCTCTGCTTCTCTGTTTCTCATCGAGTTTGGAATGTTTCTTTCGATCAGGCCATTCGCAGGTTGCAAACGTTCCATCAAAGCAAGTTCCTTAACGAGACTATTTTTTTCGGACCCACCATCTCTGCGTCCAGAGTTTAAGGTGACCAGATTTCTCAGACAAAATCCGGGTACATTTTTGAGGAAATATTTTCCTTTGACATCTATGCTGTATTAAACAAGATCTCTCCAGTCGGCAGCAGAGAAACAGGCTACAACGTAAGTTAATAGGACAATTGTCCAGCTTGTATTTTCCTTCATAAAAATTCCTTGTTTTGTCGCTGACAGATTCAGATTAATATTGTAAGTGTCTGACAACATTATGGAAAGGATTTCTAAGGAGGTCGACTTTTCTGTTGAAGATTAAGAACCTTTTTTTCAAACATAAAAGTCCGCAAAATCGCGTTCGTTAAATCCACCAGACTCCATGTAAATATCAGTAATCTTATAGCAGCGGAAAATACTGTATTCTAAAACATCTCTGAGCTCTAATTACCTGAAATAAGAAGGATGGAAACATAATTTAAACCGATTTAAAGCAAAGTAAAAATGGAAAAAGAACTGAGAAACTGTTTCAACTTGTTAACATGTGGTTTAAAGGATCATATTGATCAGGGGCCCACTACAGGCTGATAATAATGTGTAGAATCCTAACACTACTACCATTAAGCAAAGGAGGAAGAACATAAACCATTAAAATAGGAGACAAAGGTTTAACATGTCTTTAGAAAGCAATCCCCAGACCCTCTGGGTTAGTAGGCTATACTTTCCACATTTATTTGGACCTGATGGATAAAATTCAGATTTTACAAACTTTAGGGTGTTTTTGGAGCTCACTAAAATGTACTGTTCAACCTGGTCTCAAGCCAATTTGTGAAATGGTCACGTTATTTAGATTTATTGATTTGTGTACATGTCACGATTTTCTCGTTTATTATGTGTACATGTCTCGATTTTTGAACGTGATCATTTCACAAACTGCAATGACACCAGGCTACTCTGGGGGACGCAACAACAAGGAAACGCCACACGCGGGACGGTGACAGAATCTCACGCTTGGACACGATACACGGTTTCTGGGGGATGCAACAACGGGGAAAAGAAACGCCACAACAATGGGAAGGTTGAGGTTAGGAATGAAGAAAGGGGAAAGGAACCGTCACACGCAGGACACACAGACAACAACGGGACGGTTGTGGTTAGGAAGAGTATAATGCGGAAAGGAACTGCAACATGCTTAACACAATTCCTGGTGAAAGTCCTGTGTTGTTCCGTCCCCCACCCTGACCAACCTCCTTGCACTTATCTTCGGCTTTTCAATATTACTTGCTACCATAGTCATTCTGTTCTCACGAAATAGACTTCCCATTAAAATACAATACTTCGAAATTTATAATCAAATTAGGGAAATAACCACATCAACGTGACCTGTACACGAATCAGTAGATTCAATTAAGTGACCATTTCACGAACTGCCATGAGACTGGGCTGTACTGTTTTACCATCGCTCCACTTCTATTGATTGTGCAAGGGGAAATTCACCTCACAGTGCAGCGCTGTTTCTGGGGACTCAACATAGATCTACATTTGGATTTCACTTCTAATTTTCATATTTCTACTGGCGGAGTCTATCAGTATCAGTGTCATCATTCATTATTTCTGTTGATGCATGTTTCCATTAGTAGAATAATTAAGCTCATAGGAAAATAAAATCAGATGAAAACAAAAGGTTAACAAACCAAACAAGATTTGCAAATTGGTTCAAATGTAGGGCTGCTCAATTACGGAAAAACTAATAATCACGATTATTTTGGTCAATATTGAAATCACGATTATTCAACACTATAATTACTGATTAACCTTTGGATATAATGGATAGTGTCCAAGGTATAGTGATAGTGTCCTTTATCTCACAGAAGGAGTCTCAGAGGAACCACAGGGTTAGCTAATGTTAACTGTTCCCAGACAACAGAGTTGGTTTTGCTTTTTTGCTCGCCGAATACTGTTGTGGCCGCCCTCCTTCTGCCATCTTTACTCCCGCTGAGTTTTTGAATTCCCACGGATGATATGCACACAACTTGCCGCCCTGACTGTATAGGCTAAGATAGTTTATGGCACAGAACAAAAGACAAAATAAGAGTCTTCTTGCAAAACAGAACACGGCAAAAAAATAGTTTTTTTCCTGATTGTACTATTTTGGTGATCGGTGGGGGCCAAAATCAAAATCGAAATTCAATTAATTGCACAGCCCTACTAAAATGGAGAAAATTAAATTGTGACTAAAAAAAATTTTCTGTGAGGTTGGGGGACAAAAAACATAAGTTGTCAAGTGGGGAAAAAATAAAAAATTTAAAAATCCTTTCACAAACCCCTGCTTATGAGTAGATGAAACCACTCTCTGATGACTTTGTTTGGACTCATTGGAATTAGATGCATGTCATTAACTTTTGAGGTTAAGGGTTTCAAACTTTGCTCCGGACCTTTGATTCATGATCCCTTCATGAGCATTTTCTCCCACAGTCGCCACTGGATTTGAGTGAATTAAGCGGAAAAACCAAAAACATGCGGAGTGCTTTACAAAATGAGACATTAAGCATTTCTGAAGTGAGCAGAGTTGGCTAATGCTGAACTTCTTACACCACATAACTACTGCCACTCTTTCCCTCTCTTTTTCTTTCTTTCTTCCCTCACTCTTTCTTTTGCCATCCCTCAGGTGCCCTTTTCAACCCTCCATCTCATTCTCTGCTTTTAGTCTATCTCTCTTTCTCTTCCTGTCAGTCTGCCTCTCATCAATACATTTATTTCCCTCTTCCTTTTCATTATCAAATAATTTTTCTCTCTATTTAACTTTCTCTCTATTTCTCTTGTCCCAGGCAGTCTCTGTATTTGTATGAGCAGTGGGGCATTGTGCTACTAATTAGCATCTTTCCGTGGTTCTGGACCAGGCTGGTGACCAGAGCAACGGCTTCACGCTTCACTGCTCACACACACTCACAAACACACACACTGAGGCAGCAAAGCACGCATTAATATCATGCTGTCACACAGAATGTTCTCTCTATTGACCAAGTCTCTCTCTCTGCATTAGACAAAGGCATATTCCAGCCCTAATGATGCAGAATGCTATGTGCTCAGTTTGTAAAATGGCTAAACATTTATGTTAAATAGAAATCACAGTTGATGTTGCTGGCATTTCAAAATATTCAACCATGATGGTCACGTTTTCCTTGTAATAACGCATAATTTTTGGGGCACTCTGGAGAAGCCAAAACAAAGTAGTGAGCCCAACAGTAGTCAATTTTTTATTTAGATACAGTAAACATTTGGAAATCCAAATTTTCAAAAAGAATATACAAAAGAAAAATGGAAATTAATGCTTGTTTCCATCTACTTCCATTACACACATTTTAGAAATTACAAGACAAACAGCTGGTGGCGCTAATTCTCCCATTGGGTGCCATTAAACCATTGCAGAAGAAGAGAGCAGCGCAAACAGTCCAAACAATGTAGAAAACACAATGTAAATATGGCATTTCTGTTTATTTCATTTTAAACCCCGCCCCCTCCATGTTAGCGGATGGATCGAAGACCAAACGAAAAATGAAAGTACATGTCAAAGACAGTTTTCCCAAAGTTGTTTTCTTTCATTTTAGGTACTCTCATCATGCTGATCAAGATTCATTTGTTTGATAGGATGGTTTTATCAGTTATTTGATGCTATACAAATGTTGTGAAACGGTATGTTTGACAGCTGTTATTGAGTCGCAATTGGTTGGGAGGGTGCATGGTTAAGACTTCATTTCCAAGGCTCCACTGTCCATCCCGATCACTACTGCACAGGCTTTGTCTAATTACAATCACAAGATGGCGGCGCCTGTATACGGGATATTTTCGCTTCACTTTTGTAAAGTGGGAGGTAATGGAGACGCACTGTCCACTATCCTTATATACAGTCTATGATTTTTTGTTGTGAGTTTTTTTTTCCACTTGTTAACATGGGCAACCTGAACATGCGCATGAAAGCAGCTGGATGGAAACGCACCTAATGACGTATCATCATCATTTAAGTTGATACAGTGAACTTGCTATCAAACTGGTCTTTTGTTGTTCTCCTCTCTAACTCAATTGAGAAAACTAGCGAGCCGCGCTGACCTGATAATACCAATCAACCAGAGAAATTATGTGTGGAAGCAATATGGATTCAACACCATGGATGGAAACATTGTAGATAAAAAGCTGAGGCTGTTTTTCGACCTTGTAAAATGCAGCTGACTTACAGTTGACAGTACAGCTTACTGATGGCACATTAAGGGTTCATGCAACACAAGTGTGCGTTTGCAGGCAACTGTGTGTGTGTGTGTATGTGTGTGTGTGTGTGTGTGTTCTTGAGGCTTTCTACTGGTATCAGTATAGGTGTCTGTTTACCTGATTTTGTAGTTTTTGTATGTCAGTGATGAAGTATGTCTACAGATGTGTGTGGAGTTTAATGGATTCCTTAGCTAGACAGATCTTTGGCTAAGCTCTACTGCGGCCCCTGCAAAGCTGTTATCTCCCCATACACTGTGTACACACTTCCTCCATGTGTGTGTGAGTGAGAGAGAGAGAGACATTGAGAGACAGAGAGAGAGACAGAGTGAGAGAAAGCCAACTTTTAAAGGGGGCTATCATAACATCCTCATGTTGCTTTGAACACACACACAACAACACATAGGACAGATTCACACTGGAAGTATTTTTTAGAGGAAAAGCCCTTGACCTATACATCCCTTTTTTATCCTCCTTCTCATCTAACTACGCAAACTTTAGTCCTTACTTAAGGGCTTATTCTAGGCCACAAGAACATCTTTCAGCTATTGTACTATTTCAAGTCCAGCTAGTCATGAATGTAGTCCTGTCATTATAGTCCAACAGGTGTAACTCCTAGGCTTGAGTTTAATTCTAGACTTAGTAGTTAAAGTAGGCGCTCATGGACAGAGACAAGTTGCCAGAGACCTGTTCCCTTCAAACTAAATAGTCTTTGAAGGCTTTTTGCTCACCCCCCCAAAAAAAAACAGGATAATTTGCTAGACATGCTGAACCACAGGACCTGCTAGTCAAGCAGTAGTCACACTTTTAACCTTACCCCCACCAGACCAACTTTAGTTCTAATCTAAACTCTCTAGTCCAACTTGCCCAATTACAGTTCTAAGTATCTCTAATCATTTTACAGAATGGACCCTTTACATTATGATGACAAGTCAAAAAAGTCCTCAGGTCTTTAATAAACCCCTGTTCCCTTTAAAGACCATAACTCAGAGTTAAATAAGACACCGCTTTTCTCAAGCATGGTAATACGAGTCCACACAAACACACACACTTTTTGTGTCTGAATGGGCAGTTAAATAATGCCATATGTAGCTGCAGCGCCTTAATTTCATTGCAAGGATTTTTTTTTTCTCTTGCTGCTTCCCATGTTGTGTTTGATTGATGGTCTAATTTACAATATTATCACACTGGCACAAACACACACACATGCATGCACACACGCTTGCATGCACGCACGCACGCACACACAATAAAAGTCAGTCTGGTGGTGTGTTCGAAGGCTGATTTGGCAGAGGCAGATCCAAATGTCTGTCGACAGGCTCAGTTAGGGATACTCTTATAGTGGGTTTCACTTTTTTATAGATAGTTAAAGAAACCTACTAAAATGATCTTTTACAGAGTGATATGAGTAACAAAGATGCATGTGAAAAAGTTTAATTTTTTTCTCAGTTACGCAGGACAATCTTTAGATCTTGCTGTGGACAATTTTCACAATTCTTTTACTCTGAGCTTAATAAATGAAATTTCAATCACCCCCATTGTATTAGAGTGGTGGCAGAAGTCTTAGCTCTGAATATCTAAACATCTTGAAAAACTAAACATGCCTACAAAGTCCATGTGTGATTTGGGTAAACTGACCCTTTAACATCTTCTCCCTTGTCCGTCTTCTCAAACACACAGCTTTAAAAACCTGGAAACAATTCAGAAGGCTGTGCAATGCAGTTCTATAAAGCTATTTGTTACTTGCTACAGGTCTTGAACACATATACAGTACACACTGTGTATTAATGTCTGGGCAGCCGTGTGTTTGTGTGATTTAGGGTTCAGTAATAATACCTCATTAAACTCTAACCTCTGTGATTAAACTACTGATTGAGCTGCAGCACATCTGCAGAGCTGACCCTTTGTGTGTGTGTGTGTGTGTGTGTGTGTGTGTGTGTGTGTGTGTTTTCAGGATTGTTTAGATATATGTTGACAGACACAACAGCATTTAACTACAGACAGTATGACTGGAAACAGGTATCTGTAAACAATAACCTAACCCAAGTATCGCAATATTATAGTAACTTAAAATATGGCCATAACTTCCACTGTACTGTGATTTTGTGATGATGTCTTTTTTTTCTGCTTTAAATACAAGACAATGGGGAAACCCAGTAAAAACATGTTAATGCTAACATTAGAGGCCAGGGAAATTAATTGCAGCTGTGGGCTTTGTGTTGCAAAGTGTGGGCATGTGCATGGTATATCGTTCTTTATTTACATTTTTTTTCTGAGAATAATCCCTAGGTTTACTATATGTATCGGAAATTTTGATTAGTCTGAAATACAAGCTATTTCTTGTTCTTCAATTGGCCGTTTTGGTAATGTTTCGACAGTTGCATCCATAGAATATATTTAAATGTAGTTTCAGTGATTGGTTAAGAGTCAGACGGATAGAAAAGAGAGACACACAAACACAGGAAAAGTGAGAACGAGAGATGTATAAAGGTTGTTCTAAATAAATACTGACAGCGACTGCATCAATCACTACACAAACCTGCTAAACACACACAGACACAGACACACACGGTTCCTGATAACTGCTTTTACAGTCCTTTGTCTGACAGGAAAAAGTCAGAGCAGAGTAAACGAAATAATGAAACAGTGTGTGGCCAAAGCAACAAGGAAGATGGAGAATGTTGAGTTCCTCTCTATTTAATGTGCTCATGTTATGCTCATCGTCAGGTATCATAATTGTATTTAGAGGTTATATCAGAATAGGTTTACATAGTTTAGTTTTCAAAAAAGACATTACATTTTTGTTGCACTGCACATTGCTGCAGCTACTCTTTTCACCCTGTGTTTTGAGCTTTCTGTTTTAGCTACAGAGTGAGTCATTTCACTTCTGTTCCATCTTTGTTGGGAGTCTCACATGCACAGTACCTAGGTAAGGACTACTACCCAGTTAGAAGCAGAGTATGAGGGCATGCCACGCTAGCAGCTAAGCGAGCATTATAGGCAAGGCGAGTGTGTTACAAAGTACGTTTGTCACGTAAGTAAAGGCTGGACTCTAATAGAACTCTTTGAAGCAGTTTGTGAACAATATTTTCTGTTGGAAATGGTAAGTCCCTTCAGGGTGGACTTTGGGCTGTTTCACTTTGTAAACGTATTCCATGCACAAAATGCATGATATGATACAATAAAGAAAAGGGAAAAAGCCAAAAAGCATCATATGAGGAATTTAAATCAAAAGTGTGTGCATGTGTGTCTGTGTCACCTTGGTCAGACAGTGTTCCCTTTCTTTAAAGTTTTCATTTAATATGCTTAAATTAATCCCAAAGATGGATTGCTAGTTATATAAGATGTGTGATGTGTGAAGTAGAATAAGCCATGTCTTTCAGTAATATAAGCTATACCATCTTTTGTTGTAGCCAATGATCTATTTATGCATGTAATATATATACTGTTACTACACACTTATATATTGTATTTAATGTCATTGTCAACTGCCCTCAATTAACCCAACATAGTTTTCAATTAGAAGAGAGTTCATTTGCATTCATCTGTGTCATCTTCTGTTAATTTGAAGTGAAAGCTAATTATTTGGATGTAGATTTGCAGACCCCCACTCCACAGGGAACCGTGATAAAGGCTGTAGGATGCTGAAATTGCATGCGTGTGTGTGTGAGTGAGTAAGTAAGTGAGTGAGTGTGTGTATTCAGTGCAGAGGTTAACCTCTTCCTTTTCCTCCCTAACAAGTAAAGGTCAAAGGTCCTGATACAAATGCAGGGAGAGGAGGAAAGAGGGCTGAAAGGATAAATTGTAAAAGGAGGCAGGAAAGGAGACTTGAGACTGATTGGATGCCAGATGTCTAATAAGGTCTATAAATAACCAGGTGACGGCTGATGGAGAGCCACTGAGCTGCCTGGTTCCAAGACAAACTCTTGTCACCTGTTTTTTAAATTTGATTTAATTAATTGTTTTATTAGACTGATCTCACACATGGAGCTTCAAGTACGCTATCCATGAGTCTCTGTGTAAAAGGCAGCCACGCAGCAAAGATGATTTGATACTTTAATTCCCCCCTCATGTGTTGGACATTTCAAAGTATATTCTTTTGCAACTTAAGAGTGACTAAAAGTCCCCACATTCCAGATTAATACAAAAGGAATGCAGTTTTTTCCTTATTTTCACTGCAGGAAATCAGAAGGGTTGTACACTAAACACTAAACATGTCACAGCAAATATGACGTACCTCATTTGAGAAATATTTGAATTCACCAACGTTTTGAAAATGGTGCAGTCTCTTTTTGTACGTGATAGAATTATAAAAATAAATGCTTCTGCCATAAAAACAGAAAATAAGACTCTTTGTTTACAAGTTTAAGTTACTGTTTAATTCTGCAATTCACCCTTTTAGTTTTTGCCTGTGACAAAAGTTAGTGGGAAAGAGTAGACTTTGAAAATATCTGGGAAGAAAAACTAAAACTGTTTGTTTTTAAAAATGTCTGGAAGTTTGACAAATTACTGACTTTCCTGTAAAAGTTAACACGGTCCATGATTTCAAAGTGTGAAATCTGAATAAACGTATCTGCCTTTTCATACCTCTGTCCTGACCTGTCGTTTAACTTCCTGTCTCTCTCTCCCCTGTCCTCCCTCCATTCATCTATGCACTTTCTTTTCTGTCCATCTGTCTACATTCTTCTCTTTCAGATAGCTGAAGTCTTATCGGTGAGGAGGTGCTGAGTACTGAGCAGCTCCACCGTAACAACAACACATTCCTGCCTGCTATGTGTCCGTGTGTGTCAGCTTATGTGTGTTTTAGTTTAAGATATGACAGTAAAGTCTGCACGAGTGTGTCACAGGGAAAAAGAAAGCAGGGTTTGTTTTTGTGAGGTGCGGGTGTGTGTGTGTTTTTGAAGATATGAAAGTGATGTGAAAATAGCATTGTGCGTGTGTGTGTGTGTGTGTGTGTGTGTGTGTGTGTGTGTGTGTGTGTGTGTGTGTGTGTGTTTGTGTGTGGACACATTCCACTTCACCATCTCCAAACCCGGCTGGCACTGCTCTGAAGGCAAATCACAACAGATGTAAATTGTGGCTGGATATTATTGCCATGCCAAAGCAAAGGACTGTGTGTTTGTGTGTGTGTGTGTGTGTGTGTGTATATATGTGTGTGTTGTTAATTTGGTATTAATATCAATCTAACAGTTTAAAAAATATCAGATTTTTTATTTAAAATAACAAAAATTATCAGGTATCGTTTAAATTCCATCATGAAAAAAGATTCAATTCAATTCAATTTTATTTATATAGCGCAAAATCACAACAGCAGTTATCAGGTCTAGACCATACTGTGTGATGTTATTCACAGAAACCCAATAATTCCCGCCAAGAGCCAGCACTAGGCCACAGAGGCAATGAAAAACTTCCTTTTAAGAGGCAGAAACCTCGAGCAGAACCATTGCTCAGGGTGGACGGTCATCTGTCTCGACCGGTTGGGGGGTGAGAGAAAGAGAAAGAGAGATATAGAAAGACAGACAGAGAGAGCGAAAAACAGACAGAGACAGAGATGACACAGACAAACAAAGAGAGAGAGAGAGAGAGGTTGAATTGTAGCAGAAGGTGTCAAGCAGGAACATGGAGGCAGCATGTGACTCCAACCACAGATCCAGACTCCACAGCTCCAGAGCCAGTTAGCTGAATGCTCTGGCTCCCATTCTACTTTTGGGGACTCTAGGAACCACAGGTAACCCTGCATTCTGGGAGCGCAGTGCTCTAGTGCGGTAGTAAGGTACTATGAGATCTTTAAGGTAAGATGGTGCCTGACCATGAAGAGCTTTATAGGTAAGAAGGTTATTATTAAGCTTAATTTTAACTTTTAGTATCAAAATTGTATTACAATAGAGAAATATTTTTTTCTCAAGAGAAACCTTTGATGAAACTGGACATTTGTAAAATGCTTTGACACAAATTTGAGCTGACTTTGCCCTGCTTAACTGCCAGCATGGATCACTGGCTAATTTACAGCATGTTACCTGATCCACCAAGGGAATACCATCACAGGTGTGTGTGTGTGTGTGTGTGTGTGTGTGTGTGTGTGTGTGTGTGTGTGTGTGTGTGTGTGTGTGTGTGTGTGTGTGTGTGTGTGTGTGTGTGTGTGTGTGTGTGTGATACAGGATCTGTGGTAATGCTATTACCCGATCAGCATCTCATTTCCACCCCCAGTTCTTTGCCTGTGATGCTATCTGCTCCATTTATGAAGATATGATTACAAACATGGAGCTTTTCAACCAAGTGCGATGTGCATACCTGAACGCATGTGTGTGTGTGTGTTTTTCTGTTTTTTTCTCTCTACGTTAATACTTAAGAACCAGTGTTGGAAAGTTATGAAGTACCTTTACCTTTACTCAAGTACTGTACTTAAGGCAAATTTTGAGGTAACTGTGTTGTACCAAGTATTTTAATTTTTTATTTTTATTTTAACAGCTTCAACATTAAAGGGATTTAAATATTAATGTATCCATAATTGTAATACATATAATGTATATTGTTATGGAATGGGTCTTTCTGCATAATGCTTACTTTTACTTTTGGTACTTTAAGTATATTTTGGTGCTAATACTATTTTGTGAGATTTTAAATGCAGGACTTTAACTTGTAACAGAGTATTTCTACACTGCTGTTTCTACAAAACAATGGTATTACCACGACAACACTGAATGTAGGGGGGGTGTCACTTTATTGAAACATGTATAGCTTGTTGATTTTAATCAAAGAAAAGACAATTGCAAAAGCATATTGCTAAATGCACATTAAATAAACTAAGGTGTATAGAAAGTATGCATGACAAGTAGGAAAAATACAAAAGGAATGGATGGACAAACATTCTGAGAAAAAAAAAACCACAGATTTACAAAGGAAAGGTTGAAGTATGACTGACAGTGGTGTCCTCTGGACAGAGAGTAAAGAGTGTAAAAGCAGAGCTGCCATTCTGAATCCCGTAAATGGCTGCCAAACTCCAAGCAGAAGCAGTCAGGTGAGGGGCAGAGATCCAAGACAAGGAAATGAAGAAGCCTTCTTCATAAAATCAAGAAGTCCCCTTCTGCTCTCCCTCAACAAAACTCATTGCCCTGAAGCAAAACACTGAACCCCCAGCTGCTCCAGAGGAGCTGCCTCATGGTCAACACTACAAGATTACACTTGAACTGGGCAGTTCCCAGGCGTGTGTGCTTGTGTGGATGTGTTTGATGTGTGACCCTTGTTCCTCTTTGACTATCCCCAAAGCAACTCCTGTAGAAGAGAACAGGGACAGTGTCAGGGGCAATTTCTGCTACAGCAGACATTTATCAGGCAGATTTACACCACATTTGTCTAAATCCAACAGGACAATCAGAGTGCCAGTGGCATGTGTTGATAATAGGTTTATTCTAAAATCAGACCTCAGCAGCACATAAATTGGCAATAATGTCCACATATTTGCTGTCCTTAACTAAAAAACTATTGGTAAAATTACAGTAATGTAACTGTAACTGTTTTCTGATACACCTTATTATACAGTATAACATTGCTCACATCCAAATATGTTGCAAATTGTAAAGCACAGATACATAGACCTGAGACTTGAGGAATGGAACATTTATTTAGCGCTTTTACACTGTGCCAAAGGGCTTTACAATTTGCCTCTCATTGAGTCAATTACGATCTGAGTGGAAAAAAATCCCTTTTAGTGGACAAAAATCAAGGGTGCACAATTTCCCCATTAGGTTACATTGTAGTCCGGTTCACGCTGGCCCGTTAACGCGTTCTCGCTCAATACGGGACCATTTTCAAAGATTTTTGGTCACATCAGTCTATTAGACACAAATGCATGAAATGAAAACCCTTAAAACCCCTTTAAAAATAGCTCTGCTTCAAAGTACATGTTCCTCTAAGATTTGAGGTTGTGACATGGTTAAATATGAAACCCCATTTTGGTGTAATCATACAGTATATGAATGCTCTTGGCAAAAAGTCTTCCATCACTATAGAAACTAAAATCTGCAGGATTTATGGTTTGATTGGAGCCACAATTGGTGCAGCCTTCTTTGAAAGCATGGATCAAATCACATAGGGTATACATTTTATCTGGGTTGTCAGGCCTCCTAAAATTCAGTTTAATTTAATTTTCTGTTAGAAGATATGAGACTCACTGTGCTCTACACAAAGGAATCTAGCTGTACAGCAATTTCCACCGTTTTTTACTCCAAGAGACTAAAGTCATAACATCAAAGCTACCAGCGTGCTGGTAACAGACAACACCAACTCACCAGGAGTCAAGCTACCATGGTAGGATGGACGCACATGCACACGCACACGCGCACGCACAAGCACGCACGCACACACACACACACACACAGACACACACACGCTTGCGCGCACACAGCTCCATGCTGCTAGCTTATCTCTGATCCACCATCTCCCTTCCTGAGGTCCGAATCTGATGAAGCACTTTACTTCAAAGTGTGTGTGTCTGTGTGTGCAACATACTGTATGTGTGTTTTTGTGTGTGAATTTAATGGAAAGCACCTGTGCACGTTGATGTGAAATATGTTTTGGGAAACAATAAGTAGATGTGGATGGATAAAATGATGGATGGCGAGATTAAAGGAACGAATATGTAATTTGTTTAATCTGTAAAACAATGATCACAAAGAAGTTTTGTTGGTGAAGCTTAAGAAATAAATAAATATAGATCATGATTTGATAGAGAAGATGGATGGATGCATAAAAAAGAGACAGAACATCCAGATGGGGGTGGTGGGATGAGGGGGCTTCCTGAGGATGAAACAAGGACCTGAATTGGATTGAATGACTGAGGTAGAAAGGCTAAGGAAGGATTGGAAATGTGGATGAAGGGCTGGAAAGAGTATGGAAGAGGGAATAATGGAGATTGGAAGAGGGATAACAGTGATCACATAAAGCAAAATAAAGATAAAAAATAGAACACAGCAGGAAAGAGTAAGGAATAGAGGATTCCAAGCGATCTGAGGGGATTGTACAAGATGGGTGAAGGGATGGAAGGGAGGATGAGGAGGATAGACCACAGTTGAGAAAGTAAATGAGAGACAATTGAGGCAGCGGGCGAGGCACATTTCAGTTGGAGTAAGTTCTTATGACTGGAGATTTAAGGGGTTTTGGAGCAGTTTAAGGAGTACGGATACAGCAGCACTCCTTCATACTCATTTGTTATTCTTTTTTGAGAGAGATTTAGCTTTATTTTACAGTGGATATAGACAGGAAATATGGCAGACAGAGCAAGTTAGTATTTTGCCAAAGGTTAAGCACACAGTCTTGACAACATCTACAGGCTTTGTCTATATATATACAGTATATATACTGTATATAGTACAAACATGGGCATGGGTAGCTCTGCTATAGCTGTGTGTTTGTGTGTGTGTGTGTGCATGTGTGTGGTTCTGCAAAGCAATAAATAACATTGTAACGGCAGCCACACACTTGAATAGGAATATAAATATATGCTAGCAAATAATAACAATAAACCCACTATTAATTACATTGTCTGTATGCAGAGTAACTACTTCTGCATGTAAATAATGCACATAAAATACAAACGTGAGGGCAAGGGCATTCAACAGTTACCAAGTTGATGGTGACTGAATCAGAATCTTTCAAGGTCCCTTCAACAATCTGCTAAATTAACACCAGACTAGGAGGACACGCAGTAACACACACACAGATTTGACCCTTTTTAACGAGAGGTCACAGGAAGGATATGCTTGTTTTTATTGGGTGGTGTTGATGGTCTGATTTTTTAATCTTACTTCCGAGAAGAGTTTCAATTCAATCCCCAAATCATTCACACACTACTATAAAACTCTATATTATAACATTGATGTAAATCTTTATGGGCAACAAAATCAAAATCTATTGTGTGTATTTTTTTGTGATCACATTTTTTATTTTATTTTTTATATTTAGAAAAAACAACAATGCAAACACAATTTTCACAAACAACACACCAGAACACAGGAACACAGGGCCACAAAAACCACAGAGAGGAAAAATGGGAGGGAGGGAGACAAAACAACACGTGCAGAGAAGAAACAGACACAAACAGACACACACACACAACACAAGGGACCAATCACACACGCAAATAAAAGAAAACGCTACAGTATTGACCTTAAGGACTCAGCAATGCTGTGTCAAGCCTTTAAAGTATTCCCCAGGACTCCACCCACACAAGCTGTTCCATATATGTGACATCCAAAAAAGACAGGATCCATGAACAAACAGATCCAACGGTTTGCAATCCTCCTCTTAGCAGCCGTAAGTCCAGAAACACAGCACGTTTTTGAGCTTTAAAAAGTTGAAAGGCTGAAAGGTTATTCATGCTCAAAACATTGACAGTACCGGGTATAGTAACAATAAATAAGGTGGAAATTTTGGATGAAAACACTTTTCAGAGCAACAGAGTAGTTATGTTTAATGATCTGGTTTAAGCAGGGGAAGACATCAATGCCTAAATATTTAAACTGCTTAACAATGGGAATGTCTGCAGAGAAGGTTGAGTTGCTGGCAGAATTATTCATAAAGCTAGAAGGTGAGGGAGAGACTGAGAGGGGTTTTCTAAAAAGACCAAAACATCGTCCACAAATGATGAGAGATGATGCTGTGTGCTGTGACACCATAATTGATTGGCGAATGGCTTGAGCCAGCAGCTCAGGGACAACCTTGCCGGGAGGATCTAGAAACTGGAGATAAAGAGGAGGAGGTGCGTCCGGTTAAACTGAGTGTTTAGAGTACTCAGTCTACCACAATTCCAACAACAGCAACTGGTTCCACACTAAATTAACATCAAAATAAACACATTTTTCATCAACAGAAACTAGAAACAAAAAGCACAAAATACCTTTTAGAGGAAACTCTAGCCTAGCAGTCGCCCAGCTAACCTATGGTGGTAATAAGGCCATTTCAAGCTAGGTTGAGATAGCATTCAGAATAATCATGTTATCGTATCAGACAACAGTGCAACAAAAATCAGGACACATTAAGAGAACAAGACAAACCAATGTTCCGTGTTCATCAGGCAGTTGTTTCAGTCCTGGTCCTCCTCCACGGCTCCCTCTGTGACAGAATCCAAAGCGGCAGCTCTCCCCACCGCTGCGGCACGGGGCTCACATAGTCCTTAGCTTTCCTGGCGGAGGTGAATGCTCTGTACTGGGCGCCATCTCTGATCTTTAGAGTTTCCGGATGAAAGAGGAATAAATCAAGACCCTTGACTCTTGCTGAATCCATGGTTTGATAGAAGGCTTGCCGCAGAGGCATGAAATTAACACCCGGCCACCCACCAAGTGTAACACTGTCAATCTACCTGCCACGTTGGCTGTTAGCCAATGAGAATTGAGTTATTCAAACACGTAACTATCAGTAAGCAGGGAACGCAGTTGCTTACCGGCCTGGACCAATCAAGGGTATTTTAATTACTCGCAACAATCCCAGCAGTCACACATGCAGCCACTGACCAAGCAGGTGTGAGAACGGGTCAAATTAATTTCCTTGATTCTGATATGAAGATGAGACATGTGTGACTCGAACATCTCCCATTAACCAACAAAACATACAGCGAAAGACGTCCTGCCAACCTGTAAACATTTTAACATCAATGTCTGCTGTTTTTTCACTGTAAAGTTGCTTTAAGTTTCTGTTGTTTCACTCCGATCAGCTCACTGCAGTGGGCGGGGCTGCTCTGTTCCCCCCGCGACTGATGTGCGCACACACACAAACACACACAATCACACACAGTGGATGCAGTATGAACTGCAGATGAGATGTACAGGATCTTTACATCCACCCGCCCCTGTGGCAGGTGGTCAAAAAAGTTGACTTCATGTCCTACTTGCAGCCGCTTGACCATAAAGTTGCTGTATTAGGGGGAGAAGCAAATTTTCCGGCCCTGAATGACGAGCGGAGATCAAAAATGTTGTTGCTCAATGTGCAAGTTATTAAGAAATTAAAGCTGCGTAATAATAGAGTCTCTTCTTCTTGTGCCAATCTAGATGACTGATACCAATAAATGTCAATAGAAGTCTATGAGTCACAGTCGCATTAATGGAAGTGATGAAATGCTTGCACATCCAAACAGTTTTTCTGAGGTTGTTGGGATGTTTGTTTTAGAGAAAAGAGAGAGAACGACAGACGAGGGGAATGAAAGGGACAGAAAGTAGAAATGTTATCCAAAAGTGAGTAGGAAAGGCAAAATAACAAACATTTATTTGACAGAGCAGAAGAAAACCCCTTTTGAAAGTGGCTTATTAGATTTCACTGTACTCTGCTTTTAAAGAGCCAGGAGTTTGGGACAAAATTATATGCTTTAGAGCACTGTTAGCAGAAAATTCTGCCTTGAGTAGCAAAAGCTAAGACATTTGTCTCAACTGTGGAGAGGCCAGCTATTCATTTTGAGCAGAGAGCCATGTAATTCACTGCTTTCCCAAGCACAATGTAAACTAAATTATGGGTTGTAATACAATGCATGGCTTACATTGATAACAAGGCCATTCGGCAACAAGGGAAAGAGTCAGAAGGTTGGCCCATGCCCATGTGCGAGTCATTATCACATGTATACACACCCTCACACACACACAAATCATTGTCATGTGCAAGATGACACTAAACTTTGCTACGAAAGTCTATTGAGGCCAGATAAAGTGATAATCTTTGGATTAGTTCACTGAAGCGAACAGAGATAGCTCAGGTCTTTATAGTTTCAACTAAACATTGGTTAGAATTATTTACTGTAAGCTCAGACCAGAGAAAGGGAAAGAAAAGTTTACATCGCTTTGCATGGGCCCAAGATTTCCTTTCCCAGGATATTAATGAGGAAATGACACACACTTGTAAAGAAAGAAAGAAAAAAGGAAAGAAAGAGAGAGAGAGAAGAAGGAAAAAATAGGGAGTGAGGGATGCAGGTTTCAGGGGAATGAAGGCTGGTGATTAATCCCGCTTTGAGTTGACTCCGCCGGGAATTCCATCAAAAGGACAGAGTAAAGGGGATTTTAATTGCTGTTCCCTCTACGTTTCCCAAAACGCTTACCTACCCTTCCCTCCCACCACCACCACCATTCCATTCCTTCCCCTTTTCCTCCGCCATCCTGGTGAGGGGGGTCGCCCTGGAATCCGGCAGGCCTCCCACCACACACACACACACACAAACACACACACACACACACACACACACACACCCACACACACAATTACTTTCAGATGTGGGGCAAAAGCAAAGGTAGGCGTGTGCTTAAAATGCCACCTCACCCTCTACGACCTATGTAGCTCCTCCTTTTAGTATTTGAATGTGTGATTATCTTGCTGTTTGCTGAAGCCCCACCTGTATTCAGTTGCAGTCTAATGCAGAGTCCTGGTAGTACTAAACCATCAGTCCTACTCAATGTATTGATAACCTTAAACTACGGACTGACCCTTTTGTGGCTGTTAGGCACGTCAGCATGGATAAACTGCCAGTAAAGTGTGTTCCTGCCACATCTGGTGGATGTGTTTCATCCTTCGGCTGTGGTGACTATCAGAGTAGAGACAGGGGACCCATCAGAGGTCCTTGAAGGAAACACTGCGGGTCCCCAATAAAAATAAAGAAGTTTAATTTCTGTATTATTTCACCTACCAGTTCGCTAAATCGGAGAGTGTAGTTACTGTGCCATGCAGCTGTGTATCCTGTCCAATGTGCCACTTCATTTAAAATTGAAAGACCTTACTGGGTACTTTTTTAGATATACACACATTCCAAGCATGTACAGGAGTTATTTTAAAAGAGCAGTCCATTGATTTTACTCTTGAAGTTAAATTTGCTCATTAAAGAGAGTGCTACTCTAAAATCAGTTGCTATGGTGTCTTTCTGTGGCTCGGGAGGAGGTTTCTGATGTTTGAAAAATAATCCTGATGATGTCAGCAGGATTATGTCACCTTGGGCTTTGAGACACCAACATTTTTAGACAAATTCATGGTCGACAAGACTTTGTGGTTGGTCAATTGAGACTACTATCTGCAAACATCTTTTATGTTGGATTTCTCTCTGATTGATTTTTAAATTAAGCTGCAAAATTGCCATTTGATTCCGAAGGACTCAAATCGCAATTGTCTGATGTTATAGATGATAAAACTTGTTTTTGCTACTCTGAAAATCTAGAGTTCTCGCGAGAGCCCAATTCCAATTTGCTCAGCGAGTTACTCTGGCTTTGAGTAATGCTGCTCATTAACTATACACTTGTAGCTGAGCTGCATCAATCACATCTGTGTATCTGATGTAGGCGGACCAGAAGCAAGCTAAACAGATGACGAAAGTTTAGTCTACCAGCTAGCTCTGTTGGTAGCTAAGTGTATGGGGCTCTGGATACGTTGCCCTGTGTGTTGTTGTGATTGGTCGTAGTGTTATCCAATTGTGGGCAGTGAGATTTTCAAAAACACGCTTGGTGCCGCCCCTCAAGATGGGCGACTTTCATTACTTTCCAGGCTGCGTTTCTGCTATCAATACGCAACTGCTGCTGCAATGGTAAGAAGCTATACAATAAAAGGCCTTAATACACAACATGATTGGATGACGTTTCCTACACAGCCTGCATTATTGTTCTTACACTAAAGAAATATAAGATTTGCATTTACAATACATTTTTAAAGTAAAAGCTGCAGCCAATCTTTTAATAAACAGCTGTTAACCAAAGAAAAAAAGCAATTTCAGTGGCTTTGGTATAACTTAATGTGATGCCATATCTAATAATATTCAGGCAATTATGTACTGAAATGAAGGCAAATGCTCAACAATTAAACAACAAAACAAAGTCTACCGAGAATGGCAAAATGTTTCCCCACCGGCTGCTTTAACTATACTGAAGAAAATATGATAGGCTGTTAAAATCCTGTAATATATGAGTCCCTGGACTTAAGCAGCACCAATATTCTGTTTTACTCATTTGAGATGCATGGAGTAACTGGAAGAAAAATTCCCAAATGCCGTGCTGTACCATAGTGGTGTACATACTGATCCTCAGACATGAACCCTTACATTCCAGGAGTTTCACTGTTTTCTGATGAGCGGCATGACGGTATCAGGTTTAGTGTCCTTCTCAAGTGTCTTTACATCTATGGCAACATGGAAATGAAAGCTGTTAATATCCAGCAGTGGGACTGTCTTACTACCCCACAGGTGTGACAGACGTTAGTATAGATTGCCTATAAAGAACAATGCATCCTTTTTGCATGCTTTATTTGAGTGGACCAAACAGTTCCACAGTCTTACTCTGTTTAAATCCCCCACATCCTCTTATTCACCTCGACCTCCCCCTTTACCTTCCCTTTACATCAAACAGTATCAAAGTAACAAGGTCAGGGCAGGGCGTCTTTAAGTTGAGATAAGATGGTGGTGTTTGATTTCGACCACAGCTAGAGGTCTGACTGTCATGTCATGGATAGATGACTTTAACAAACTTTCCTCAGATGAAACCACCAGGCAGTAGAAATGTACCTCCCGTTGTGGCATCATATGGCCTTGGTTAGACAAGAGGGCAATTTTGATTGCATGGCGGAGTTGTCTTTAGATGGATCATAAAAGGGCTGCCAGAAAATAACTTAATCAGTAAATAACTTTAATTACATATTTATAAATACTATTTTAGTAGTTCAACAGTTTAATTCCCAATTTGTATATACTTTAGCACATTCTTTCCTTTGTTTTTTATCTGTAATTTTTGAATTTTTGTTTCTATCCTGTTTATTATTTATAATTATTTAGTATGTGTGTTTGATATTTTGTTGCTGTAGTACGGAAATTTCCCAATTTGAGACCAATAAAAGTCTATCAATCTATCTATCTATCTATTTACGGTATTTATCAATCGATCGATCACATGTAAATGCAATAACCCCCCTCATTGAAACAGTACAAAGTCACCATTGATTCTAGTTGTAATTTGATGGTCCTATTTGCACGTGGTTTAGAAAAACCTAAAGAGAATCATATTTTAGATGTTATGTTTCCATAATCTTTCTCAGTCAATACAACACTATCAACACATGCTCACATGCCCTTGGGATCATATGGTCCTTGTTAAATACTTTTTAAAATGTCTCCTTTTAAAAACTACTAAAAATATGCTTTACAATGCAGCAGAGTAATGTTTTGGTGTCTGTGCCTCGGGAGGGCAGCCACAGGATAACATCTTTGCTGTTGATGTTTGAAGGAACAGAGTGTAAGTGCTAGTAGTTCCATGTCCAAACATATATCAAAGAAGCACAGGGAAACTAATAGTGTTTATGTGTGGAAAATACTGCTAACACATAAATCAGTAAGATAGAAATTTCTGATAGTGTTTGGATTAGTAGAAGCATAGAAGACAAGCATGTTTTCCTGACGCACTATGTGGACAAATCTTTATCATGCTAAACAGCAGAAGAAGAAAAAACATTTTTATGGAATGGTGTCTCTTCTAGCTACCTGACCAATTTTGATAAATTCAGAAAGTTAACACAGACCGTAAACAACTCCAGTTGAAGACAGACACAAGGCTGCAACTGTTAAGGAAGCGCACAGTCAACATATTCCCATCTACATTTGGGGTTTTAATGAACATCATGCTTGGATGAAACTTTGATTAACAAGCCAAGACGTGAACCCTACTAAACAGTATGAAAAGAACTGTAATACTATGAGTATCCAATTGTTTTACTCTATATTTAATGGTTACCTCTACATGCTCCAATGAAAACGATCATATTGAACGTTTCCATCCACCACATAGTTTGTAACTCAAATATGTGCACAACATTTCAATGGAAACTCAATTATGGAGAAAAACATGATAAAGGAAAGACATTGCTCCCCAAATACAGTGATTTCTTAAAGAAATAGTTTGAAATTTTATTTATTTGCCTTCTTGCTAAAATGTATTTATCTATTAATGTATGTATTAGGGCTGTAACGATATGCAAATTAAAACCAAAATCTCGACACTCAGTTTCACAAACTTGTGTTGCGGAATAAGAAGGCGGAATCGCGACACACCCCTACCAACTCCCAGAGTGATCCTTCCCGTCCAGATCCAATGCTACCACATCTTTAACTTACTATTATTATCAGTCCTTTTGGTTCCTTATCCCTGTTTTGTCTGGTAAGTTTAGCTAACTGTAAAACAGCTAAAAGCAAAATAACATTTTTATTGCAGAGTTAGAGAAACAACAGATAGAAATGCGGACTTTCAAACAGACTGACAGTGCCAACAGAAAGAACAACATACTGTAAAGAATGACAGTAACATCATAGAAACGGTAGAAATAGGAAGTATGTGTGCTCCTTAAAAATTAGCATGCATTGTTTTCCAGTTAATTATATTAACGTCTAAAAATCTGTTAAACAAGATACTGCCTATACAATTTCACCATCTATACACAAATGTAATTAGAGAATGCACGTGTCCAGGGTGGGGCTGCATGGGCGCGGTAATGCGGGCGGTATGGCTACAGTGCCAGGGCTGAATAATTGTTTCAATTCAATGTAACTGAAGCTGCGAGGTTGGACGTTACAGCCAACAGCGCCAGTAATTAATGGATGCGCTTAGGTGCTCTTTGGGTGCACTTTGCCTGACCAAACTTCTTGAATATTTATCATACAGACATAAGAGTGGTATTAGTCTTTGCATCTAACACTTTGTAAGAAACCTAATTATTGAAAACGTGTTTCCCAAAATGTTGAGCTACTCCTTTGAGGCCATACTGGTATATATCTGTCTATATTTTGGCACCCTCTGTTGAAAAACTGTTGTTGTGTCATTAGTTTTGTTCACACACTGACTTGTTGATCTCACTCTAAAATGTAGTTGGACCTTCTCACACAAAGACTAAAACAATTTGTTTACTGAACATCAGATGAGTCGGATATGTTTATGTAGTCCATATTTTTGAAAAGTCAAACAAAAAAAGTATTTTTTATTTTAATGACAATGCTTCCATGTTGTGGGTAAATACATTAAAATAAACTGAAGATTAAAGACAAGGCCATATAAGATACAGTCGTTTTACACAGACTTGCAATTGTGTGGGAAAGGACGAAAAAAAAATCTCTTTAAACAAAAACTCATTATGTTCTCTGTCCTCATGTGTGGTACAAACCACCGGGTAGGAACATATTATTTTGCTTTGTGTATAATAGAAAGGGCATGTAGAAACCCATGTCGAAACGCAATTCATATTCTTGCAAATAAACTCCAGAGTAGTGCATGTTATCACTGCTGCTGCATTGAAGTGATAGCTAACTTTGTTTTTTTTTCCTCAATGAAAAACAGAGAGAGCAATGTTTACAGACACCATGTAGGACACGAAATGTAAACAGGCAGACGGCGCAGGAAGAAGCAATATGACGGCAGATTTAATTAAACACAGCCACAGGAGATGAACATAAGATATCATGAGACCAAGTTTGATGTTGTAACATGTCTTCATGATCAGATCTCCATAGTCACATTGACAGTGGGTTAGTAGAACAGAGAAAGATGCTTTAACCCTTTGTTCCCCAAACACGGTTGCTAAAAACACATGCTTCATTGTAAAGGGCTAAGATACACAAACAATTGAGTATTTCTTGATCCTGCGGCTTTAATCGCCTTATGATGTGTAAGAACAACACATGTTAAAATCTTGGACTTTGTTTACCAAGCTGCTGTTTAGAAGCCTTGTGTGGTCCCAAAATCTACAATTTTTTAAAAATAATTGTCATTAATAAGAAAAGTGTAACTTATCACATCAAATCAAATGCATCACATCAAGAGTTTCTTGTTGAACTCACCACTCTGTGTCAGGCATGTTTCTAGTTAGCAGCCAACAAGAGTGTCAGATCATAATCAACACGACACCTGCTGGGACTACCCAGAAGCCCCTGCTCATATGGGCCACATTACCAGTCTATCTAATTGACTGGCTCCCCTGTGTGAGCTAAAATTGCTGCGCTGTGATTGGTGGAGCTGTAGTATTTGAGCTAGCTGGGTTTGTGAGTGTGACACCGCGAATCTGTGAAACGCCCCTTAGCTGTGATATAATCACAACATACCACGCCTGAAATGAGCTATTGCTTTTCTAAAACGGTCAAGTATGGCAATATGAAAGTTATAGGCACACTCCAATTTACTTATAGATTTTTTTAATAAATGATAATGTTTACAACAGAATAGGCCCTCCTGGGCTGGCTGCCTGCACATACCATGATGGTTGCTATGAAACATGGCCTACACTAGCAGCTTGTATGAGCTATTTGTTTTGCTTAAAGGGTTAGTACGGATTCACCAAAGTCACACAATAACACAAACAAACTAACCGGTCGAGGCCGATCAGCACCTCACCAGGAGTCTGGGGGCTTTGAGGAGAGCATAGATAACAGCTTCAGTTCCCCGTCGGATGATGAAAGAGATGGCATCATGCAGGAAAAAGCATTCTTCATATTTAATGAATGAACTCCAGGTGACTTGCCCGAGGCTGTAGCCGTAAGCTTGTGGTTTCATTAAATGCAAAATGTTGCTACATCATTTGTTTTCAGAATGATTTTACACCCAGGGAGGAGGTCTGTGTTGTGTTCCCTGTAATTTAGCCACTCTGCCAGCCTCCTCTGTCAATCCCATGATCCTCAGGGAAACATTCTCTTTAGCCCTCAAACAATACCAAGCCCTTCTGGTACATATTTTACAACCAAATGGTGTAATAGGCATGCAACAATGCCAGAACACATTGTGCAGGAAAAAATAAAAAATATATATGTGCATGTTTTCATACACACACACACACACAAACACATGCACTCAAAGACAAACACACAATAAAAGTCAATAAAAGTGTTTTAGGATGCTCAGGAGATCAGAGTTTTAAGACTTTCTTCCTGCTTTCACTCCTGCATACCCAACACTTTTCAATTACTATCATTCTGCTGAGTGTGTGTGTGTGTGTGTGTGTGTGTGTGTGTGTGTGTGTGTGTGTGTGTGTGCGCACCCACCGTTCCTCCATCAGTCCATGTGAGTCTGGAGCACGATTAACAACCTCTGTTCTGTGGTAGCCGGCAGCTAAGGTGGAATGGTTCGAGTTAGGAGGAGTAATGGCGTGAAAAGAAAGCTCAAAAAAAGAAGAAAGAAAATAAATGCACTAAATGCACTCAGTCTCCATTGTCGTCTCCTGTGACAGCGGAGGCTGAAGCTATGTAAGCCTCATTTCCATCCGGCTTACTCACTTGTTAATAAACTGACTTTTTTCCTCACCTACTTGAACTCTGCTTTACTCACAGTATTTTGATCAGAGGAAGCACAGAAGCCTGAACGACTCTTGTTACTGATGCAGCATTCTTGTATAGTGTAAAACATAAACCATTGAGTAGGCTACTCTAGTACTGTGTGTCCGTAATGATGACAACATGGGACTCAGTCTAGTTAAATCCAAACAGAAATGTCAGAGTTAGTAAAGAAAGGTTTTTAGTCAGTAAAGCGAAGAAAGATTGGGGATTGTGTGATTATTGTGTCCAAGGACCAAGGCAGTGATCCATAAAAAAGTAATTTGTTTGATTAATTGACTATCAATCTTAAAGAAAGAGATCAGCTATTTCAAATATATCTTGTTTTCACTTTCTGCCCAGACTCTCAACCCACATCCAGATGCCCAAATGCTGCAAACTGTGACCTTGAATGGAGTTTACTGCAGTGGAAGCAGACTCCAACCACAGTCAGTGTACTACTGCACACTGAGTTAATCACACTTTCTATTAACTTTTATTGGTTACACACATGTAATGACATGTAATTGAGTAGAATGCAGAAATGTGGAAAGCTACTTGTCTTAGCTTTGGAAAGATCCACCGGGCTGGTTCCAAACAATGTGGGAAAAAAATATGAATAGAGCCACACACACACGCACGCACGCAAGCACGCACGCACTAGATTTTGTTTTGCAAATCTGCAAAACAAAATCTTACCAATAGCTTTTTTCACCATTTGTTCCTATAGGTGTCTAGTAACACCTCCCAATTAATCCATGGCCACATCCTCGGGGAAATGCCTGGGGGGCCAATCAAAGTTGGGGTGCCCAGAGGGAAAACGTTCTTTTTTCACCAATATTAGCATTTGAGATATCTACCTAGTGGTTGTTAGGGGTGCTGAATCTATCCCAGCCATTAGTTTTGGAAGAATGATTCCCTAATCCCTTCTTCCCCCAAATCCATAGATCTGTCATATTTAGACTTCTTCTAAACCAGGGCGCACTTCCAACTTTGCATGGAATACCTGCAGATGAGGGACATATAAGTAGTTCTATACAATTTCTTTTGTAGATTAGGGTGAACTTGTGTGTGTTATAGCAGTGTTTTGCCGTTGAGGACGAGGCGGTTAGACCCCTCGTCTTGACATAGATAGCACTGCCGATTTCGACCAGCTCACCCGGAGACTGAAGGCAGGACACATTCAGAAACCCGTATTTCACTCAAAACAGCATGAATGTTTTTTTCCGAGTTTGTATTTGTGTGGTGGCACCAGAGTTTCTTTTCATAATATGGGCACTTTAATGTAAAATCTAGTAAAATAGCTACATAAACAATCTACAATACTATCTCAGATTAAGATAATAGCTCATCAATGCCTCACGCCATAGTCATTTCTGGTATCCTCTTCCATACTGTCCTAAAAGGCAAGGCAGCTTGGTGAACAATTTCTCTTTTTTGACTACACAAACACATAATGCACAGGTCTATACAGCCACAATAATAGCTTTTCTGCAAGTATGAACAATAATCTCACTTTGATTTACTCAGTGAGCCCACTCTGAAATGACACAATTTAAAACACAATTAAAGTTGATCAACAACACAGTGGTAAACAATGGTTTATGTGGCTAAGCCACTAGATTTTAAATTAAAGTAATGATAATATGTTACTTGATCTTGATTACAATACTTTATCTCGGATTGTTAAACTCCTTCCTATTGGTCAGAGAGGCCTAGAAATGAATGAAATCAGGGATCAAAGACATGACTCCCGGAGGTTGTTCTTTATACTCCAGGACATGAAGAGGAAGTAAAAAAAAAAAATTAAAGTGAAAGAGAAAAAGAACAGAAGAGGAGAACAAAGGAAAGATTAATGAGGAAGCAAGAACAAAACAGAAACATTATGAGGAAATATAATATGAGTATATCTGCAATTGAGAAATTTGTCTAAATTATAACACTCACACATTAACATTAGCCAGGAAACGCACATGTTTAGTCTCTGCAGTGAGAAGGAATCTGTAACAGTCGATTACCAGCTGGGCACACATTTAACCTTAAACCTACATTTGGAAATATTGCAAAGCACAGTTTAGATTTTGTGAAATAAAAAAACTGTTATATGTTGTCCTTTAAAACTTCAACTTTGGGATTTCCAATTTATGAACAGAAAGGTCACATCACTGCGTATCCACTCATGGCCACTCAACACCTGTTCACTGTTTCTTTTGGCTCTATTTATTTAATTATGTAACGACATCACTTTTTCCGACTCTAACTTTATTTAGAATGGGTCAATGCAAATTGTTGCTGGATCATGTCATTGCAAGAAAGTTCTAAATTGGGTGTAGAGTGAACCGTGTTTGGGGAAAAGTCAGGCTATCTATCTGTGTCTCTCTGGACCCTCATCAGTGAATGTTTCCTAATTTTTTTTAACCTTTGTTCAAACACAGAGAAGGAGTAACAGTTTGGTGCTATTGAGCCTCAAGGATGCAATTTGGAACCATAGTTATCGTTTTTATTGTTTTATTGTTAACTGGTGCTCTCTAGTGGCCGTAGTACAGTTAATATGATGGGTGCAAAGCATAAAGTCATGTAACGTGATATCAAGACCCAGAAATCAGATGTGTAATAACGTCATGTACGTGTACGCGGAAGTATTTTAACTAATGTATTGATTTGAACCCTAACCACAATCTCTGACTTCACTTAAATACATAGTTCTGTTGCCTAAACTTAACTAAACTGCGACTGTTTCACAATGCTATTGACATATTAAAACCCGCGACCATTACGTATAGGTATGAGGATGGAAAATGTCATGTGGGTTGTGTTTCCTTCCACTGCTAAGGTGCAAATTTTATTAAACTCTCTTATCTTACACGTCAAATTAGAGGGGAGGATTATATGTGGTCACATGACTTGGAAGACTTACTGTAATTCATCTACTGCTTGTAAACAAGTTGAAATAATTAAGTCTAAAACCCATAACTTTTTTCTTTGAAAAAATTTAATATTCCTGTTTTTTGTAGACAAAGGGATAAAACAATCTGTGTGCCTTTTAACCATTTGGGAAACTTAAGTATATAAGACCATATGCTTTCAAACTTAAAAATGTCCTTTCATGGATAAAAAAGAAAGTACTAACACAAAGTTTTACTTCAAAGTATTGCTCATGGCAGGTGATACCAAATCTATATACACAAGCCAGAGTCCTAAATATAACATTAACTATTTTGCATTATTAAATATGTTTTGTAAGACATTAAATGAAATCAGCACTCTGTTTATAATCATCATGACAAGGAAACATTAATGTTTAAAACTGTTCACTGCCAAACAAAAAAATATTCATTTCGGAAAATATCAGCAAATTGTTCACTGTCAACATATCTTTTTTGCCTATAAGATTCCCTCATGATTGTATTGTTATGTTTAGGCAACTCAAAGCACAAAACCACAAAACCAAACGTTAATGCAGTCGTTTAGTAACTTAAACCTAACAACACATTCCAGTCTCTGGTGTCCTGAGCTTTGTAAACCCTCCATCCGCTGGAACTACTTCCTGTGACTGCGTTGCAGTATAATCATGTCACGCTTCCTGAATGTAAAAAAAGGGTTGCAATTATACTTCCTCCAAAATGGATTTGGCAGAGAAAATCAGTAGTATATGTAAATGTCATTTACAGAGACAAGGCTGGCGTACTGTATATACACTGTAACGTTCACGGTGCAAATACAGTTGTGCTCTTTGTTGCAGATCAGATTTGCTGAAACACTGAGGATTTTTGCAAGTCGACACGTTGACAACAACTGTTGAGGAGAGGGAGAGCATTTCTGAATTCTTTATCAAGCGTTTGATGGCCGATGTGCAGAGGGAACAGATTCACTCATGCTGAAACTGATTGGAAAAGAGAGGAGTGATTTGCTCCAATCAGACCCGGTGTTGTTACAGCAGCCTCCTGGGTTCTGCTATGTCATTCACAATTCTTAACTTGTTCTCTCCTTCTATCTGTCTCTCTTTTTCTTTTTTTCAATTCATTTTGCCTTTGTCTCTTGCTGTCTGAAGGACAAAAAGACATCTCAGCTGAGTTTTGTATTGCCACATCAGCATCTCTTTCTCATCTTTTATCTTCTTTTTTTTGTTCTTTCATGTCATTACTCGGTTTTTCTGTCTGTAAGTTTGTCTTTCTATCTTTCCTTAGATCACATTCAGCTGACAATTTCTTGAAAACATGCTGTTGTATAAATAGAGTTGAAGATTGACTGTTTCACTGGTTTAACACAGCTTTGGGGTATAAATGAAATTGCTGACCTCATAATGACACTCAGAAAAACAATATTCAACCAAAGTCTTTATTATAAATTCACTTAAAGAGTACCTGACATGTATGTAGCTTTTGTCGACCCTATCTGTTTTGCCTGTCTGGATCCATGCCTTTCTCTGCCCTTCTCTCTTTCACTCTGTCTCTTGCCAAAAGAACCATTGCTGGAAACACTGTTTTGTAAAAAGCTATTTGTTTGTCTTTCTCTGCGCCATCTCTCTCTTTAGATGATTTATTTGACTGCATTGCGGCGCTCAGCTCCAGTTTCAGGCAGTTCGGCCAACGTAAACCTTGTCACAACTCTGAATTCCTGACTAGGCTACAGCTTCCAGGCAGAGCTACAGTGGATGAGAGCAGGATAAATACACAGGATAAGCCTCGCCAGAGCCGTGCATAGCAAACAAGTTAGGCAAAGACCTTCTAACCATGGATGATAATGCTTCATTTGACAGGCTGGGAAGTGAATGTCAGTGTTTCAAGTCATTCTGTATTTTGCCAATGCCATTAACACAGCATCATCGAGCTGATGTTTGCTAACATTAGCTACAGTTAAGTTGCTGGTCATAGCAGAACTAGTAAGGCTGTTGCCAAGTTTACCGAATTAAGCCAGGCTCTGTTTTATTGTGTACATATTCAACTCTACACAGGACGCAAAACACTTTTTTGTTTGTTTAGCAGTGCCTAATTAGCCAGTCCTCTGCTCAAAAGCTGAAATAGTTGTGGCTTCACAGAAAACACCATGTCTACAATGATTGATCACAACCTTTCAAATAATGTTTTATTTCATGATTTATCTAATCTCTTGTATTGACCACAGCGTTGGGTATTTTACAGAGGAGCAAATCCCTTGTATGTTATTGCATGAGCATTATCACAGAGTCTGAGAGTTTATATAAAAAATAATTAGACGGTCACAGTTTGCTGCTCAGATTGCTGGCAGGCACTGAAGAACAGGAATCACAGTGTCACTCAGTATAAAAGTTTCAGTGCTCACTTTCTGCTGAACAACCAACGAGATGAAGTGGTGAGACAGAGAGAAGCCAGCTGGACCGAGCAGGCAGCTGACTAACAAGTAAATCCCTTCAATTTGCTAAACTATACTAACCTGAAAAATGTTATATAAAATACAAATACTGTGTCCTGCTGGCCTATTATTTATCCCACAGACCACACATGTGTAAGTACATTTACTTTGCAATGTTTTGTGTAAGACAATATATTTTTTTGGTAAACTCCATTCAGTTAGCTTGTAGCTTTCTTTCCACTTTAATTGTAGACCCAGTTGTGCCAACAAATTAAATTTCCAGACCTGCTTTGGTTAGCCATCACCCTTAATTAAATTAATCAGATGCTTTTGTAAGTTCGGTCTACTATTAGTTTTGGGGTGTATCTCAAAGCAAATTTAGGATTTTGGTCTCTTAGGAAACAATACCTCATAACATGTCTTTCATATTGAATGCACAGAGCTCAGGTGTCATCTTGTCAATCAGGTGGATTCAAGAAAAGAATCTGTTGCAATGGAAGTTGGTTAAAGTTGTTATATGTCACATTAGGTTGTCATTTGTCATTTTTCTAAAGTTGAATTTAATGACATTAAATACCTCTCATAAATTTGACCAGTACGGCCTCTATTAAGAATGTTAAAAGTATAATCACTTTCACATGGTGAAACATCTTGTTTAAATCACAGTATGATGAATAGAATAACATTTTTATATCAATCTTTTTCATTTCAATTAATACTATTCAATAGATAAAACAAGATAACTGAATGCAGGCCTGACCTTATCCATAATAATGCATTAGAAACGCAAAGAGTGTAAAACAACACAACAAACAACCATGTAGGTTGATTGTGCAAGCAGCTTATAACCACCCATGTTTACATTTTTGTTACCTCACTTATTCCACAAGGATAGGTTAATAAATTAACAAAAGCAGAAAAAAAATAATAATAAAGAAAGAAGGAAAGCATTTGAAATGTTTCCCATTCTTCCACAAAGAAGCATATTGAACTGCTCCCTGTAGTCATGGCCTCCTCATTGCAAATTTTGACCGCCTTGTTCTGCCCGTTGTCTAGTTCCTTCTTCGTTTTACTAGTTTTACGGGACTCATGTTACGTCAATTCCTGATGTTTTCATAACCGTTATTAAGTATTTTGTTGCCTAAACTTAACTACTTCCATTCCACAGCACTGACTATGTGTAAAACTGTGACTGTTACATTAAACATGTCGGTACAGTGATCAGAAACTGTCACCACTGTAATTGTAACTGTCAGTTGTTCAACTCAGGTAAGAGCACGTGCTGAAAAATATGCATGTGGTGGATCTATACCAGTCAGGCCTGACGGAATTTGTAGCTTTTGTTTGAGAAGATTTTCCTAACCCTAATGTGAACTATGTCCCTGGGCTGGTCGAAAGCTCCCCAAACAACTCAGAGTCCCTTGATCAGCAGTCGGGCAAGTCTGTGAAGTCATTTATACACCAGTGAAACAGATTAGACGGGAAACAGCGACCAGAGGCCACTGTAGTGTGTGTGTGCAGCCATTCCTGCTGTCTTTTGAATTAAAAGCATGCATGCATTTGTAATTCATACCTGATATGGGGATGTGAATGCTTTTGTGATTGCGTGGCTTTGTGGTTGCATATTTGTGTGTGTGTGCCCACTACCTGGTCTGAGCCTGGCTGCAGGGCCTGAAAGAACCCACTCTGTGTTTTCGTACCCGTGTTTGATCAAGCTGACAGAAGACCATTGTTTGGAGCTGGCTGGCTAAAGTTTTGTGACCGAGTGCTGCTTGGCAGAAAAATTGCATTTCTGAGAGCTAGATACACAAATGATGGCTTAGAACAAGTCTTTCAACATTTTTCATTCCACGACCTGAGCAAGACAAGTCACTGACCCCGTTAGCCAGGATAATAATACAACATTGCTGTATTATTCAGGAACCTACACCCAAGCAGTCCCAGTGATGCCTAAGACATATTCTAAGTTTTAGGAATAATGTGAGAAATCGGGAAAACACAACTACTTGCCTATTCAAAAGTTGTAACTTTTTTTAGTTAACATACTCCTAATGATTGGGGGAAATAAGTCAATCAATTACTAAATCAGGGGTCTTCCAGGTTGTTTGGGCTAAAGACCCCTTAGTTGAAAGAAAAACAGCGCACAGACCGCCTACTAATGTTATATAAAATTGAGTTGCATATTAAACTGGGCCTCCACTAACATGTAGGTAGGCTTGAGGCCTTTACACATAGCTTTTTGTGGAGCGTACAATACTAAGCTACTAAATTAATTTACATACAGTACATCATGTTTTATGTTTAAATATAATAAAGGAATAAAGAGTACCTGACATGTATTTAGCTTTTGTCGACCCTATCTGTTTCTGCCTGTCTAGATCCATGCCTTTCTCTGCCCTTCTCTCTTTCACTCTGTCTCTTGCCAAAAGAACCATTGCTGGAAACACTGTTTTGTAAAAAGCTATTTGTTTGTCTTTCTCTGCGCCATCTCTCTCTTTAGATGATACAGATACAGAGAGATTGTTTCTTTACCCTTTTTGTATCGGTTAAATATCTGTTAATAGTGAATTGAAATTCCTAAGATCAGCCTAAATACAAATGAAAAAAATGTAATTTAATTGTTGATCTCCAAAGATGTAGTGATTTTTGAGATGTGGAAAGCTCAGGAGCAGAGGATGAGCAGCAAGAGAGATATGATGCAGCAGCCAAAAATGCCGAATTGTCATCCGGCTGCCCTCTCTTGGTGCCACCAGACACCAAACGAGTTGACAAAGGACGACCAACCCCAGCGGAGATGAGTCAGTGCTATGGTGGAAACATCGTGACGTTGGCTTTCTTTTTAACCATTATTTATTCTTGGAAAGCTGAACATGCAACCCTCATTCCAAGCTCCCTATCACTCAACCACAACCATCTTCTTCTAGCGACTGTTACTTGTCTTGCTCATGTCAATATCATGGTGTTGAAAGAAGTGATTAATTTGTTCCTGAAACATATTTCCACAGCGAGTATGGGGATTCAAGTTGGTGTTCGTACCACCCACAAAACACATGGGTAGGCTTTCCTGTGTAAGAACAATGATTGTACGTTCATTCTCATAAAGTACATTAAAAGGTGCTACTTGTAACATTTTTTCCCCCTCAAAATTAAGACCACATTTCTCATAAACCCTGTTGGTTCCTCTGGCATGTGAATCTGTTTTGAAAAGTAAGGAGAGGGACAAGAGCTTTGATAACAGAGGAAACCTGCTCCACAAAGTTTTTAACTGTCATTTTGAATAATAGTAGTGGTGGGATCCATGCACAGTAAAATAAATCCTAGTTTATGTCTTGCAGCTATTTTCTATTTACTTTGGAAATTACTGCAAAATTAAAGTTGAAACAACGTTTCTCAGCATTACCTAAGATAATGCCCATACCCTGATTAAAGGACAGCTGATATCTGAACATCAGTGGTTGCCATGGTAATTAATTGGCACAAATTACCCAGAGTGTGGCGGTCATTTCCTCGTTAAGTTTTAGGGAGGTCGCCAAGGCTAACATTACACCAATCACATGAAGTGTTCTCAGATTGCAGGGAGTGTTGCCGCAGTCTGGAAAGGATCAAAAAGTGGATTTCATTTTTTTCTGTTTTTCTTTTTACTCAATCATCTCTCTTTCTGTACCTTTTGGAGCTCTCGTCGCTCTGAATAACAGATCTTTACTACCTTTTTTCTTCACATCTCTGTGTGATTTCTCTTCTTTTGTCTCGGGAGAAAATATCTTCACATCTATCTTCTTTAAAATAAAAAAAGAGCTAATTTCTCCCTCTGTCTTTCTCCAATTTCAACATCTTCTTCATGTCCCCTGCTTATACTCTCTTTCCTCTGTCTTTCAACTCCTCATTTATTTTTCCGTAGGTTCCTTTTCCCTTTTGTCCCTACAGCCTTCTTTCTGTTGGTTTGTCTCCTTGATTTGAGCTGTCCGAGTCCTGCGGTTAAAAACAAATGATTGCAGTTTTATGCTTTTATAAGAGGAGAAGTGAGGGTAGAGGGGGAAGGGAATGGACGTGTTAAAAATTGAGGGATAGGAAGAGGCGGAAACATTAAGGAAGAGCTAGATGAGAAGGTAAGAAAGGAGAAAAAGCTGAGAGTTGGAAGCTGGAAGAAAGGAAGAGTTGAGAAAATGGAGGGGATGAGACAAGAAGTTGAAAGCAATTGGAGGATGAACAAAGTGAATGAGAATGTTATTGGCGAAGTTGAGGTGAACAATGGGGGAAGAAAGAGTAGAGAGGGTATCAGTACTTTTACCTTCAAGGTATTGACTGAAACAACCCAGTACCAAGTAGTAGGGGGGCAACGGATCACAAAACACACAGTTTAGATTGGGTCAAGGTTTCGAGTCACGGATCGGATACATCTTCAAATCAGAACAAAAAGGGGAGAATTTAAAGGATTTATAAAAAATTTAACCTTATATAATAATAACCTTTAACAATTATCACTTCTTTCACCAGTAAATAGCTGTTAAAGGACAAAAACAGAAAAGGGTATCATGGAATAACTTTAAACGAGGTTTACCAGTAAATCCAACGTTGTTTTTCTGGCAACAGCAGTGACCATAGTGCTAGTTTCAATCTTTTAGCTCATAGCTTTAGCGGTAGACTGCGTGTCCCGGTGTTGGAATCCTCTACAGTAAAACACAGACACGCTTTTACACCGATTACCCGTCAGTGTCTGCTCCAGCTACTAGCTAATGGTAACATTAATGTTACCTGCTACCATTAGCTTTAACTATTACAGTTACGACATACAGCGATGCTTCTGTTGCCTCTAACGTCGGTTTCATAGCATCAGAGAGCAGCGCAGGGCGTTTTAGTGGCACTGAAATGAGGCACCAAAATCTGTTTTGTTATTCTGGTCATTTAGGCACCAGTGAAATAGAGAGAGAGAGAGAGAGAGAGAGAGAGAGAGAGAGAGATTTAACAGCCTATGTTAAGTAACAGCAACAGTTAAAAGGTATTTCATACTATACACAATTTGCAATTGATCCGCAGTTCACATGCATTCTGATCCGTATGGAACGCGGATCAACTGTGGTCCGTTAAACCACTACCAAGTAGTATTGTAACTTCTTCAGTTAAACATTAACTACATTCATTTTGGTTCCAAGATCTAATGAATATTTGTTTGGTTTTGCAATCCCCGCAGGCGTTCTTTGTTTTATTATGACGTGTGATTGGCCCAATAACAGAGAGGCTACAACCCATATAGTCTGTGGTGTGGTAAAGTTGTGTGCAACCAAAACGTTTGTTAAGCGCAGGCTATTGGCATTACAATTTCTTTAGGGAGAGTGCGACTAGAAAATGTGAACAGGCAGGATGGAGGTTGGCAGTGAGAAAGGTCAAAGCTGTTGTAATTGTTGGTACTTTGTTAAACACTCTATCTGTATTTTCTACTCTATCTATCTTTCCAAAGACTGAATATTTAGGACTTTTTGCGGTATTAAAAATATGTGGAAAATGACATAATTGTCATAACATTTGTACAGCAAAATGTTTTCTTAGAAGGATGGCTCCTCTGACCACCTTCCAGAGTAAGATTTAATGTGCACTGATGGCTGGATGAATAATGATGTTTCCATCGCAGCTGAAAAAAGAATTGCTTAGTTTTTTTGCCTCAGTTTCAAAGCTTTATCAACACGCTGTATCTCTCTAAATGTAGAGAAGGGAGGTTTTCACGCCCAGACACATGCACGCACACACAATTAATCCACAATGCGGGAATGCACATTCATTCACATCATCGTACCTACACATAGTCTCACTGTGCATACTGTGTGTTGAGTGATACAGACCACATAGGAAGGGAATGTTTCTGCTTTACATCCATTTTAAATTAGGAAAAGTCCAACCGATAGCCCACACACAACGCAAACATTTTGGCTTTCATTATTGTTCCAGGTGTATGTACTGATGTTCCCATCTGTCAGTGGCATGCTGTATGGGCAGACTGTGACAGTGTCATTTTTGACTCTAGCACTAGGATTCTCCATAGTCAAGAACGTGTGACCATATTTTGATTTCCAAAAAAGAGGACACTCGGCCCAGCCTAGAGACAAATTCAGATAGCCTTCTCAGAAGTTAATGAACATGCTTTATTATGCCTCAATGGTACAAAAATGTAATCTACATAAATGATAACAAAATCTATAATAACCTGTAACAAAATAGTGGTTCTCTTTTTTCAAATAAATTAATAAATGTGACATAATGTTCTAAATATGACCTGTTCTGTGTCATCTTCAAAATCCAGCTTCATCTAAACATCTCTTTAAACCTTTTCCATTTAATGAGATAAGGTTTGTCGGTGTCTATGTGAGCTTTGAGATCTCCAGTACCTTTATTAGACACTGAAACAATGTGAAAAATGTGTAAAAAATATAGTATTATTAGACACTTTTGGGGCACAGACAGTACTTTCAGAAAGATCATAGCTGAGAACAGAAAAATACAGAAAAGGATATGGAGGAGATACCATTTAATCATGTTCTATAACATGGAGGATGAGGTGAAATAACCAGACGCAAAACAGGATTTCTGCCCCATTTATCAAATACCTGATATCTCCTTGAGGGAGTTCCCTGACCACCCAGCTAAAGGGTTTGCAGTATGACTCACAGATACTAGAGAGGTTAGTTTACACCACTATCACTGAGACTCTCTGGTATATCAAAGGACTGATCGTAATCTTCACACAACAACCAACGTATTTAGAGAAGTTACAGCTGCCTGGCGCCTCCCTCTCTGGATCAGGTGGTGGAGAACATGTTGACATTCAGACTTCCAGTAACTTCACTTATCACTTGGAACTATATCGTTGATTGCTCAATTAGTTTCTGGTAGGTCTGGTAGAGAGTTTAACAGAGGCCATAAAGTCTGGGATGGAGATTCACCTCTGCCTATGCTTTTCTAAACTTCCACAAGTGGAAAGGGAAATACAAGAGAGCCACAGATTTCTCAAACTGAACCAATCATGTCAACCTTAAACCAAAGAATGGTTGATCAATATAGCTTTTTCAATAAAGAAAACTCTGATGTTCCCAAAATGTTATCTTCTTGCTGTATGTCCCAAATCACTTGAACTGTCAAGGTTGGTAAATGGAACATGTGGTTACCTGACATAACTGGCATAATTTCTATATGCTGAAATCGTCACACAGTCACTTCTTGCTGACATTTTAGGCGGCCACGGTTGTATGATGGGTTACAGTCAAGGTCAAGCTGAGTGAAATTGTAGTGTAATTGAATGTTTTGTTGGCAATATTGTCAATGAGATAATAAGTCTTAATTGATTCTTTTTAATTAAGATCTGATAGTTGCAATTCGGGTACGTAAATTAAATTTAAATCCAAACCTCAGATGAAAATCCCAAATTCATATCAAACGTGAACAGTGAAGACTCACTAAGTGCTGGAAGATGCAATGCAATGCGATGCAAATGAATCACAAAAAGCTTTGCAAGGCATTGTGGGAACAAATCTAATCCAATCAAATAAAATAATTTTAAAATGGATCCTAAATTGAATAGGCAGCCAGTGGAGTAAGGCTAAACTGGGGGAAATGTGCTCATGTTTACGTGTGCCAGTTAAAAGACATGCAGCAGCATTCTGTACCATCTGGAAACAGACGGTGTAGGACCCACACACCCCCACTTAAAGTGTACTGCAGTAATCCAGCCTAATTGTAACAAAGGCGTAGGTTACTCTGTCAAAGTACTGTATTGACAGTATTGGCTTTCTTTTGGCCAGCTGCCTCAAGTGGAAGAAACTTGATTGGACAACAGTCTTGATCTGACTGTCAAGCTTTTAAGCTCCATGGTTTAACATGCTGTACCAAGGTACCCGGATCTACAGGGAGAGTCACAGTGGTGCCACCAAAAACTATCACTTCTGTTTTTTCATCATTAAAATTAAAAAAGTTCAGACCAGGCATCACAGGGCTGACCAGCAATGTAAAAATGTTAAGAAGGCAAAAGAGGAGGAAATTCACCTGAATTACCGGAGTAATGTGTCACGTAAGGCTTATATCACATGGATGTGTCGGCAGTTTTGATTTGTTATCATTTAGAATTCTTCATGGGGGCGGCAGAAACTTCGCACTACGGCTTTAATGTTGCGAAATAAGAAAGTGTGAAGTAAATAAGGAAGACAGAGAGAAACATGTGTCTATATGTCTAAACTCTATTAAATAGAGAAGGAACAAAACAATTAAGTACAGAGATGTCTGCAAATGATTTGTAAATGTTTACCAAAACAGGGTGAAACACTAAATGAATGTCTGCGAGTGCATTAAAAAAGTTCTTTCCCACATGATGTATATTCATACTACATCTATAATTAGGAGTTATTTTGACCTGTTTTCCTGTTTCATTTACTATTTTCTTTGTGCTTTCATCATGTGAAACTGATCACTGCTATTAAAGAAAAAACAAGCTCAAAATATTGTGTTCTACTTAAATAGAGGACATAAATTCATGTGTCACACAAGCTCATTTACTTCATAAAAGTCAGAATAATTTCCCTAAAGCCAAGCTCAACAGGTACATTTACACTGTTTTAATGTCCTCTAACATTTTATTTCCTCTGTTATATTTTATTTATCTCCATATCTTTCTAAACTCTTGTCCCTGGTTTACTGTCTTTGATTTGTTCTGGTCTCTCTCTCTCTGTCTCTCTCTCTCTCTCTCTCTCTCTCTCTGGTTTCATTGCTTTTCACTGATTATCCCCATCAAAGAAAACATAACAGATTACATCCAGATGTAAGCATTCAGACTTCAAGAGGCAGGGTGGATGCACGTTAAGAGATTTACTCTCAATTAAAGAAACACAAATAACAAAAATTCAAGCATTTGTCATAGTTATTCCTTGGAGGCACTCCTAATCCAAAAATATACCACGAGGATAACATTTAGTCTAATTAGTTTGGGAAATCTTGCAGGCCAAGTTCATGCTTTGTCAGAGTTGAGGTAATATAAACAAATGGCTCATGTATCTCTCCATTAAAATTAACATTATGAGTTAGTTTAAGTGCATGGCTGCCGGCACTGCCACAGCAACAGTTACTCTGAATTCTAATGAAGCAGCAGGGGTAAACAAGTGGCTGAAAGAGAATACATTATTTCTGGCAAATAATTCAAATCCCCCTCAAAAAACAACAATATACAGACATTAAAGACAACAAAGAGATTTTCAACATAAATTGTTTCATAGAAATTTATCATAACGCAGAAAATGAATTGTTTGATGCTCCAAATTTTTTGAGGGATCACCTGAGACC